>NC_051179.1:18640537-18960537 GCF_013339695.2 Rhipicephalus sanguineus
TCTTCGTTTCCGTGCCTCGAAAACAAAAAGAAAAGCTCTGCGGCGCCGTTCGCTTGCCTTTCGATGACCGAAATAAAATGAAAAGCTTGCGAGCCGCGTTGAGCGGGCCGTGATGGCATGACAGGAATCCACTGAATGGCCACTCTCGCATCGACGCGTTTCTCGTGATTCCGCTGAGAGGTGGGAAAACCACGTGGGAGTGATCGTTGCCTGACTCGTACCATTACCGCTCGTCCTAATAAAGCTTTCTAGTAAGAAACAGCTATTTCCGCAATATTTAAATTAAAAGCTGCTATTTAGTTAAACGTCTTCAGTAAGCAGTTATAACCGAAGTACGCAGACCTCCTAGCGTTTCGATAAACAAGCGTGTTTAAAGAGCTTTTAGATGATCGAAGGAAGCCTCTTGCCAAAAAAAAAAAGAAAAGAAAAAAAAGAAAAACTTTGAGAATGTTAATTTTTTGAGTCCTTGAAGATAAAGACAATGTTCTGAGCTTCAGATCTGTAAGGCATTATGCGCACTTTGTTGATGCTGTGGCTGAAGACGATGCAGAATTATGTCTGAGCCCTTTGTAACGGGTGAGAGGCTTTAATCCACCCATTCGTTACGTAATTCGCATTGTGTGACGTCTGGTTGTAATTTTACTTTTCTACCACGCTATATTACATATGTTAACGGATTCCTCACCCAACACGACGCCTGTATAGTCTTTTTGGGAAGGAGTTTCAGGCACTGGTGTGGCTCTGTTGTAGAATACTCGACTGCCACGCGAAGGGCCTGTGTTCAAATCGCGTTCGATCCTGAATATTTATTTCTCGTTATGCGCGATAGCAGTTACGGGCACCGGCGGCAGCGTTCAACTACGCCACCAAAATTGGCTGCTGTTGCGATCTCATAACAGATTTCGCTGTAAAACGTGAGCGTGCAGCAATTGAAATGAATCTACTCTTTTAATATCTACATACTGATACTTGTCTTGGCTACACGTCTCACAAAGCAAATTCCTGTTATTTCTTTTTATACGCTTGTGTTAAACGTGACTTAACGAAACCTTACGTAGTTGTCGATATCATACACAAAATTAGAAGTTAACTAACGATAAGTATAAGTAACCGCGGCAGTGATGTCTTTTCCAGAAGAATATATATGACCGCATTCCTGCGATTGGAGTATACTAAGTTGATGGTTGAAAACCAACGCATTAGCAGTTTATAAAAATGAAGACAGCTTGAATTGCAGTGCTGATAGGTTTTTCGTGTTCTCTATTGTTCCACACCCACATCTTCACATAGGCGGATAAAAAAATGCCGCTTTACCATTATTTGGTATCTACGCTCGGTCCTAACGACGTTTTACATCTCACGAAGTTGTGCAACCAATATTATGACGAACAAGACCACCCATTCTTGGCACCCTGCACAATACAGGCACCAAAGATATTTGCTCACCTACACGACAAATCTGTGGCTATCGCGAAACTTCACAGCCTCTTTCCACTTCTGCGGACATTTACGGCATGGTTGTTTCGTGCGTGTTATGAGGCTGAAGTGAATGACACCGCGTACGACCTGGACAGAGACAGAACGACTACACGAGCGGTGGCTAACAACGGCTTTCTTTACGGCACCAAAGCAATACATGTAGCCGGAATATTTTATCCTTTCTGCTAATGACAAATGGGGTCAACAGACCAACGTTGTAAACTCCTTTTTGTAAGCTGGGGGTGACCATTAACATTTGTTCGCTATAAGCACATTCCATGGAATATGAAATTGGGATTAGTGGGGGACGGACACCATGTTTCTTTCCTGCCATCGGCGAGGCCGTTACAGCTTGAAATTGCCATTGATATTTTTAACGATAGGGCTGATTAATATATATATATATATATATATATAGACGCGTATTCGGTCGCATCGATTTATCGTAATTGTTTCGCTACTTCTAAGTGCAAAAGGTGTCCACAATCACGCTGGCGGGGTACACATGCGGTCTCACTTCTAAAACAGATACCACGCAGATCGTGATGGTTGGCTACGCGTCCCTTCTGCCAATCCACAGATTCACTCTAAGAAAAGATCGAGTAAAAAGGGCGTCTTTTTGTCCCACAACAATAATCATCATCTGGCTTGCTTGCGTTTCCTTTCTTGAAAACTCGGCGCTGGCCACTTTCCTACCAAGAATGCTATGTCACGCTGATAGCGCGCATGTCGTTCGTGACCAGAGAGTGCCGGGCGCGCGGCGATAGTGCAAGGAAAGGAAGGCAAAATAAATGACGATTATTGTTGTGGGACAAAAAGACGCCCTTTTTACTCGATATTTTCTTAGAGTGTACGTTGCCTTGCGCCGCATGCCACGGCTGTGGGTGGTAGATGAGCAAAACCATAATTGCTGAGCGCGTATACTTTCTAGGATCCAATGAGAGTGCAGCCACGTAACCTACACCTGGAGAAAAACAAAGTCGGGTTTGTAGCTCCCGGAAGGAATTGCAATACTACATCAATGTTCCACTAGACATGAGCGCTTAAGTGATTGGGTCAAAGCGACGTATCCATTACGACCTGTTGCACAGCGTGAACCATTCCATTCCTCCTATGATCGCTCCTAAAGTGACGGAGATGTATTGGATGCCCGTGGTTTTCATCGAGTCTAATTACTGGAAGACACTGCCTAACCTAATGCCCATCTCCCGAAGGTACGTCTGATTTCCGGTTCGCATCAATCTCAGGCGACGCTGTGATTGGTGACCGTGCACGAAGGCAGCAGCTATGAGTCGGCACGCGCATCGCTGTTCTCTTGCTGTTCGTTTAGCACTCGTGCTTAGGGAGTCTGTGGGGTGATGCTCGACGTGTGCTGCCGCTGAGCGCGTTGGCGACCTTATACGGGCGTCGTTAAAGTGCGCATCTATTACCCTGCTCGATGAAGTGTGGGCACTGGCTGCATGATAAGGAGGCGGCGAAGGGCGCGGAAAGGGGGGAGGGGGAGTGTTTCGTGTCTCGGAAGCTCGTACAGTATATATAACGGCATTTCCAACGACCGCCGGCCCAACTCTTCCGCGATGCAGCGGCCCGTATGCGGGAGACGCCGACGCAGACCTCGTACTCATGCACGCCTGGTCACAGAGCCACTAAACCACGCGCCCATCCCCAAACGCCCGGTCTGGCAGTCGTATAGAGAACCGTGTCACCGACGCACGGATAGGTTACCAGCATTTTCGGACAGGCTTAACAGCACTGAGAGGGGTTCACTGAACTCCGTAGAGATGAGATCCTGTCTCAGTTTGTTTCCTCAGTTTGTTTACTACTTCCTGCCGCGTGATTTGCGGAAGATGGCGCGAACAGTCGTAAATAAAACTGTCCCGAGTAATCAACGCTGTTTGTGCTGCCCAGCAATCGCAGGCTTTACGAGACGTTAAAGAGGAAACGTGGTAGGCTTTGGCACAAATGGTCCATTCGACCATATTGCCGTCACTACAGTGTGCCAGCGACTTCGGATAAGCTACGATTCAACACTGTTTGCAAAATGTTCAGCGAAGCACTCTTTAACTGTAATATAGGCCTCAGAAGCGCCAGCGCTTTGTAAGCATCACCACAGTTCCTAAGCAGGTGGAATGTATGTTGATGCTGATGCCGCAGCGAGTTAATTGGCAATAAGTGGCAGTTTGTTAGCCTCTCTTACAGTGCCGCCACTGGTGCAGCTTTAATTTAAATACTGAGAACTATTGGAGTAATCAAGAGTGCGAGGAATTTCGCAGTTAACCAATTTTTGGTCATACGTGGTATGTGTCGGTGGCGAAGGTCATCACTCTCTGATGCCAATATACAGAAAGTCTGACTGTCAGCTCTTCCACGTTAGCGGCTTGACATGGACGATCCTTGAATTTCCAGGGTTATCACTGAATATGGCCTGCATGTGATGAACAACCTAAGTCAGCAGGGTGATGTTAAACCACTGGAAATAGTTTTCTTTCCTTCACACAACCGCCGCGGTGGTCTAGTGGTTATGATGCTTGACTGCTAACCCGAACGTCACGGGATCGAATCCCGACTGCGGCGGCCGCATTTGGATGAAGGCGAAATGCTTGAGGCCCGTGGACTTAGATTTAGGTGCACGTTAAAGACCCACAGGTGGTCGAAATTTCCGGAGCCCTCCACAACGGCGTCCCTCATAATCATATCTTGGTCTTGGGACGATAAACCCCAGATATTATTACAACCAAAGATCCCTCATAAAGACGTCATTCATCATAATTTTGTCCCACTCTTAACTTTGACATCAGACAACAATGTTTTGCTCAAGCGCTGAAGAGAGCTCATAGTTATGTCGAAAGGCCTGCCTATGCACTGAAAGCCACAGGTACGCATGCATACGGCGTGCCTACAGAGTCGTCATCCAGATTGCCTAACTGTCAGCTTGTATTATCTAAACAAATTTAAACAGGCTACGCTCACGCAAATCAAAAGCTTTATTTTCTGCACTGCTCTCGCTCTCATGCTCATCTACATACTCGGCGACGCGCAGACTAGCGGTGCGTGCTAGCTGTCTGCGCACCAGCACAGCAATGCATCCGTTGGGAATTGAACAAATGCATGGATAGATCTTTGCCTGAAGAATGATACGCTAACATGAAGCATGACTGTCGTTGGAAGACAACCATGCCACTGGCCGAAGAGTCCGTGGTTGTACGGAGTGATTTATTAGGCGCTTCTGCTAAGGCAAAGCAATAATGCAAATTGAGCTGAATCGGTTCTATCATACATTCATCGATGTAAGTGCGCTCGTATATAAAGAATATTTCTTTTCCTCATAGCGTTGTCGCTATATCTATTATATGTATAGCATTTTTTTCCTGTGCTTAATGTACGTTTGTGTGTTCTTTCAAATCTTGACACACGTGCATACGATACGGTTGCTGCTTTATTTCCCTCCTGTGCATGCTTCTGACAGAGATACTATAAATGTAGATTGAAATGGTAGCAATTCGCTCAGGTTAAGGGTCGCTAAACTTTACGATTTGACGGATCGTTCGTCATTCAGTTGCACCTTCCCCTTCATCTTGTCCGCCATCGTGAGAGGTCATTGCCCTTGAGCCTAGCCTCACTATAGAAAATGGGCCCAGTTATTTGATACACCGCGTTCAAGCGCTGCTCGCACTACTGTCAGGGTTCTAATTCAGGCACATGTGCCTGAACTTCAGGCGTTGGTGCGTTAATCAAAGCGAGGTGAAATACGTTTCGTCTGAATTCACGTTCAACAATCTCTTCCACATGTTGCCTGGCAAATATTAGTAAATGCATTTGAAATTGAAATATAATTATTGGGTTCTATATTCCAAGTCCATAAACCTGGCTGTCAGGGACATCGTACAGTAGAAGTGTGAAGGAGGAAGGGGGTGGAAGGGCGAGGTGAGAGAAAAGGTTAGGCTGGTCGCTGACGTTGAGCAACAGTGAAGCTATTCTAATGCTTACAGCTAGGCTGATTAGTTACTCTTATTGTTAAGCTCGGTTATGGGGCTAAGAAAATAACTTTGTCATTAGAACCACGGACCATATGATCGTTCACTGCTATAGAGTTTCTGCACGAACAAATCTGTTCGTGCATCTCCGACACCATATTTTACAATGAATGAATGAATGAATGAATGAATGAATGAATGAATGAATGAATGAATGAATGAATGTTTATTCCAGTGAAATACCGGTAGTGGGCCTCGAGCGAAAAGCTAAGTGCCTAAGGGCAAACTACGAAGTAGCAAAAAAAGAAAGCTATAGGCATAATATCGAGAGATGTGGCTGAGGTAAAGAGAGGCACTACTTCTGCAGCTTCAGAGGAAAGCATATCTCGACTTCTGTTGGCAGGGAACGCTAACGTCGAACTGCGCAGGATGGGCGCAGGATGAGGAGGAGAGGGAGTTGGAAAGGTTAACCAGGGATCTTCCCGAGTATCTAGCTTGCACTCAAAGGCAGTAGAAAGGGGTAAATACTGATGCGAGACAAATACTCAGGAGCCCTTGCCCTATCGGGAAAGTGGGGGACAACAGAGGCTTCGCGTCTGCGCGCCTGACGTACTACTTTTCTTTCTTTCTATCGCATTGCGCGATGCTCCCTCCTAACTGTTTCCTTCCTGCACGCCCGGAATTGGACCTCCATCCACGTGCTTAGCAGCGCGACACTTCAGTTGCTACAGGCAACAACGACGATGTTCATCCCTTCATAACCAGGAAACAATGAAATGTGGCAACGAGAAATGACAAGTGGTCTCGATAAGAGGTTGCCATATCAGAAACGGCTGATCGCCAACAATCTCGCGATCTAGAGAGCGTCAATTATTGGAAAAAGGCGCTTTACAAGTATGCATTTCACCGACGCACCCTCGAGGACCGCGTTTTTGTACACTCGCCGGGTTTTCCGCGTACTATGCCGCCGCTGCCGCCACTAAAATTTGTAACTCATAAAAAGCTTCGCTTGAAAGAGATGTATGACAGAAACGAAAAAAAAATCACACCATCTCCCGCTAAAGGGGACCATGAGCCGATGCGAAGCAGCGTTTCGGCATGTAGAGCCGCGTTTCAGAGGGGGAGTGGAGAGGGGAAGTGGAGAAGGGGAGGGGAGAGATAGAAAGGGGAGAGAGGGGAGTGGAGAGGGGAAGTGGAGAAGGGGATGGGGAAGAGGAGGAGAGAGAGGGAAAGGGGAGAGAGGTGGAGCGGAGAGGGGAAGTAGAGATGAGGAGGGGGAATGGGAGAGAGGGAAAGAGGAGAGGGGGAAGAGAGGGAGAGGATGAGGAAGATGGGGAAGTGGAAAGGGGGATGAGAGAGGGAGAGGACGTGTGTGGAGAGGGCTTGCGCATGCGCAGTAAGGGTGGTCACGCCGCACACCACCACCGGATTGAACTCCGCTATAAGATGCTTCACATCTAAAAAAGAAACAGTGAATGGGAGCACGCCCACAGAATAATTCTCGCTGACAACCATCGCTGAAAAGCGATGGTTGTGCCGCGTGCACGTTGTGACATGTGCCTTTTTTCTGGCGTCCGCACCTTCGGTGACGCGTTCGATTTGTGAGAATCGCCGCCGGTCAAGTTAATCGCCAAAAAACTTATTGTGGTTACCACGATACGATACCCTCGAGCACGTGTCCTGCGTTCAGAAAGTCGTAGACTGGTCGGCACGTTTTCGCTAGCGACATTTCAGCAGAGAGATGTGGTATATCTATAGGCAGGCTCGGGAAACCGCTGGTCGACCACACATTCGCTGTTCGGGTACGCTTCATTGCTCACGTTCGAGTCAAATATGACCCGCACGTGGGACGATCACACGCATGGCACCGCTCGATACCGCGGCTATATTTATATCGTCGCGTGGGTATTACAGCTTGGGGTCGACCACGCCATAAAAGAGATGACAATAGATTATCGTCTTCTCGACCTTGGAGCTTAGCTCTAGTAAAAACAGAAAGACGTGAATTCTATCCATGCTCTGTAGCGTTGCAATGCTGTATATGTACTATCCAAGTGCAGAAAGAAGTGAAGTAAGGGAAAACACCAATGGCTGATTGCTAAGGCGAAAGATTTTCGTTGGCACAATGTGCTAGAGGGCCGTCTGTACAACACGTATACCCTGAGAAAGAAGTGTATACAGTGTGCATTATTTCTTTCAGTATGTGTATGCTAGTTGTGCAGACGTCCCTCTAGGACATTGTGCCAACGACTCCACATGCTGCTCTCGGGCGTCCATACTTCCCATTGGGCCCGCCTAGCAAGTTTACATTGTAACGCAAATTCATTACTCGTCGCCCTGACAGCGCGACAAGACTTTCGACCACTCACGAGCCGCTGACATACATCTCGCATCTGGCCGCTGCCTGTGACGAGTGTCGGCTGTAAGGGCGACCACGTGCTTTGCGGCGAAGTGGCAACAAAATGAAATGCACTGCGCGTTCGGAGGGCCAAATTCAAAAATTGTTTTCTTCCTTAAAACAAAAAAAAATGATTTGATTAGACTTTCTTCGTTACTTAACGATGAAGTCTTCTATCAAACGCCACATGACGAGGATTTTTACTTGGACCACATCAGTATGAAAAATACGGTCAAACATGCGACAAATCGTAGATTTTCTCTAATATCACAATTTTTTCGGAAAGATTTGAAGTCTATTTTACCCCTAAACATTTCTGTACTAAAATACACTTTCCTGGAAATCAGGCTATGATTAATATTGGTTAGGGTGAGTTCCAGATAGCTCAAGAAAAATTCACGAACTTTGAAGATTTTTGTAGTTTTTGAAGCTACGTAGATGGTAGTGAAACACACAAAAATCGGAAATAACGAATGGGGCAACTAAACAGAACCTCTGCGATAGCGCAAGCGCGGTTTCGTAGCTCAACACACAAAAATAGATTTTATACACATTTTTCTATTAGGTACAGTTTAATAAATAGAAGCGAATTTCGAGGGGGCGCCATGATTGTCAAAATTTTTTTCGAGCAAAAGTGTTTTGCCACAATACTCCATGTGGCACAGGAAAAAGGCACAAATTTTATGAGCAAAATCTGCGATGTGCGAGCGCCACGTCTGGGACACTTGGAATGGAATGACACGCACGCACGCACGCACGCACGCACACACACACACACACACACACACACACACACACACACACACACACACACACACACACACACACACACACACACACACACACACACACACACACACACATATATATATATATATATATAATGTGATGACGAAGATCGACACCGGGGTTCTGGCGCGCGCGGACAGCTAGCAGATAGAGGAGAGGAAGAAGAGGGAGACAATAGAACAGCTGGCCCAGGAACGGGTGCTGTGTCCGTCTCTGTTCATTACAATGGCGCAGCCTACGAACAACGAACCGTGAGTGCGTACTCGTGGCTCATCGGCGCCCAAGCACCGCCCACGATCATGGAGCCCGTGTCCATACTGCTGCCGGAAGCACCTGTGCCACCATTCGAGGACGGCGTCCAGGCCTCCTCGGTGGCCAAAGGGCAGGCTTACCCCGGCGCCGCGAAGACAGAGCGCGGCTTCCTGTTGCCCGGGAACGCTGTTCACGCTTCCCGGGGCGACATCCTCTCGCTCAGGACTTCATCGACACCTGAGCTGCTTAGGGATGCTGTCCAAGCTCCCTCTGATCCGGATCCCGCCACAGTGAGCACAACCACCACCTCCGACTTGTCAAACATTGCCACTGGCTCCGCATGCGCATCATCGGATAGCGCCGCGCATCTGCGGCGTACCATCGCGCGACTCCGCCTCGAGCTCAACGTCTTGATAGCGCGGAGCTCCAACCTATGTCCTGCCGCTGTACCACCATTCTGCGCCATGAATGCACTGTTGGCTGCGGCCGCGTCGCAAGACATTGAATCTAGCTCAGCCGAGAACCGCAGAGAGCTCAGTTGTGTCCTCGCACAGCTCTCACACCAACTGGGCCCCTTGGCGTCGGCTCACTCGGGATTTGCGCCTCCCGTTCCACCACCGCCGGCAGCGGCAGTTTGCGAACTACCAGAGTTCAATGGCTTGCAGGACGATGCCGACAATTGGGTGGCGACCGTCAACGATATCGGGGCTCACGAGGCCTGGACGGAACCGCAGAAATGGGCCGTGGCGGTAGAGTGCCTTCGGGACGGTGCCGCGGCCTGGCACAGGTACGAAGGCGTGAGGCAGCAGTCCTGGCCAGGATGGTGTGCAGCTCTGATTGCCGCTTTCGGCCGGGTTCCCTGCGACTCCAGTGAGCCCAACTCGACATCCACCGAGGACGGAGCTCAGGAGGGGTACCACCTCGAGGCTGCAACTGCGAACTGCAGCTCACCGGCAGACAGCTACGCAGCCTGGCCTGGTACTAACGCCGGACTGACGCCACGCTGTGACGCTGCCTCGGTATCCGATGCCATAACATCCCTGCCAATGGCCGAAAGCATTTCGCCTCCCTGTCTGTCGGTAAAGCCGCCTCCATGCTCGCCATCACCTGAGCACTTGGAGGCACCGGCACTTGCTGTACTGGACGCTCCGTCATGCAACGAGCCGTACTTGTCTGTCGAAAGTGAGAGTGTTTATAACTTAATAGGAGACGACTTTTCAGAAGACACCAAGGTCTCTGACAACGCTGAGATTGTTTTCTTCGAAGACCTGCCCGGGCAGCACAAGTCTCCGGCTCTTAGAACGGCTTCTCTCGAGGACTCCACGCCTGCACGCAGCGCGGCTTCAAGAATTGCTTACTTGGAAACGTTAGCGGGCTCCACAGCGACAACGCTGCAAAGGCACAAGCCACGTCACAGGTCAGCGCACAAACTTGGCGCCACGACGCCGCAGACCTCTAGTAGGGCACCCAGACGCCCCTCGGCCCACTGCAAAAAGGGCCCACGGCCTCGTTCGGTGCAGCAAGTGGCTTTGCCGGATCCACCATCTAGTGCCTTGTTTCCGAGACTGCGACCGAAAAAACGTCCGGACAACATGCCACCATTCGACGTCAGCCAGGGCCGCCCGCCGGAGCCGTCGCTAACGTATTCGCACTCAATTTCGCACCATGGCCGAGAACTTCGACGACGACGTCAAGATCACTTTCGCCTGCCAAAGAGCGCTGACGCTCGTTCCCAAGCCACGTCAAGGCGTGGCTTGGACCGACCACAGCGATTTGACCAGTGTCGCCCACCAGAGGCACTTCAGGCAGGTCTCCCAGCCAACTTGCAGCGTGGTCGGGACCGACCGCCGCGAAACAGCCAGTGTCGCCCACCGGACACACTCCTCGCGGATCTTCCGACCGAGTTGCCGCATGGTCTGTTTCGACCATTGCAATTCAGCCAGCCCCGTCCACCTGAAATGTTGTCGACATCTCCGCGCGCTTGGCAGTCATGGCCGAATGTGATGACGAAGATCGACACCGGGGTTCTGGCGCGCGCGGACAGCTAGCAGATAGAGGAGAGGAAGAAGAGGGAGACAATAGAACAGCTGGCCCAGGAACGGGTGCTGTGTCCGTCTCTGTTCATTACAATATATATATATATATATATATATATATATATATATATATATATATATATATATATATATATATATATATATATATATATATATATATATATATATGTATGTATATATATATATATATATATATATATAGAATGCTTAACAATGGTGGTGACGTGGCTAAGGACTACGCATTATTCGCAGGATGTTGTGCCTATAGTTTAGGTGCTTATTGATAAAACAGTAGGTTGTCATTACAATGTGAACATGTATGAAATGGCATGAAGTGTTTAAAACCGATTCAGAGAATAAGTTTACGAATCACAGAAATTTAAGTTTGTTTATAGGAAATCATTGTAGGATGAAGGCATGCAGACGTGAGAGAGAGACACAGACAAACCAAACGCTAGCGTTTGAGCTGTCCGCATCTCTTCTGTTTCCGTGTTGCATGGCTTACTTTCCTCTAGAATAAACATTTTTTGTTGTTTTACGCGAGCGGCAATTGTTCTGAGACTCATCTATATAAACTTAGAGCAGTATTTTATTTCCCCCAGAGGAATCGAGTACACCACTGTAAAGTTGCTACAAAAACTTGTTGCGGCTGTCATGCATCCACCACAGTGTTCCTGTTTGAGCAAACCCGGTGGAAGTGCCTTGTTGAGTAACAAGAGGTAGCGGCACCAACTTTCGTCGATTGTCAGATAAAAACCCTAATGGTGTTCGCTCTGATTTGAAGTTCTTTTGAAATTCTTGATCAATCTCTATAAAACTTGTTTAGTTTATGTGTATTTGTATGCTGATTTTGAAAATGCAAATATTTTTTTACTATTTTATGTCGTGGTAATTAAGTATATCAAACATTTCATGTGCCATGTTAGGCCTGCACGAGTTACAAACCTGAACGAGTTACAAAGTAAGCATATCACAATAATATGAAATGGGAACTGTATGCAACATAACCAGAATGCATGTTCTAAACCCACTTAACAATAGTCATAGTATGCTGAACATTGACCAGTAAGTGTATGTCTGGCTGGTGATTCGCTCACGAGAGTTCAATATTACGTAACTTTTAACTCAAATGGGTTTAAAACGCGAGTTCGTATGTGGGCTAGTGGGTTCATGAACATTATGCCAGAACAGCGCAGTAAACTCCTTTAAAACTATTGCATACCTTTTTATCCCCTAACTATAGCGATATGTCGATTTACTTTGTAACTCTCCAAGTTTGGAAAGGCTTGCTCATCAAGACACATGAAATTTTTATGTGTTAAAACTGCGTTTTCTTCTAGATAATTGCATATTTGAAATCGCCACATAAGTAAACCTAAGCTCAGCAAGTTTCATCAATATCGACCAAGAAGAAAAATTAACGCATTATTTGTTGCAGAGTTTCTCATTGAGTTCCACGAAGTGGTCACACTGACTCTTGCCAGGGGAGTCATGTACACCACTGTCCTTAAGGACAACGGTGTCAAAGGAACGCTCCAGTGGGGGTCAGCGTTACCATGGCAAAGGGGTCACCCTGACTACCTATAGGTACTAGCGGGAAATAAAAGGTAGTCGCATAGACTCCTGCGTTGGGAGTAATACATACTCTCTCTCTGCTTGTGAAGAAGGGAGTCGTTGGTCTGAAGAACGAAGGGAGTCGTTTGACACCCCAAAAGGTCATCATATGTGTAGCAAGGCGATTACCACCCAAAGGTAGTCAATACAGACACCCTTTTTTTTAAGAGTGCATATTTAACAAGTAACTCATACTCAGTAATATGAGCTATACAACAAAACTATCCGCTCAGGAAGTGATAATACGCACTGTCCTGCAGCAATCTCGAATTCCGACGCTATCTACTGTGACTTGTATAAAGGTGGCGTGTTGTACACATCGAATGCCATTGAGATCGATTGCCGGCTCGCTACAGATAGCGATTGTCTGCACTCCGTTCGATGCAGCCGACAAAGCGCCTGCTATCTCAGCCCTACTGAAATATTCATGTTCATCGATCTACTTCACAGACAACAATAGAGCAGTGACAACAAGGGGCACTCTCGATTATAATTTTCCCTTAGTGATGCGTCAACGTTTTAACGGCATAGATGTAGGCATGTAAAGAACGGTGGCTATGACTGCTCTGTCCTACCGTGTTATCAAGCCGAGTCGGAAATTCAGGCTCGCTGGTTATCTGGAGGAGCCTAAAACGTAGACGTGAAAATTTCCATTTGGTGGTAACAGTTCGTGGACGGGCTACACTTCTTTCCACGTTAAATGAGCTACACTAAATATGGACTACACTTCTTTCCATGTTAAAACATTACTCACGATGAGGCTACACTCTAAACGTGGTAACCGATAAATGTGATTTTGTGCACCGATAGTAAGAGTTACCAAGTTTATAATTTATGCACTCAAAGCTAATGTAACCCTTACTTTATAGGTGCACAAAATCACATTGATCCGTTACCTGTGTCACTGTCCTCACTATAGCTCCCAAAGACAACAGCTCTCAGCAACGCTAGCACGCCTTGACGACCAGCCGCTATCTGAACAATCAATTTTGGAGTGCCGGAACGTTCGAGCTTCCAACCAGAGAGCGACGAAGGCGCTGCTGAAGTTTCTCCGCTCAACCGGCCTCGCTAAGCGACTATGATGCTCCCGTGCTTGAGTGTGTGTGCGTTTTTTTCTTTATTTTTTACTCCTTTTTTCCTTCCTTACCTTTCTATCCCCCCTTACCCCTTCCCCAGTGCAGGGTAGCAAACCGAAAAACTTTCTTCTGGTTAACCTCCCTGCCTTTCACTTAACCTTTCTCTCTCTCTCTCTCTCTCTCTACCACGTTTAGAGTGTAGCTTCATAAAACAACCTCCTCAGATTTCACCTTGAAGTGATGTGAAGTTTATTTTCCTCTTCATAATACAAAGGGGGAAGGCAGGGCTAAAGGCGGAATAGCCTGACGAAGGCCTCGGCTTCCTTGTACTGTTTGACGTCAGAAAGCATATAAGAAAACGCAACAATATAAATACAAAATCAACTGCACTTGCAGGTACTGCATAAAGCAGAACCTAAGCTTACAATAATGAAAACAAGGTTATACAAAGCACAGACCGGAATCGGTTAAATATTGCTCACTTTATTTCTTAAATACCTTTGTCCTCATAGCTACGAAGCAGTCACTAGTGGACGCATTAACAACGATTAGAGTAACGCGGTACGTGCGACATCACGTGCAAGTGATGTTTCGAGTTAGTGCTAGCGCTAGATATTTAAGTTAAGCTTGACTATCCTTCGGCATAAAGAGCCATGCATTTGTGACGATATACACATTTTCATAGGCGTGGGAAGGGGGGTGGCGCAAAGTCTGCCCCATACATTGACTAAATAGGGAGGAGGGGCACTGCTTCACCCCCCCCCCCTTCTGAAGGGGGACCCTGCGCACGCCTATGCACATTTCAATACGCCGATTATGCATTCGGCAAATCGCGAGTGTATTAGAGGCAACTGGTTGCAGTGCGAACTCGACACAAGAACAAAAGAAAGCAGATAGACGCACACGACCTCTTTTGTCCTTGCGTTGCGCGCTGCACCCACTTGCTTCCAATGATCAACCAACAAGCCCATTTTGCGACTCTCGGCGTTGCGAGTGTACACCTCGCCTGGTCTATTCTATCACACTTAAAGTGCGTGATGGACAACGCAGCAGCTAAAGCGACTTTTCCATTGCTGCGAGCGCTGATGGCACGAAAGCCATCTCTGGCCTCGATTAAATATAAGGGCGCAGCGACTGAGGGGTGTGTATCATCCGCAGTGCAATGCGCAGCAAATTGGCGAAACCATTTCCTGTCGCAACTAAGGCTGCAGCGACGGTCGAGGTCATGAATCCCTTGATTTCACGTACACATACTCAATGAATGTCAAGCCACAGTACTCCAGCCGTCTGCACGTCCCCCTTACGTCGTGTCGCAAACAGCAGCTACTCTCAGTGACAGAAGGACGTAATGAGAGAATAGTTATGAAGGAATGCAAACCGGAACGGGAGATAAACTTGAACACAGTTGGCTACCTGAATTGGTGAAAGAAGGAAACACGATAGTATCTGAGGAGTAGAGAAGAATAATTCGCTTTATTCGCTTCATTTGTTTACAAGATATAGTTACAAAGAATATCAAAATCCACAAGTGCTACAACGGCGGCAGAAATCTTGAAGGAAGGACACGCAAGGCTGCAATCATGGCTGTGCAAGCGCAGTGCCAAACTGCTTGTGCACTGATAATATTCGCCCGACGCGGTGGCCTAGTGATTACGGTGCTCGACTACTGACCCGAACGTCGCGGTATCGAATCCCGGCCGCGGAGGCCGCATTTAGATGGAGGTGGAACGTTAGAGGTCCATGCACTTAGGTTTAGGTCCACGTTAAGGAACCCCAGGGGGTCAAAATTTCCGGAGCCCTCCACTACGGCGTCCCTCATAATCATATCATGGTTTTGGGACGTGAAACCCAACAATTATTAATATCATTATGAGTGAGTGAGTAACAACTTTATCAATTATTATTATGAACACTTCATCACCGAACAGTTGAGAAAGAGAGCTGTGCCGTTGGAAAGCGCCGTAAGATTCTATGTTCTCGTAGCTCTCAGACAAAAACAACGACAACAAGAAAAAAAAACCGTAATGGCTGATATATTCTTCCTGAACTTCTAGAAACACTTTACACATCGTTAACGAACTGAATACGCTACCCCATACGCTAAAAAGGATTGCTGGTGGCATGAGTGCACTCAATTGTCCGTTTCTGCTTAAAAGCAGCGCCTCTTCGCTGTCGCCTGCAAGTAAGCACTTCTCAACATCACCTGACATCGAAAGCCCGAGAAGTGCGTACACGCCACAGCGACAACAAGAGAGCGCAACAGCAAACAACAACAACAACAGCGCTGACAGGACAGTTATTCGTGGTCACAGTGTTGACACACTGCAGCCTGTTCAATCTTTTCGCGATGCGGCGGTGACTTTATTATCTGTGCTTGGACGGCACCAAATGTGTCGCTTTCACTGCCTTTTCACGGCTCCAAAGGACTAGTTCAATCCCAAGCCTGGTGTGCATGCGTGCTTTTTCTTTCCTTCTTTTTTTTTGCAACCTATCAGAATGCCTTAATGGATATTATGAACGTTTGTTTTGTAACGGCTTGCTGGCCTGTGCGTCGCCAGCTCGAAAACAATTTTTTTTAGTATTATTATATTTTAGCTCGGCCCAACGTGCTGTCTACCTCAATTAACTTTTCCTTCCAATGAAAAAAAGAACCTCTAAATTCCCAGCCCAAACTTCTTCGCCTTTCGACAAAGTCCCCTTAGCTTTCACACTATTTATTTTTGTCATTTCTTCCTACTTTTCCGCCACCAATCTTCCAACCGTTTTTTACACATTTTTATTGTGGACCTGTTGACCCAACCAGCGCTGTCCCTAAAACCCAAGGCATCACGTTGGCTGGCACCCAGACACGCACACGGGTGCATATATTCACTTTCGGTTAAATCATACTCCATCGTGTCTTTAGCTTTTCCACTAAAAGTACATTAGGACCGACACCAGCGCCGGCAGTGGCGGCGCTGCGAAACAAGCTGTCCGAGCAACCTGACCCGTGGGCACAATGTACCCGCGGGTCAATTCTCTCTTGGCGGTGGCCACGTGAAGCCGCAGCAGATAAGAAGCACGTGTTTTATCACGTTGTTCGTGCCACTGTGCGTGTGTCATGGAAGCGCGATACGACGGGACGAGGCTAAATGGGGCCCAATTATTTCCACGATGTGTCGACCCCCCGTGGTATGGGAATACAGAACGAAACGAAGCGGCGAGGACGGGGGTGCTTCGAGATGTCGAGGTAAACAGTCTTTACGAGCCTGGCGCAAATTCGCAACCCGACCTCACAAAACGCTTGCCGCGATGGCTGCGAGAAAGCGCGCGTCCCTTATCGTCGACCGTGTGACACTTGTTCGAGTCGGGCGTCTTTCCCAGATAGCCTCCGTGTAAGTTGTCTCTGTCATAGTTGTTTCTTTTGTGACCGCAAGTGAGCGAACGCGACAGCTTATCGGACACCGATAGATACGCTTAGGCGAGACAGAAACCGAAAGAGAGAGACAAAGCGGGAAAGGAGTCTGACGACGAAAGTTGTAGCTTATCCCAAAGTACTAAGTGACAGTTATAGCTAATACGCGCTGTGGCGACAAAAGTGTTACGCGCAGCTTGCTCAAAATGTCATAATCTGTGAGCGAACAGTACGCACATTACTATCCTCTTTCGCATCACAGTTAACCCTTCTGCCGTTCCTTTGCATATCTATCTATCTATCTATCTATCTATCTATCTATCTATCTATCTATCTATCTATCTATCTATCTATCTATCTATCTATCTATCTATCTATCTATCTATCTATCTATCTATCTATCTATCTATCTATCTATCTATCTATCTATCTATCTATCTATCTATCTATCTAATGCATTACAAAGAAAGGCGAAAGATAGGTAATCAGAACATAAACTCGATTTGCTACTCAACACTGAGGAACCCAGTAAGAGGAAGTGGACACATATGTGCGAAGCAGATACATATTTGCACAATGTATAGACATAGCAGACACATATCTTGCTTCTGGTCATACTGGTCACCATCACGCGTTGTGGCAAATATATATAAACTCGCACGGGACCACAAAAATAAACTGCGAATGAAATCATTCGCGTATTCTTGGGACCACGTGCGGGCTTCGCTTTCACAACGGCGCTGCCAAGCCGCCGTTTGTCGCCCGAATATCGCGAAAAATGGTGCTGGCATCGAAGTCCGTGAAGCACCGGATATTCGGATCAGCGCCCCGCGATCGGCACCAGCGCGCCGGCGAACTGTTGACCCGGTTCGGTATATAGGAGCGCGCTTGATATACCGTCGTCCGCACATGGCGGCATGCGGCAGTATATACCATCCTCCCCGCGAGGACACCCTGTTTCCTATACACAGTGCGCACACAGCCACACCGAACAACCATTCGTTCGTTCGTACCGCACCGCGGAAATCGCGTGGCGTCATTTTCGACGCTTCTCTATCCCTCTTTCATTTCGCGCCTACTGCGGAATCGACGCGAAGGGGGCTTTATTTTTAAAGCTTCAAGTGCCATCTGGTGCCACTGCTTTATGAGACGGCTTGCAGCCATTCTCGTGATGCACGGCAGACCGTGCGCGGAATGCATACCAGCGGTGCTCTTAAGGGTGCGTCGCTTTATTTCTAGTTGAAACTTCCATCGTATCCTACGCAAAAAAAATAATATTAATAAAGAAAACAAGAACTTGCTTGTTGGCACCCACGCAAAGCTCACTGAGTTGAGAAAAAGGAGTTGAGAAATCAAATGAAGATGAGAAGACTATAGTTGCAGATGGAGATTCTAGTCTGGCCGCGTGACTGAGCTGCTGCTGCCGTTGGTTTTCTTAGTGTCATTAAGTTGAAGCGGAAGAGCGTTTAGTCATTTCACAGTGAAACGGGCTACTTCTTTTTGTGTAAACGCATTTTAACATGATAATGCAAGAAAAAGAAGCCACATCCTCAGAAGTTCAACTGCGAAGACAGTTTAAATGGTTTAACTCAGTCTCAACTGGGTGTTAGTATTCCGCGCGCGTGCCGCCTGCTCGCTTTATACGGCGCTCCTCCGAAACGCCGAGGCCAACAACGGCACACTCAGAAGGATCACCAGCACGCCGTGAGTGCGCATCATTCGTGTCCCCGGCCTCCCGTCTGAATGCGAAGAACCGCAAGCCCCATTTTTCTCAAGTTTTGTTTTTGCCCCCATATAGAGCGTACGCCGTTCCCATCTCCGTTCGCTTATCACGTTCTTATCGCAGTGAAAGATCGGGCTAACTGGTGGTTCTCTATTGTGCCACGTCGCACCACTGTCTAACGTAACTTAGGTCTATACTGTAGGTCTAGAGTCTCGTACGCCGTTGCATTGTGTGTGTGTGTGTGTGTGTGTGTGTGTGTGTGTGTGTGTGTGTGTGTGTGTGTGTGTGTGTGTGTGTGTGTGTGTGTGTGTGAGACAGACAGACAGACAGACACAACTGAGAAAGACAGGAAGGTTAACCGGAATTACAGCGGGGTTTGCTACCCTACACCAAGGGGAAGAGGAATGAAAGATGGAAAGTAAAGTGGACGGGAGGTGAGGAACTGGGACACTATAGCCTATCTAACAGGCCAATACTACGCAAAAAATTCAATACAGCCTTGATGTACTTCCGTTGAGACGACAGTTCGGATCGGCATTCTAAGAATCGCCAGTATACAGTTATGCTCCAATAAGGTCATGTAATCTTGCCAGAGCATGAAAACGTCATGGAACGTCATAGTGACTGTCGCTTTCGCGCTGCTTGAATCTCTTCGAAGATTTGTGAACAGTGCACGAAACAAATTTTGTTCGCATACATAATAACACTATCTGGGGTTTAACGTCCCAAAACCACGATATTATTATGAGGGAAGCCGTGGTGAAGGGCTCCGGAAAGTTCGACTATCCGGTGTTCTTTAACGTGCACTGACATCGCACAGTATACACGGCAATCTAGCATTTCGCTTCCATGGAAACGCGACCGCCGCGGTTGGGGACGAACCCGCGACATTCGTGTCAGCAGCCGAGCGTCGTAACCGCTACACCACCGCGGCTGAATGTTCGCATACAGGGCATTCTGTGTAGCTTGAGTAGACTTCTTTGTGCGCCCCGTACTAAAGCAAGCTTGCGTCGCGATGACAAATACCACAAAACTAACGCAGTGAGCGCATGCTTCTAATCTTGGCATGATGCGCAAGAACTCATTTGTTCGTTTGTTTTCATCCGTTATATCGTGGAGAGCAACGCAACACAGCTGAAGTTGTATGTCCTATATTTATTATGATGTGTTCACTGTTGTCCATATGTGCGGATTCATCCCCATGATGACCAGATACATTATTAAATACATTATTAATTGCATTTCGGATATTTTCTTTTACATTATGATGGAGTTGTTTGACATATGTGTGCTCGTGTGTTTATTTTCCATGTACTACTGTTTCTATGTTTCTTTCTTGTGTTGCATGCTCGGTCCACTAAGAGTTAAGGAGTAGCCGGCGCCTTATTTGTGCGCCAACATCTTCTTTACGTCATATCAATAAAAAAGAAAAAAATGCAATAGAGCACACAGTACCAAGCCGAGTTTTCATTTATTAAACCATTGCACAAAACGGTAGTACGTCTAACGAACCATAAGATCCTGAAGAACTTCCCGATGGTTTAGCATTTGCGTGTTTGTCTTTTACCAGTTGAACCAAATTCATTATTTATATTACACTATCAACCGTTCGAAAATGGATAGCCGCCGCCAGCAAACTGCGACGACAGCTCCTCCGTTTATTTTTATCTCAATAAAGCAAAGTTCCTTAGCTTTCGCCGCATTTTTAACGTGTGACCCATAGAGTATAGGCGCATTATGTGAACAACAACAAAAAAAGTACACATTCAAGCACTCTTCGCCGCCGAGGCTCCTGATTAGTCGGCAGCGACACATACATCAATAGAAGATTGCCTGTGCCTCAGAGTCTTCGACTTATGCTTACCCACGCATAATTGAGCGCAGTCACGACGAAGCCGCTCGGAGCCGCGCGCGAAATCGTTTTCGCGTCGTTTAGCAGTCGCTGCAGCGTGCACTCAGAGGAGCGCGCTGCATCGCTCGTGCGTCGGAGCTGGCGATCTAAATGTCGTCGTCGCACTGACGTCGCCGCTATCGACGCCATCGTCGCCGGTGCGCGTGTGGTGCCGATATGCGGGTTCTCAGAACGAAACGCGATTCGCTGCCCCTCTAGCTTTCTGCATTGTCACAGCTTACGATTTCCGAAAAATGGGGCCAGCGCGCATGCCCTCGCCTCGCTCCTCTCCCCCACCCACTTCTCTTCAACTCCCTCCCTCCATTTCACCCGCATTGCGATGCAGATGGCAGCTCAGTGATTCGACAGTTCTCGCTCGTCTCCTCCTCGCCTTCTTCACAGCAGGGTGCGCGCGCAGGTGCGTGTGACACGGACGTATGTTTTGTTTGTCGGCGCCCGTATATGTAGCACGTCATAATTTCGCTGGCGTCACGGTTATTGTTTTTCGGCAGAATACCCGTGCACTGATGGCCCGCGCGCGATGTGGCTGCAATCGATTTACTTTCTGCATGCGCATGACGTCAGTGCGGAACATGTTGTGCGTGGTTATATTACCGCTCGTTCCGCGGATGTGTGGCGTTTCTGCGTTTTGGGAATGAGACACTCATTTTACAAATCGTAGGCCGACTCCGCGCAGCATTTGAATCCGTAAGTGATATCTTTATTGGTTCTAGCTAATCACATGTCGGCATCAGGATTGGTCAAGTTTCTCGTAGAAATAATTCTAGCGTAGGATAGTAACTTTTGACGCAACAAAGCGGCACAAGAAGATCGGACACAGCGTAGTATCTTCTCGTGAACACGTACTCATCTTTGCGGGCGCAACTTATACTGCTGCCCCTCATGCCCACGTTGCAACCGCCGCGGTAGCTCAATCAACGGCTGTGGCTTTGCGCAGCCAAGCATCAAGGTCGCGGGTTTGGATTCCGCCGCGGCGACTGAACTCAAAGGGCGTCGAGATGCAAAATCACCCGTATATCTAACACTACGATCACGTGGAATAAAGTCCGAGTGCTACAAATTTTTCCGGAGCTACGTCGTGCATCATGATCAGATCGTAGTTTTGCGCATGAAAAACCTCCGAATTTACCTAGATCAAAGAAAATATTATACCCGCGCTATGCCTCAGTGCAGAAATTTAAGATGAGATTGTATCACGTAATGGTAATTCGCAAAGCATTAAAGCATCGGTGGTCTCATCGCTGGCAAATTGTTTCTCTTGATCAAACATCTTTATAATCATATGTTGTACTCCTTTGCAAGTAAAGGGAAAATAATTCAACTTGAGCACTTGGAACAATGACATTGCATTTCTCAACTATGCATCACGGCTCTCTTTTCATTCTTCATCTTTTCTTTAAAGATTTTATTCTGCCACAATATCATAAGATCCTGTGCACCTTGTGCAGGCACGCAATTTTCTACATTGCTTTTTGCCTGTATGTATGCGGTTCCCTTGTCCGCTCTCCTTTGCCTCTATTTCCCTTTACACATCCCCAAGTGTAAGCGACATCAAACAGTACCAGCGTCTATGGCAAACACCCCCCCCCCCCCCCACACACACACTTTGTTTATCGCATATTAGTACTCCTTTTCTTTGTCTCATTTTAATTCTCTATTCTATATATCTGATGTTCTGCCTCATGTTTAACCCGTCCTACGCAGCATAGCTCCATATACCTCTCTGAGCAGTGTAGCGTCTGTTTACCGTTTTTTAAATCTTTTTTTGTAAAGTTGCGCAGCTCTGCCTTTTCCCCGCGTGCGGGGCTGTGTATATAGCTCGACCGGTGACCCCTGGGACCCTCTCGTTTACATGAACTACACACTAAAGCGTAGAACTGCAATGCACTTTTTTTACTTCCTTCACTATATACCTGCAGCGTCTCAAATTCGCGGAAGCGACGGTGGGCTCAGCGCTAATCGATAAAATTCAGTACAGGGCGATGACACGTTCCGCCAAGTTGAATCATCGCGGATCTTGCGAAGCAAATGAGAGGCAAGGAGAGTGGAACGAGAATGCCCGACAACCGCCTAGCGCTTGTCAAAACACGCATGCATAGTCAACAGGCTCGTCGCATTATACGGTACTAATTGGTTTAGACAATCTGTAATGCCTAAAGCAGCATGTAAAATTTCTCCTTTGTAGGAAAAGAAAGTTTTCCCGGAAGAAGACGTTCATCGCATGCCTTTTCATAACGTTTTTTTGCATTTACTAATTTTGCCTGAAGGGCACTACGTAGTAAGTTTTTAACGTTATTGTTGAATGCTGCACGGATAAAACATGGGGGGCGAATAAGTTCACGGTGTTTCCAGCTCTCGCGGAAGGACGATCACATTATAGACTGGCTGCCACATCAGCCGTCGTACAGTGACGCTATACAGCGTTTCCGGGCTTCGAGGTGTGTGATCAAAAAGCCTATAACGAAAGTGAGCAAGTCAGTTAATTGGCTAGAACGTAAGGGTGTCAAAAGAAAAAGTGTAAAAACTAAGTTGTGCCAGACCCGTTTATTTGTGTGGACAATACAGTATTATTCATTCGGGAGCCAAATACGAGAGCCTTCATGCCTCCTATAAAGGTCTTAGGCACCACACAAAAGCAAGGCCTGCTGTAAATGTGACAGCGTTAGACTTTAATGTTGACAAATGCCTGCAATAGAACCCGGTGAACGGAGGGTCACGACCTTTTTGTAGTAACCGTACGATAATGCCGAGAGACAATTAAGTAGGGGTGTGCGAACATTCGAGTTTCGAATTCGAATCGAATAGTTCCTAATCGAATAATTCGATTCGACTTTCGAATAGCTAGTATTCGAAGTTTCGAATTATTCGATAGAACGAATATCCAAAACGCGACAAAGGCCAATGGTGCAACTTGGTTAGGGTTGGGTCGCTAAAACTAACGCTAACGTCGACGTTCGTTAAACTTTCACCGACATCCTGGTTCAAAAGCGAGCGCATGATTATCTTAAAGGAGATTAGGTCATTTCTCCATGTAGGAGAACACATGAGAAGACTGTCAAGTCCTTCACAACATCGCTTCCGAAACGATGGCACGGACTTCTTGCGTAGTTCGGTCGCATATACCCGCAAGCTGCGTAAAACGACCTGCCTGGCCTGCGAAACCCTCGGTGATTGGCTTTGCATGTAAAAATTTGTTCACGCTTGGCAGTCGTCACTTCGCGCACCGCACCACTAGTTCAGAAACTCCCCTCGTTCCGGCGCGCACTTAAAACGCTGCTGCGAACGGGCGCCCGAAAACTTTTGGGCCCGGAGCACACATGGCGATGAAGCAGAACATTACCGTTGCCAGGTGAGCCATGTTACGCAACCACAGGGAAAGAAAACTAGCTGCCGTAACCCCATCTGTTAAGAGGTTAGGAGTGGCGCTGCTGACTGGAATGGCGGCCCTTCTATCAACATGCTTGCGCGCCCATAAAAGCTGACGCAAAAGTCACTCCCGAACAAGTGCGTAATGAAGCTGTCAGCACGCCGTAGCGTCCCTGATTTTTCCTTTGTCTTGTCGTAACTGGCGGTACACATTTCGGGTAAATATACTATTCGATATTCGATTCGATATTCGATTTGATATTCGTTATTCTTAGCCACTATTCGGCACTATTCTATTCGAATTCGATTCGAGATGAAATTTTACTATTCGCACACCCCTAAAATTAAGCCAATAACAGCATAGGCAAAACTGATTGCTAATGTAGAAATAAGTATAAGTGAGAGTGTACACAGACGTTAAATGCAACCACTCACAAGTGGCCAATTAGGTAATATGTGAAACTGAATGCGATAAGCACAGTTTTGTTAATTTTCATTTGATGCATTTTTGATGTCACGCAATAAAAAAAGATAAGTATGAAATATGCGCAATAAGTAACATAAGCATAATGAATAAAAATTCACCGACGATTACGACACCGCCTGATGTGAATTCTGAGCACAGCTGCGCGTTGGGGTAGCTTTTTTTTTTTGTAGTTTTGGCTTTCGGCAAGGTACCGACTACGCCAAAAATTATAATTTTTTTAAGTAGGACAGCACCCACTATGCCATTATTTGGCTTTCTGCGGATAAGCGAGGTACCCGCTGCACATCTGCAAGATATTATGTGCAGTTTCTTGATGCTACATGTGCCTGATGACGATGAAGAATTGTGGCTGAGCCCTTTTGCAGTGGATGGGAAGCATTAAACCACACACTCGTTTCGCAATCAGCATTTTGTGATGACTGGTTCTTATTTTACTCTTCTGCCACGCTATATTACATATATAGGTTAACGCGATTCCTCGCTGGACATGACGCCTGTATAGGCGTCATGTCCGGTACCAGCGTCAAGTTCAAGCACCAGCGTGCCTCTGTCGTAGAATACTCCCCTGCCATGCAGAGGTCCCGAGTTCAAATCCCATTTGATCCTGCGTATTTTTTCTTATTTTATTTTTTTCGTGTCTGTCGGTTACGCCACCGACGGGGACGGCGGCAGAGGTGCCGCTCAACGCAAGAACGGGCGCCTAAGAGCTGCGCTCTAAAACAAGCTTTGGTTTGTCATTCAGTGGGCTCGCAAGCGTAATTAATGGCTTAATTCTAGCAGTTCTTGACAGTAACTAATTTGTTACCCACGCAGGAAAAGTCAGATAACACATTAACTCCGCGTGCATTGAGGGGAACTGTATTTTTTTTAACGATCAAGCTTCGTCATTAGGTACCAAAACTGAAGCATGCACTTAGTGAAAAACTGCAAACAGAAAAGTTTGCGCGGCAATTACTTTTTCGCAATGTAAAGTAAGCAGGATCTTAAGGAATAATTGAATGACCCATAGTACTCGAGCAGTATATTGTATTTTTTTTATTTGTTCGCGATTTTCACGGCTTGCAGATGAAGCAATTAATGCACGTGGTGTCCGCTACTCAGCTCGAAATGGAGTTGATGGTTAGGTAGAAAACAGAAACATAGAGAGAAGATATTAATCACAGATACCGGCGCTTCGGCTTGACGATATTCTGTAACGCTTGCGTGAGTCTTTGCAGCAGCGATAAGCGTGGTTAGGGTTTTAAATCATCGTTTTCAGCGGTAATGATGACGTACACTTGCTTGAAAAGCTAGAGACGGCGCATGATCAGTTTTCGTCATGGTTATGAGAACGGCAGCGTGGTTAGCATCAAAATTCATATGAAAAGAATAAATACAATTTGGCTGCACTGACAGAGAGCCAGCTGAACGCGAAAGTACGGGTCGCACGTCCTCGAAGTAATATGATCCGTGAATGAGGAAGAATGCAAATAACTGTGCGAGTGATTATTATTATTATTATTATTATTATTATTGTTATTATTATTATTATTATTATTATTATTATTATTATTATTATTATTATTATTATAATTATTATTATTATTTGTAGTAGTAGTAGTAGTACTAGTAGTAGTAGTATTACTGGAAATGCATACGAACACGCAAGGACACAGAGGAAATAGGGAGAGAGCCGGCTGGCAACTGCCACCCAGCGGCGGAGAGTTATAAGCAGCAGCACAGGTGTTGATTAAGCATATAATGTTTTTAGATCCTGCTGTAAGCGACCTTCAAGTGACATTCAACCAAAAGCCAGAGCCGTTATACGGGCATTCAACACAGGGAATTTTAAACAAGAACGTCCGCGCGACCAATCAAAAGTTAAGAAAAATCAAGTATCTGGCGCCCAACCCTTTGTACCGGACCGCATTACATACGCTGTCCAAACAACTTACAAGAAATATTGCTTCCAAGTCATTGTTAATGTTTGCTCAAAATATCACTGAAGCTGTAACTTCTAGTGCGCTGAAGTTTTTCAATGCGAAGAAGCCTTTCTCAGCGAACCAAAGGCACTTTGACCGTTTCTTTCTTTCTATCTATCTATCTATCTATCTATCTATCTATCTATCTATCTATCTATCTATCTATCTATCTATCTATCTATCTATCTATCTATCTTCTATCTATCTATCTATCTATCTATCTATCTATCTATCTATCTATCTATCTATCTATCTATCTATCTATCTATCTATCTATCTATCTATCTATCTATCTATCTATCTATCTATCTATCTATCTATCTATCTATCTACGTCTCGGCGCTCTACTAGTCATCTCCTTAACATTGTATATAGTACCAAAATTCGCACAGGGGGACGTGATTGCAACACGATTCGCAGGTCATGACACGAATAACGTGACTTCGCTGTCGCGTACGTCATGGAATCCTTTTCGCCCGACAAGTGTGGTACATGCATACATGTGTATCAAGGCCCGTGATATGCGGGTATGCGCCAGAGGTGATTTACAGTCTACAGCAACCAGCGTGAAGCAGCCCGTGTCACAAAAAATGCGGTGCCGGCATCTGCTGGGTTGTCGATGGGTGAAATATCCCGGTGGAATCAACAAACAAAAATCACTACTCGAGCCGGAATCGAACCCAGACATTCTGCACGGCATTCAAGTACTCTCCCACAGAGCCACGCGAGTGCCTCAAGTTGCTTCGGAAAAAGAGCACGTGTCACCGTCATGTCCGGACAACGCCACTATTGGTTGCACTGTTGGTTGTCCACCTTTATATCGATGTAATAAAAATTACATCTATGACTCCGCGAGCTATAGTCAAGCGTTGCGCGAATGCGCCTACGGCCGCTACTTATGATAAGCACGTCATCTCTCTGTAGCGTGGCGATGAAACAGATGTCTCTGCTCTAACGTGAGTGCCGACGTTGCGTCGGACCATGAGCGACCCTTTACAGGCCAGTGTACTCGGCGAGCCGCGTACAACCTGGTACGCCCAACTACTTAATTTATACAAAGACGTCGATCTACCTCATTACGCTTGGCTCAAAGCCAGAAATTTGGCATAGGCTGCTAGTCACTGACTGCTTCGCATGAAATTGATTCCCACAATGCGTGGGATTCGCCGGATTTTTTACGCTGTTATTCGGGAACCTTCTCATTTACTTTTCTTTAGTTATTTCAACCATTTCAACATGATTTTCGATTAATGATAAAACGGTGGCTGAGAGCTGGTGTCCATCTATCTCGCTCTGTCAAGCGAAAAAAAAAGCCAGCATAGATGTTTTTCTTCTTTAACTTACAGCTTGAAAACACAGTTTAGAATTCACGGCTGAAAACTAGGAAACCAAGACGAACAGATTGCATGTGCATAGCGCATGTGTCGCTAGTACTGACGCACCCGGATATCGTGTCATACGCGTGACAGCTAACAGCTGAAACAGCGGGAGCGCCTGCAATGGAGCTCCACCTTGACATTCCTGCCATAGACACCTGCTGACTTTCCTGCTCTCAAAATATCCTTGCGAATAAAGAGAGCGAGAGAGTGAAATACACGCTCTTCTTATATCCTTTCAAGTTTTCTCCTATGTACAGTGGCGGCAAAAGTTTAGAGAACATAAGGTCTGTGAATACCTTGAATTTCGCAGCATTTTCGATGGAGGCGAAAATGTTTGAGGCCCGTGTATTTAGATTTAGGTGCATGTTGAAGAACCCCAGGTGGCCGAAATTTTCGGAGCCCTCCACTACGGCGTCTCTCACAATCATATCGTGGTTTGCGGACGTTAGACCCGAGATATTATTATTAATTTCCCAGCAGTTTGTGACTGTATTCGGTCGAATTACGCAGTACATGTGGTTAGCGCGTTTTAGAACATGCCGGAAACCTAAGTTCAAGGGGGCCTGCCGAGCAGCGGGAATATTCAGCTTTGTCTTGTGTGTATCGTGGTCCCTAAACTTCTAACGCTAACTGTACAAAAGGGTTTGCAAGACAAACAAGACAATATTCTTTTTTCATTGTCTAGATTTATACTACTGCGTTCATAGAGGGTTAAGAAAGGGAAGATAGACAACCACCCGATTTTGTAGCACGAAGCCACAAGGAAATCCATACGGATTGCTCAAAAATAAAGCCTCTCAGTTGCCGAAAAATTCGTCCTGGTCCGGGGAATATGCACCCTGCATGATTTGCAATATGCAGTTCATACAGGGTGTTTCAGCTAAAAAGCACCAAGTAATAATATGCAGCTCGAATTGGTGCGGTATTATTCTGAGCCATATAGAGCACGTCAGGATATTTTTTCCAGTACTCCAAGCGCGGTAATTAAAAAAGATTGCTTAATGAACTTTATAAATAGTATCTCTAGCAAAAAATCTTCAATACGAAAGTTGTAGCGCTTGTTGAGAAACGTCGGATTTTTTCATCTATGCTAGGATAACTCCCCTGCTTAATTTTTTCCAGTGTTTCTTTAAAGCGCGCGAATTTAAAAAAAAAATACCCCGTGATTGCCGTCTAACGCGCGGTGCTTTTAATAATAATTTTTATTTCTGCCTCAAGAAATACATGGACAGGGGAGCTGCAGAAAAAGCTGTAATAGACAGCTTGACAGAGCCACAGCCCCTAAATACGAGGCAACAGCGAAGGCAGTTGAAAAGGCAGTTGAAAGCAAAAACCGTCGCATACACAAAGCTTCATGTTACAAAAAAAAAAAAAAAACAAACAGGAAAAACAAAAACAACAAAAACACTGCATATCAAAGCAGACAAGAAAATGAGCAGACAGAGTGTTATCTACGCTTTCTACACACAGCATCAATTTTAGTGCCCTCAAATGTGAGTTGAACGAATTATCAAAACCTGCTCCGCGCACAGAGGTCGATTGAATGGGCTGTCGGTGGCTTTGGCATGGACGTTAAGCGAAAGCGGCGTACCGTTTAAAGAAAAAAGAATTACTAAATGAAAAAGCGGCCACCACGTGCAAATGCCTTACACAAGACCTGAGGCAGCGTATGGTGCAGCGTAGACATTTATTATTTTTCTTTTCCTTTCGCACCAATGAAGAAACACATTGGAAGTGGCGAGGGTGACAACGTGATGAAGGAGCGACATAAAAGATTCACTCACACGTGGCGGCAGCTTTTTCGTCGAAGGCTTGTCTTTTCTTTCTTTCTTTTTTTTTTTTTGAGACAGTTTGTCCTTGCCATCACATAACGTCCATCACAGTAACCGATAGCCTGTTCAATCGACCTCCATGCGGAGCAGCCTTTCATAATTCGTTCAACTTACAATTGAGGGCACTAAAAGCACCGCGCGTTAGGCGGCAGTCACGTGGTATTTTTTTTTAAATTCGCGTGTTTTAAAGAAAGGCTGGAAAAAAATTAAGCAGGGCAATTATCTTAGCATAGATTAAAAATGCCGATGTTTCTGAACAAGCGCTACAACTTCGGTAGTGAAGACCTTTCGTTAGAGTTACATTTTAAAACGTTAGTTAAGCTATCTTTGTTAATTACCGAGCTTGGCGGACTGGAAAAAATATCCTGACGTGTTCTATATAGCTCAGAAAAACACTGCGTCAATTCGAGACGCGTAGCGCCTATGTTTGTTTTTTAAATACTTAGTGCATTTTAGCAGAAACACCCTGTATACAGGAGTTCCGCCACTGGTTAGGTTTCACAATTCGGGCTATAGCTTCAGTCAGCTCATGATGATTCGCTCTATTGCCAGCGGAATATATATAGCTGCGAAAAATGCCACGTGTCCATGCCATTTAACTTCACTGATTTACAGCGTTCTTTTTTTTTTAATACATCACACGATACTTTCCTGGTGAGGACTTGTTAGGTTAGGTTAGGTTAGGTTCGGTTAGGCACAAAGCCAATTTATTTTAGCCAAGGTTATTTTACTGGTAAAGTGTACCGTTCGGCGATTATTTATTTATTTATTTATTTATTTATTTATTTATTTATTTATTTATTTATTTATTTATTTATTATGTTTGCTGCGACTATCTATGGAGAAAGCCAAGCGGTCAAATACTCTTCAGAACTAGTGCTTGGCGGTGCCACTTCGAGGCGCCAACATCACTCACTCTAGTAAGCAAAGCTAAATTACTTCATGATATCAGAATGCAGCAAAAAGTGACACGGTCCGTTATGAATTTGCTTAGGACAATTCGAAGGCGAAAGCCATCTTCTGCTGCTTGTTTTTCTTTGCAGTAGATTGCATTGCCCCCCCCCCCCCCCCACGCACACACACATTTAAAAGCTTCGTTTTGCACTGCCTCCGGGATCGGAGGCATTGGAACCTTCCTGCATCTCACGTGGTTTTGCAGCAACAAGAGCTTGATTTGGGCTAGCTGGTTCATGCCGAATATTGTAGGTGCAGCGCAACAAATGTAGGAAGGAAAACAGACAGGTTCTGCAGTGCCTCCGGTATCGGCCCACCTTTGACTAAGCTTATGTGGTGTCATAGCGAGGTCATTAGGTGACATCATCACGTTATGATCTTTTTGCGTGACTCGTGTTGAAGCCAACACCGGCGGTCACTTTTCGCATCTGATAAGGAATCTAAGGCTCTCGCCTTAATAGCGGTACATACTGAAGTATTTAGGGTCAACACAGACGTTCATAAACGTATGTAAAGGTGCTGTCATTACTTAATAACAAATTAGGAGCCTGAAGGATTGCGTAAGTCAAAGGGAGGAGGGTGTGTAGTTGTTTTCTTTATCAGTGAAAACGTTTTCCCTCGAGAACCTTGTGAGGATGATAACAGAGCGCCTTTGTTTAGTGCACAACAAAGTCCACGGTCCAAGGATGACAACCGCAGATAGTGAGCACCTCAAGCTAGGGCAACGAGAAGACGGCTCAGGTGTTCCCAAGGGCGAAGCTCTTCAAACAGGGTTCTCAGTTGAGGATGACCAGAATATTAACAGATGCTAATAATAATAATATCTGGTGTTTAACGTCCCAAAACCACGATATGATTATGAGAGACGCCGTAGTGGAGGGCTCCGGAAATTTCGACCACCTGGGGTTCTTTAACGTGCACCTAAATCTAAGTACACGGGCCTCAGACATTTTCGCCTCCATCGAAAATGCAGCCGCCGCGGTCGGGATTCGATCCCGCGACCTTCGGGTCAGCAGTCGAGCGCCATAACCACTAGACCACCGTGGCGGGGCTATTAACAGATGCTGTGTTAGATTTAATAACCAGGTAAGCTTAGAAGGCGTCAAGGTTTTGTTATTCAATGTTTGCCGCATTTCTAGAACTGAGCTGTGTTTTTTTAGGCTGCGTCAAAGTATGTTGTTAATTGACTTATTCTTTATTGTGCCAATCAAATTAGTACATACATACATACATACATACATACATACATACATACATACATACATACATACATACATACATACATACATACATACATACATACATACATACATACATACATACATACATACATACATACATACATACATACATACATACATACATACATACATACATACATACATACATACATACATACATACAAATCAAGATCGCTATACCATCGCTGACTGCTATGATGGACAAACGCGCAGGAAATTCTAATGCGTGCACGTGGTGTACTACCAGGGTAACCTAAGGCCATATTTTCCCCAACTTTGCTATTCATTGGTAATAAAAAAACTTCCTTGCTCAATTTACATTAATTCACTAATTGGCAATGGGTAACCACCCTCCGTCTGCTGCTTGCATCTTTTTTTATCGCCACTTTCATTCTGCAGAAAGTGCCAGCTGTGTCAATAAATTCATTCATTCATTCATTCATTCATTCATTCATTCATTCATTCATTCATTCATTCATTCATTCATTCATTCATTCATTTTATTACGCAAGAGGCACGATAGGGACTAAGCTGTGCAGACAGGCATGTTCAGTGGAGAGAGGTGTGCAGGTAGGTATGTACAGGGGTGGCCAAAAGTTCGCAGGCTGCTATCCCATGTAATCCTATGGCAGCGTGGCCTGCGAACTCTTGACCACCCCTGTACATCGACGCGTTATCTGGCTATATTAAAGCAACGAGATCAGAAGAGTCACCCACTTTTCATTATCAAGGCACCAGCCCATAAACAGGGGCGCTTATTTCTGGCCTCCTTCGGGCGCAGCCTCCTCCTCTCCGGAACACACCCCGACTCTGCCCTGTTTGTCGCGCGGCTGCCGAAAAATCTTCCACGGAGAATGCCGCTGGAGTCGGAGCGTGAGAATGGCTCCTCAGGAGCACATTTCGTTTTTAGAGCAGCTACGATGGTGATGTAAAGGACAGTCACATTTTCAAGGCTGAAGTGATACTTCTATCACAACATAACAGCAGATTTATCTGTTCGTACAATGTGTTCAGGAGGTATGTTGAGTGCTAGAGCTTCTGAAGGTTGTTTTGAATTGCGCACATGGTGTGTGCTTCTCACAAGTATGTAACGGCAGCGCTGGCGTTGCCGGCGTTCTACCACGAAAAGAGAGAGAGAGAAGGAAGAAGGTTAATTGGCCTTGTTCGGTTTGCTACTCTGTACGCTGGGAGGGGATGGCAGAATGAACGAGACAGAGTCGTCTGAGATTTCTTCTCACTGACAGTGGTGTGTGAAAGCCCCTCGTGAAAACGGTGGGTGCTCTGATGTCCCGTTGAAAGCGGAAAAGTAAAGCGAAAAAAAGTACACTGTCACTAATGCGTTTGCCTAAGACGTCTGTAAGGCGAAATATATCTTCTATCGACTTTACTGATGCCCCCTCCCCTCCCCCTTACTCAAAAGCATTCTGCACCCAACGTGGTTTCGCACGGCCTCAGGGATCGGAAGCTTTGGAAGCTTTCTGCCCCTCCCGTGGTTTTGCACTACCTCCAGGATCGGCCTACCTTTGACCAAGCGACGATTTCATGGAATGACCTCATCATGTGACGTCGCGTTATGCAACGTCATGGTGTCGTCATAGTGACGTCACAAGCTTTTGTGACCTGTGACGTTATGTGATGTCGTATGGTGACGTCATCACGTGGTGATGACTTTTCGTATCACTTGTGCTGACGCCGACGGTCACTTTTCGCGTTTGATGAGGCATCTAATGCGTTCGCCTTAAAAAGAGATCATGCATACGGGCCGATTTTATTGTGTTTAGGGGAACACTCGCTCTAGTGTATATATATCTCCGTAACGGTGTACAATGGGAGAAACAGTGCGACCTATACGTCGGTACAAGGCAACCCTGTCGCCGTTCCGCCCCGTCGTTACACCTCCCTTGAAGTCTTCTCGGGAATGCAAACTAGAGAGGGCAACGATCGCGTAGTCAGAGAAGGCACGCAGCCGCTACCGCCGCAAGCTGGAAACGCGAAAGGGAGCAGCGGCGCGGTCGTCGTGCATTTATCGCGCGCGGAGGACAAAAGGCCGAGTTGAAGAAGCCTCTTGTCCGATTATAGGCTCGCTATCGCGTTCTGCAGGCCCTCCTTTATCGGCGCGCATTGTTGGCGTCGATTGTCTTCGGCGAGCACTCTGTTTTGCAAGCGCCACTCGGCGGCATTTCCTTCCCTGTTTATTTCGACGCCTATCCAGGAATACCGAGCTTTGTTACAAGAAAGGCCTGCGTCCGTCGCGGCCTTGTGATGAGGGTTCTTAAACGATTGAATGTTAGCATCCTATGGCGACGCCCGTGACAAGGAAAGTTCGGACGTTACAACAGGCTACAGAAAAGGAGAACCACGATGACAGGGAGGTCATTCTCCCCTTGATGTGTCGAGAGAGATGAGCGAAAAGGCAGGGAGGTTAATGGGAATTGGAACTGTTGGTTTCCTAGCCCACATTAGGAGGAAGGGAAGGGGAGAAATGAAGACGGAAAGACTAACGAAAACAAAAAGCAGGCGTGCGAAAATAAATTTAAAAAACAGACAGGGTCCTTTATGCATTAGCCTAAGACGACTCGAAGGCCAAAGCGATCTTTTTCCTCTTCTTCTTCTCCTCCTCAGTCGATCTACTGATCCTCACCCGCCTCCCCATTAAAGCTTTCTCACCTGACGTAGTTTTGCACTGCCTCCGTGATCGGCCCACCTTTGACCAAGCGACGATGCCATTTGATGACGTCACAAATTTTGGCGATATGTGGCGTCATGATCACTTCATACGGTGACGTCATTACGTAATGATGAGTTTATGATTATTTTTTTTGCATCAATTGTGTTGACGCCGACGGTCAATTTTCGTGTTTGATGAGGCATATAAGGTTTTCGACCTAATAAATAAATAAACAGAGAAGGTAAAGGACGGAAGAATCGTAGTCTCCCCAACAGGCCACTGGCACCTAAAACGTGGTGTCACATCTGTTTAGGTCGGTATTGAAGGACTGCCTTCTACGGAAGTGACCTGTCGAACAAATGGTTCAAAAAGCAAAAAATTCGGAGGACGCTTGAGCTTTCACTTCAGGAGTAGAACGCGATAGCCTAATCGGGCCCCGTGCGCATCGCCTTCAACGATGCTGCAAGGAAAGGAACGTTTGGGCGCGTAACATTGGCTGTTTCAAACTATCCTAGAATGCCTACTGCAAGTACAGTTGCGAAGTGCACACTATGCCATTATTATTCCTTTTGTAAATTTGCGAATTGCCCACTACGCGTCCATAAAGTGCCACGCGCACCGGCGCAGCTGCACACTTTGTACTGGGTGGGCAGCTTTAAACCACCCACTCGTTGCGTAATTCACATGTTTTGACGCCCGGTGCGATTCTGCCAGGTAATATTACACTCGTGAGACACTCCTGCCACTACATGACATTCTTATGGCTTTTCTTTTTACGAATCATTTTCAAGCAATGGCGTGCCTCTGTGGTCGAACACCTGCTTGCCGCGCAGAAGGCAAGGGTTCAATTTTCATTCGCACCGAATATTTTTTATTATTTATTTATTTGCGTCTATCTCGAACTTTCGCTCAGAGACAACGCCGATTTTTCGCGTACAACCAACGACGCCGACGCCGACACCGGAATTTCTGCGAAACTACCTCTTTAATGCTATCGCGTTAATACGGTCGCGAGTGACTGCCTGCGTGCGGTGTAGTGAGGAGAGCTACGATGAACATGATCGATAGTCGTTTTTGATGGGTTGAGTAACATTCAAGAACTACCTTAAGTACAGTCTTAGCTCGTTATAGCGAACACGGACGTAGCGAATCGTCGGCTAAAGCGAACTAAATATGAACTTTGGTTGGTCACACTTCATTTCAGCGAGATTAATTATTTTTATAACGATGCCGAAAACGCGAAAGCCGCCGCGATATCGGCTGTAACGAAGAACTATTTGATTCGCGCGAGACTCAAAACCCGAAAGATAGCGTAAAACGGATGATAGTTATTGATAGGCAATGCACAGTCTCATTTTAAGAAAAGTATATGCTTATGCAATAAAAAATTTGTTTAAAAAATGTGGTTGAAAGGCTGCGGAAATTTTGTTCATAAGCACTGCCGACGCGGCGGGCATGGCCAGCGTCATATTCCTTACTTGTGCAAGAAACACGCAATCTTGGAAGCCTATTTAGAGGACGCACATATAGTCCTGCTAGCGTTAGCTCCAAATTGCACATGATATCTCTGTGCTACGGTTGCCTCATTCGGGCATTAGCCAACCGTCGTATGTCTTGCGAGGGCTGGAGCCCGTAATTGTCGCAGTAAATTTGTCCACACTGAATGCTCAACTTGGTTTCCAGCTCTACTGAGTCGACTCGCACATTGTGCTGTCTTTACATCGTGTTATTAGTGCTCTAGAGTATATTGTCACGTTGAGGTGACGGTCTTTGTCCGTAAGCACGGAGACAAGGCGACTTGAAAAGCAAACAAGAAATATTATTTGGGCGAACTTGTGTCCATAAGAAAACTTCCGTCAAAAGCTATTCGGCGGCAGCGAAGCGACATGTGCGGTCAAGCGTCGGCGCAAGGGAGTGCCCGTACTCTTGCCGATGCAGTCTCTTATAACAGCGCGACACCAGACACTCGGAAAACGAACGCACCGCATCGCGCGCACCAGCCAATAATGTGGTCCCGCTCTTATACCAAATGCATGCCCAGTGCGCGAGCGACGGAGCGACGCGCTAACGACGTGGGGCTGTGTATGAGTTGCTGCGCAAAGAAGCGGCCACCAACATAAACGCACGTGGCAATATACTCCTGGCTCGATATATGCAGTAGCGATTCATTTCGATTGACTCAATTAAATCGAAATTTTATTTGCCAACTTTCCCGGGTTTCCCTGACCATGGCTATACTGCTGATGCTGCTCCCTTGCCGATAAGGTCGCTGTCATCACCATGACCATCATCATCATCATTCGCCTGACTGCGCACACAGGAGGGCAATGGCCTTTCCCATGTTTCGACGATCACAGTCGACTGAGAAGAAAAAGAAGCGATGTTTGGCTTTCGCCCCCGAGTCGTCTTAGGCTAATGCGTATGGGAGCGTGTGGATTTTATAGTATAGCTACTGCTCACGGACGATCGATCTCAGCGATAATGTATGCGTTGTTTTTTCTCTGATTGCAGATAAATTGATAAATGAAAAGAAGGATTTCCATAGAACCATTACAACTGTTCGGCTCTGTCTTCGTAATCACGAATAAGTCTGATCGCGTTTCTTGCAATCTGCAAAGAGAAGAAGGAATTAAGCGACCCTTTCGAATTGATTTCACGTTCTTGCATAATCCGCAGCGTTGGCACCAAAAATAATCCGTCTGCATTAATTAAAGAACGCGGTACCACTTTTGTTTGTTGCTGGCATTCCTGCCGCACTTCAAACCTAGGCTTCACGTCACGTGTTCCTTTCTTGTGTTGTCTGCTTCTCCTTATGTGCTGTAATAATGTCTCGATTGCAGCAGAAACGTGGGCGGTGCATAATGTGAACGGGCAATCAGCCTCGGAACGCCAGATGCTACTTGGTGCTCCGAGACTCCAGATAACGTGGACGATGACAGCATTTCTCTCGAGCAAGCGCATTCTCGAAATTGCGCCTGTTGCAACGCAGATAATTTAGCGAGTTCGTTAAGTAGCGCTGAAGCGTGAACGCTGAAATGGCACGGCTTTAGAGAAAGAAACGTGAGGTACTTTAAGAAGCGGTCTGCGCCTGAGGCGTCAACGAAGCAACATCAAGGGGGAAAAAAGGAGGAAGAATAAGAATAAGAAGGGTACTCTGTACATTGGGAATCAATGGCGGACGACACCCTACTCTTTCTAGGCGGGGTGCCTGATTAACCTTAAAGGTATGGTGCATTTTAAAACAGCTTTCTTTTCGGTGTCTCAACGGCTTACTCCTAAGGGTTACGCACCCGATTTGGACGGGTGTTGACTGAAGATACGCCTAGCGAGACCGAATTCATCGGTGCAATTAGTAGCCGATCATAGATTGAAAGTTCGTTTATTTTTCACTGCATAATACATCAATACACAAGAGAATTTAGTTTTTACGGTGAGTATTACGAGAAAAAGAAAAGCTGCATAAATGCGGCTTCACGACCCCCGCCGCCGCCTTGACACAAAAGCAGAAAACGGTGCTACACGAACCGTTTAGGAGTCATGTGCTCAATTTTGCACTATAAGTCAAGACCGCTCATCAAAAAACATTCGAGATGCCATATTCATATAAAAGACAAAACATTCAGAGATGCCATATTTTAAATAAAGTTTTTAGACATTTGGCGCAGATTGTGACCTGTTTGTTTGAATTTGTATAAACCTCAACCTCTCCACAACAAACAAGTTAAAACAGAATAGAACAGGATTTAATACATTGGGTAAACGATATTGAAACAGCTGCAATTAATAGTTTGTACGTGCAAGTCGAGTGCTTCCGATCATTTTTAACAACGGTAATAAGTGAACAACGATTGCTACCCTACGACATAATTGTCGGCTTTTTACGTCCCAAAACCACGACATGATTATGAGAGACGCAGTAGTGGATGGCTCCGGGAATTTCGACCATCTGATCTTCTTTAACGCGCACCTAAATCTAAGCAAAACGGGGCTCCAGGCTTCCACATCCACCGAAATGCGGCCACCGTGGCTGGGACGCGATCCCGCGACCTGCGGGTCAGCAGTCCAGCACCACAATCATAGACCAGCGCGGCGGGTTGCGACACTATCCTGCTTTTCCCCGAATTTCTCGTTCACGTCATCAATAACATTGCGCAGTCTGTTGTGCAACAAAGAATTCTACGCGAAGGACACAACGAACTTTTCCACGCGTCTTAGCGAAGAGACAGCGTTGGCGCTTTCCTTTCGCTGAGCTTTAACTCACAAGACAGCAGGGGCCCCTAAAAAAGAAGAGAACGGTCCGGGTGCGAATACGACGCCTTCAGTGGCGTTCGGTTGTCACCCTTCAAGGCAACGCCGCCGAGGCTGTGAGAAATGTGGTTCCCCCAAAAAAGACCGCCTTCCTGACGTCCTCCAAGAGGAAAATATAACCGTGCCGCTGTGGCTCCGAATGGAAGAAACGCTAACCGCCGAGGGACCGGCGCCACAGAGTAAAACGGTTTCTGTCACCGCAATGACTCCGTGCATACGCCAGAGCTTAGTGCGGGGGTCTCAAACTCACCTCAGCTAGCGGGCCGCATTCGCGAAATTTAGTCTCCCACTGAGCCGGGATGGTGAAGGAGGTTGGAGCGGGAGAAAAGGAAAGGGGGTGGGGGGGGGGGGACCTTGAACAAAATGTCAGCTAACGATGCCATTTGAAAAAAGGCCTTTCCCGTATATCACATATGGGTCATTTCTGAAGGGGATGTCACGTCAGGTTTCGAGGAACATATCGATAATGATCTCCAGAATTACTGAAATCTGGAAATCTGAACGCCGATTGAGAAATATGGAGCTTTTGCTCCATGGTTATGCTTCAACACATGGTGACCAGATGGGGTGTCCCGAGAAAAAAAAAATGCTTGAGACCAGTCAAGTCTTTGTAGCTTATGAACATACTTTTTAAGGCAAAAAAATATGGACAAAATTAAGACGTTCGTGTGCGGGCCAGGCCTCGTGGTTGAGACCCCTGGCTTAGTGGCTCGAGCCCCGAGAAAATATGTTTCTCCATGCTCTGTGAGAGCTGTGGAAAAAGAGTGACGCAATATGTTGTTGCGTGAATATTAGAGAGACGCCTGGAATTATTTGATTCGACTGAATTTAAAACTAGCGAGACTTGAAGCGAATTTGTTACAGAAGAACGAAGTGAAACAGGCATCTCTTTGAATGATTCGTGGAAGTGCATGGCAGCGAATTGCGACGTGGTTCACCTCTCCTCCTTTTATTTTTATGCTGAACCCATTTTATAAAAAAAACCGAATTTCGATGGAGGCAGAACGCTAGAGGCCCCTGTGCTTAGATTTAGATGCACGTTAATGAACCCTGCTGGTCGAAATTTCCGGAGCCCTCCACTATGGCGTCTCTGATAATCACATTGTGGTTTTGAGACATCAACCATAACAATTATTGTTCTGTGTGTATAAAAAGGAGAATTTCTCATTTGCTCATTTGAGGTGGTTAGCCCACCTCAAAAGGAGGTGGGCTAACCACCTCCTTTTGTTCTGACCGCGGGCAATGCTTTTGTATTGTTCGAAAAATCAATCAATAAATAAAATAACTGCCACGTTTTTTTTTCTCTAATAATAATAATATTAATTTATAAAACCAGGAAATGATTGTGGGCCGCGCTGAAGTGGAGAACTTCGGATTACATTTGACCACGTAGGGTTCTTTAACGTGCACCTAAATCTAAGTACACGGGAGTTAATGCATTTCGCCTCCTTCAAAATGCAGCTGCAGCAGCGGGGAATCGAACCCGCGACCTCGACATTAGCAGCGCAGCACTGCCTCCAAGGCTGCCGTGGCGGGTAACCTTTCTTTCTTTTTATTTTAACGCTTCTAAACGCTTGCAATTACGCACCATTATGTCCATCTCCACGCACCGAAATCATTCGCCCTCTCAGATTGTATGGTCTCTTATGTTGAAGTATGTAACCTCTACTGAGATTCTCCATCACTGGGCGGGCAGCTGTTAGCGCCGCTTCATAAAAGATACTTTTACAGCGAAAGCTGTTATGAGATCACAACAAGGGCCGTTTTTGGCGCCGTAGTTGTCCGCCGCCGCCGGTGTCTGTAACCACTATCGCTCGAAATAAGAAAAAAAAACAATAAGAAAATATTTCCAGGATGGAACGACGTTCGAACCTGGGCCCTCTGCGTGTGAGCCCAGTATCCTACCTCAGAGCCATGCCGGTGCTTGTAACTGCTTTGCAAAAAGACCCTATACAGGCTTCATGTCGGGAAGGAAACACATTAACATATGTAATGTAGCGTAGTAGAAGAGTAAAATAACAACCAAGTGCCACACAACGCGAATTCTGTAACGAGGCGTCACACAACGCGAATTGCGCAACGAGTGAGTTGTTGAATGCTTCTAACCCATTACAAAGGACTCTGCCATAATTCTTCATCGCCATTAGCCACATCATCAACACAGTGCACATAATACCTTACAGGTGTTTAGCAGGTACCACGGTTCTGCGCAGAATGACGAAAAATTGCGTAGTGGCTGCTTCCTTACTTCTCAAAAATTACAATGATTTATAGCGTAGCGGGTTCCTCGCAAGTGCACCTCTATTACTTGTCAAGGAAGCCCATAAGGCTCCCATGATCCATTTCCTCAGGGTCTCAATAAAGTTAATTCCCCTCTCTCTATCTCTTTCTCGCGTTAGCATATGTTATAAAGCGTGGTGGGAGAGTTTATTAACGACCGGGCGTCACACAATGCGAATTACGTAACTAGTGGGTCATTTAAAGCTTCCAACCCATTACAAAAGGCTCAGTCATAATTATTCATCGTCATCAGCCGTCGCATCAAGAAACTGCACATAATGCCTTACAGATGGTACCTCGCTTCTCCGCAGAATGACGAGTAATGTCGTGGTGGATGCTTCCCAACTTCACAAAAAATTATGAATTGTGGCGTAGTGGGTACGTTGCTAGTGTAGTTGTATAAGTAGCCACAAGAGAGTTTATAACGGGCTCTAGAAATGCCGCTCTTCGAGCTTTCGCTGTGACTGTGCTGCGCTTTCCGCGCAAGCCTGGCGTTTTTTCTCGACTGCTGGCGATTCTCTATGCCGCGTGGCCAATATTTGAAAGAGATTCTGCAATCCAAAGGCATGCTATTAAAAAAAAAAATCTACTAACCCGTTGTGTCGCGACTGAAAACTCACAGGTCTCGTGATGACGTCATCACGGGACCGTCCCATGGTGAAAGGTGGGCCGATCCTGGAGGCAGAACATAACCACGTTAGGTGCAGAAAGGATTTCGGAGGGGAGTGGGAGAGGGGGAATCAATACACTGAATGAAGAGAAAAAGAAGAAGAAGATGGCTTTCGCCTTCGAGTCGTCATAGGCGAATGCATAAGGGACACTGTGGATTTTTAATCACCGTGTGACGTCACGTTATGTGACACCTTGATGGCGTCGTACTGACGTCACCCAAATTTGGTGACCTTTGCCGTCATGATGACGTCATGTGGTGACGTAATGCCGTGATAATGATCTTTTGCATCACTAGTGTTGACGCCGCCGACGCGGGACACCGACGCTGACGGTCGACGGGATGCCGACAGTTTTCGCGTTTGATGAGGCATCTAAGGCTTTCGCCTTAAATAAGAATGAATAGGTAGTCCCACTTCAGTAAATCGCGCGCCTTGGTGCTCGCTCTGTAATGCGTCATTCAATTCAGTGTGTTATCGTATTAGCCCTATGCATGACGACCAATGCAGTTACTCTTAAAAGAAAAAAACAACTTGTTCGGCTCTCCCTCCGGCCACGGGAGGCACATTTCTACGAAAAGCCTCTCGTATATTTATATTACCGGCGAGACGTTATAAGGTTAATGGTGTTTTTACTGTATAAGTAAGTAGTAGCAAAAGGCTTTGCAGAAAGGAAGTGCGTCGTACGTCCCATTTCGCATCGCAAAATGTGAACAGCATCAGGACCATAACAGTGAACGTATCTCTTCCCGCGAAACAATGCTACCGCGAAAAAGCACTTCGACGCCGTGTTTGTGCGCCTCAGGGTCGGGGTGCCCCGCGCGGTTCACCATGGATCGCAGGGGCCATTCCGAGGCGTGTGAATAACGCAGGAGTGCTCGAGGCGCGCCCCTATACAGAATGCGTTAGCGCCAGCTTTTTTGTACCGTCGTCACTGCCACTGTTAACGACCGCCGCTCCACCCCGAAGAGAGAGTGAGAAAGCGAGAACAAGATACGAACATCACAAAGAGAAAAGAAACAACGCGTGCACTCCTTCCTCCGTCATTATCTGGGCAGCATTGTCTTTGCCGCGTTGTCATTCGAGCTTTGCTGGTCGACCGCGTGTCTTTCGCGATACCACGTATTTTTCCTAATGAGCAGGCGTCCCCCTCACAGCGTGCGCTCTGCTTCGAGGCCCTCCTGCAATGTCGCGAACTTGCGCAGCAGTACAGGCGCGTCTTACTTATCAAGTGTATTTCGTTATGTGGCACAACGTACAAGTGGAGTCGATTTGTTCTTTTTTTATTAAATGTATATAAGGAGAGGTATGTGCCATTGCGTGGAGCCGGCTACTTTTCTTTGGCATAATGTACAGTCGCGCTCAATATGACTTGCAACACGGGAGCGCGTGACCTCATGAGTTTGAAGACTGCGCATGGCTTCAACCTGCGTTCATTTCAGCAACTAAATTATATTTTCTTATTTTGGAATCATCCCCGAATGCGATAACAGCGTTTAGTTATGGAAATAAGGGCTAGTGGAAGCCATGGGCAGTCTTTGAACTCGTGAGGCCACACGCTCCCGTGTTGCAAATCATATTGAGCGCGACTGTATAAAGCCACAAATAAGAACAATCACGCACCCAGTTTATACTCAACATAAAAGTTCACAAAACACAAATGTTCGAACAAACGAGATCTCCACACGTAACATAAAAGTTCGCTAAGATGAAACTTAGAAGACTGTAGGAAACATAATTAAGAGTGCATATCAGCGCAAACAAGAGGGGACTGAAGAGAGAACACAGTTTATCTTCTCTTCTGCCCTCTCTTCTGTCCCTTCTGATCATTAGCGCTGATATGCATCATTAATAATTCGCTAAGATGTTGTCACATGATCATAAGTCACTTGTAAATTGTCTGTTAAGTGCAGCACTCATATTCCAACAGTTCATGTTTTCTAAAAAAAATTCTCCACAAACACGAAATTACAGGAAACATGTGGACAATAATACCGGCTGATAACAATGCTATCAAAATTTATCCCATCTAGTACCTTTGTGGCATTTTTTGTTCCTCCATAGGCTTCGGCTATGCACGGCCTATACGAAGAGCTTCCTGTAGCGAGTAAGAAAAGCTATCAGTGCTATACATGCTCATGTGAAGAAGCTGAAGAAGATATAGAGCGCCTCCGTCTATACTGTAAAATATATGATGCTCCTCGTAAGAGGAGCATCATATAGGTTGCATGCTAAACGAGTGAGCTGGCCTTGGAGTGACATTCCAAATTGTTGCCACCGCATTACTGCTTCGCCGTTGGCGCTAAACTGTGACTTTCATTCAATAATTTATCGCGTCCGTCTATTCCAGGCCGACAATAAAAAGCTTCGTCGTCGCCACCATCATCAGCATCATCGTCGGAGTCGTCGTCGTCCTCGTCGTCAGGGTCCACTGCAAGACGAAAGAACCTCCCAATGTTATCCCGTTTGCCCTATCTTGCTGATTCCATTTATGCCTTCGAAATTGCTAATTTCATCGCCCCATCTAACCCTCTGCCGTCCTCAGCGGCGTTTCCCATACCTTGGTATATCCATTACGTTGCTCTAACTTACCACCGGTTATGTGTTCCACGCACTATATGGCCTGCCCAGGTCTTTCCTTCTTTCCTCTGAGTGTCAACAAGAGTATCGGCTGCCACTCTTTGTTCTCTGATCTGATCTGCTATCTTCCTATATCTATTTATGTTACTCTTGCGATTTTCCGTTCTATCGCACGCTCCTCGAGTTTCTTTGATATCCTCCAAGTTTCTCTCTCGCATGTTAGTACTGGCAAAATGCAATTATTCAGAAATGACAAAAAGGGATCGCTTGACGGACACTACATCGTCCAAGTCTGCTGGCATATTCTGCAATTCAGCCCTTCACCGTTACTGATGTGTCTACGTTGCTAACTGATCTCAGAGCGGCGTCTTCTCTAACGGACGCCCCGATTACAGCCAACACTAAACGCCATAGTCTTGCCGCCTATATAGATCGCGATTACTGTTCTTTCTTTATATCCTTGACGTTAACTACTTTACAGGCTGATGCTTTGACAAGTTCTTCGCTACAGAACGATAAAAGGAAGCGTTTGCTCGGCTTATCGATTTGCATAGGCACTTCGCGAAGACAAATAGAGATACGTTAGAGATTCTGTGACGTAATATTTTACATTTAACGCAAGGGATTCGGTCCGGACCCAGCTGTGGCACCAGCATCCGCATTGTCTCAGTTTAGGGACGGGCTCGGACGACAGTACCGCAGAGCTAGAAGGGTGGCCCTGCATAGAAATCCCATCTTCAGGCACTCAGCAGACAGTTTTATTGAACCGTCAGTGCACGTATATTGCTGCTTTGCGAAACACCTGAGGCGCTAGAGACGTAGCCGACCGAAGCCGAGCTTTTAGCGGCCCATTGCGACACCTCGTTCAACCGCGAAGCGTTAGAAACGTTATTGCGTGCAACGCAATAACGTTTTTAACGCTTTTCTCGCGGAAGACAACGGACGAATCCACGATATACGTATAATAATGGCCATCTCGCAGCCGACACCTTTACGCGCTCATAGTTCAGGTAGAAGTGAGATCCACCGGGTGGCGCCACTTGAGCGAATGTTAGCGTCTGCGTCTCCGATATTTCGTAAACCTTAATACTTGTACGTAGTCAGCGTCAAAAGTTTAGAGACCACGAGACAGAAGAAAAAGCTGAAAATTCCCGCTGCTTCAGTAGGCAGCCTTGAATTTATATTTCAGGCCTGTTCTAAAAGGTGCTAACAAGGTGTGCTCTGTAGTTCGACGCAATAAAGTCCCAAATTGCTGGGAAATTCAAAATTTTCTCATACATAGTTCTCCCTAAAATTTTGACGCCGGCTCTGCAATCTGAAACTGCGCATTGCGGGCCGCACGTTGCAACCGCAAGCCAGTCTGTACTGAATGCGATGCCAATTCTTTTAGGATAATTTCGCCAGCACTAATGTGGGACAAATGTCAGGAATTTCAGAAGAACGTGTTGTTGGGCGAGTTGGTGCTTGCTGAATGACATAATGCAGCGCTAAAAACACACACACCACAAAGTAAGGACACAAAGCGCCTGTCCCGTCGCTTTGTGTTCCTTACTTTGTGGTGTGTGTGTTTTTAGCACTGCATTATGTCATTCCGGAATTTCAGTTACAAACATCTCCCTGAGTGTGTCCACAAGAATTTACTGAATACCACAGAGTAGACTTTAGCCGCTATTACGTGTTTGTGAGCTCTGTTTCGCGGCAGCACCACAGGATCAAGCTATTGGCGCATCTGCGTAGATTCTTCCATGTTGCAACGATATTCCGTAAACAGTGATTACGAAGAGGCAAGAAGCTTCAACGCACCGAAATAGTTGGGTAAATATTTTTATTTTGCAACCTTCTATCACAGTAGCACCGCTTAAAATGAAATTCTGGGCCCGCATCCACAAGAACGTCTTACACAAAAAAATTTCGTAAGAGAATATGTCAGCCAATCACGATGTGGGACATACCATTAGCTAAGCTTGCTGAACAATGGGATAACGCCCTTATGAAAGAGAAGTTTTGTGTATTCGGCCGCTGGCCCTTTGCGTGCCAATACGACGACGTTATTATAGGCAAGCCATGTCGGCGCACACAAATAACTTGGCCCTTTGGGGTTCTTTATATTGAACCTGAACAAATGTGCATAGGCGCTTGTTTTCTGCATTCTTTTCATTTCTGCTCCATAGAAATGCTGCCGCACCCGTAAGGAATCGAACCCGCATCATCGAGCTTAGCGGCGCTACACCTCAGCCACTAAGCTATACACACGTGAAAGAAGGTGCCGCATTTCAAGCACTTGTGAGCGCTCGTCAAACGATTCGCCAGGCCGCTTCTCACACGCCCTCAATCGTTACTGACCTGCAGGAGGGGTGGGGTCTCAGGCCAGCTGTACAGGCGAGACGCGTTTCATAGCCCGTGATGACACCCGTGACGCTAAACCCCCCACTCCTCTCGAGCGGCCATCACCTGAAGAGCACTCGGCGCTTCGCTCTCCAACCTGCCTGCTGTGCCGCTTCATTTTGCGCCACTCAACGCCTCGTCGTCGTATCGCCACTGCGCCAATATACGACAGTGTGAGAGCAGCTGGCCCGTTCATATGGCGAGCGCACGACCACGGCAACAGCCCAGCATTCGTTCGCTGGAGGCGACGACGCCCCGTCCTTTGACTGCTGCAGCGTCGATTATGGCGAGCTGTTGCCATTCCGCAATGTTACGACTGCGGGAGTACTGCGAAGCCCGTGCCACCCGAAAAGGAAAAAAAAAAGCCCGCGAAAAGCGTGAACACCTTGGGGTGAACAGCTTGCGGCGCTCGAGAGTCGACGACCATTGTCCTTGCGATGTTAAAGTTAGGAGCCTGCTTTACGGGGCTCTGAAACACTTTTTGAGCCGGCGCCGTAGTAAACACTCACAGTGGTCGCAGTAAAACGCTTTGGTCGCGCAGCGTTGACCTTGTGTAGACTGGGCTGCACGTTGCAGTTTGGTCACAGGGTTAGCTTGAAACGATGTCGTGCAGCTTCTTTCTTTCTTTCTTTCTCTCTCACTCTCTCTCTCTCTCTGTACTTCTGTTTATCTTTTTAATAACTGTGGCAGGCTTACCTTCGGTGCCATCAGTATGCGCTATTCTTTAACGCAGTCCAGGATGTAGTCATGTTGTTGTGACTGAGTTCTAGTGATAAGGTGCTTTTTTTTTAGCTAACTCGATGAGTGCTGTGCAGGTTCTCTTGTCTTCCGAATGGACCACTTGACAGCTCGAGAAATTAACCCTGAACATTGATCAACATGCACACCAATACATAAAAAAATATTGTGCTATCTTTGAGGAAAAATTGAAGATACGTAGTCCAGATACGGAGTCTGAGAGAACAGAAGGAGGCAGACCACTCAGATTGCATCTGGCTTGCTACAATATTTTGGGAAAGGGGAAGAGGGCCGGAAAAAGAGAACAGTCTTACGTAAAATTCAGTTGAAAATTACAACGTGGTTACACGTTGTCAAACAAGTTAGTAGCCTTAAATGGGACTCGGCTCCTATCGAATAAATTCATTTCTTTCCAGCGGGATTTTTGTTTTTTTGTCTTTATCGTCTATTAATCTCTTCATTGTTATTCACCCTCGCAGGTCTCCGAAAATAGAAGCAACGAAGAAAGGCTGCGGTCAAAAATAGACCATACGCTGATCGTACAAGTAATCACTCCTTGACCTCGAAAGTGGTAGCGTTAAGCGTTGACTCTGATCACTGCGCCGACACGTCCAGTCTAGTTGCGTATCCGTCACCGATTCGAAGATAAGGTATTGATGACGGGCTTGCTCAGCGCACTCTCTCGACGCCGTTAATATGTCCTCAGGCGACGTCAGCGTCGTCCATGAACCGTGCTTGAACAACCCCGTCTAGTAACAAGGTTACAGTGAGTTCCACGGCGGCGAAGTCAATTTGCTGTGAGAGCGGAAATTAGGGCACACTCTAAGGTCATCTGACAGGCGATGCTGACGTGCCGCCCACGCGTGTATACATCTATGCGATTGTGGCAGGTCGTATATCACTGTCGCCGAAGTCTCCATCTCAAAAGACGAATGAACCGAGAGTTGTGGCGCGTGTAGCCGAATGGCTGTAATCCGTGTCGATCTGGTATAGAGAAAGCTAGACGACATCTTCATTTCAGCGCTAAACGGACAAACGCCTGAGAGAGAACAGCACAAGCGCTTGTCCTGTTGTCTTTCACGTGTTTGTTCTTTTAGCGCTAAAATGAAGATGTCAAGAATACACCAACTAGCACAGCATCAAGTTCTTAGTAAGCAAAAGCTAGCTGCTTCTGAAACAATGTTTCCAATGTGGTTGTTCGAAATTACGTTTCTCTGTGGTAATACCTCTTTTTCTTATGCGGCTATTAGAATTAATTATTTTGCTGTCGCTACAAAAAATTTGGCAGACACCACGCATTGTCTGAATCGGTTTCATGCGAAACAGTTAGCGAGTAGCTGTCTATGCTGCATTTCATTTATTTATTTATTTTTGCTTTGAGTCAATCGTTACAAGGATGACCGACGTGTTTTAGTAAATGGAGTAGTTGTGTGCACACCGTGAGCTTGCCAGGCAAGCTGAATACACGGACGTTTAAAGGGCAAATTATCGTCTTACGTAACGTCAGCGCTCATTTTAGAGCACAGACGTCAGTTTTATTGAAACGAAGCACATTCTACGGTGCGATCCACATTTCGCGTGTGATGCTGTGAATATGATACGTAGCATTCGTTAGTGTACTGTTCCTAGGTCTAGCAACGCATGAATATAGCAACGCTTGAATATAGTAACGCTTGAATATTGGAACGGTTGAATATAACAACGCTCGAATACAGCTGAATCACAGGAGTACATATGTAATGTTTATTCGACTGTTATAAAAGCGGAGCCAAGACTGGAACCAAAATTGACGTCAAGCCGACATGATGTCTCTATCATAGGAGTACGCAAGTAAAGTTTATTACCATGTTATAAAATTAAATGTACAGCACTACAACCCCAATTGACGTTGCACCGACATGATTCTTGCGCATAGGATCTTTTTCCAAAGCTGTTTCAAGACCTGGCGTGGCTCCGCGTGGTAGAATACTTGATTGTGACGTAGAATGCCTGGGTTCGGTAATAATAATAATAATAATAATAATAATAATAATAATAATAATAATAATAATAATAATAATAATAATAATAATAATAATAATAATAATAATAATAATAATAATAATAATAATAATTTTATTCCCCACCAAAACATTGTTGATGGAGGGGATCAGAAAAAAAGCGACGAGCCACTTGACTAAGTTCTCATCCCCCGGTTACATCAGGCATATGTAGTGGTGGCAACAGGACACATAATAAAATGGTAGCAATAACTGGCCCTAGATACACAAAATACAAGCATATACATAAATTGGAGTAATTTTAAATGGCGACAGTACAGCTTATATACGCTTTTGAAATAGCAAGAGGCATAGATAACTATTTGTACAAGTGCTCTGTACAAATATTGCTGAAGAGAAACAGCGACCACAAAAAAAAAAGAAAAAAAAGAACACGGCAACACATTAGTTTATACACATATGGGGATAAGGCTAATGAGATACTTGTAGTTGTTTTAAGAGTTATTGAGGAATTCCTGGAGCTGAGCAAGTGTAACGTCAGTGATTTCAGTGCCTGCGAAATGGAGGTTATTTAATTGTGACGGGAACTGATAAGAAATGCTTTGCACTTCATAATTAGTTATTGTGTGAGGAAGCACACAACGTGGCTGATAACGATGTTGGTAATGTAACTTATAAGTTTGCATTGCGTCTAACACTAATAATGTAGACAAACGTCTTTTTTTTTTTATCTTGTAGTGCTGTAACAGTCTGTAATTGTATGAATTGAAAGGGTTGATAATGCTATGTTCAGTAAACAAGGGATGAATTGTATGTCTGTGAGTAAGGTTATAAATTAAGCGAATGATTTTGTTATGCAATACAGAAATCTTTCTTAGATTACTTTGTGTCGTCATGGCCCACAATGACGTAGAGTAATTTAAATGCGAATTAAATAAAGCATGATATATTGCAAGCTTTGCTTTTAATGGTAGCAGAGATCTATGACGTCAAAGTATGCCAGCAGCTCTAGAGGCCTTAAGTAAAACATTATTGACATGGTCATTCCATTGCATGCTTTGCGTAAAATAAACTCCAAGTAATTTTACAGGTCTCACAATTTCAACCGACTGTGATTTATATTGTGCGTTTATTGGAGGTGGGATTTCTTATTCTTGCAATTAAATATAATAGCTTTAGTTCTGGTTACGTTACGCGACTATGCAGTTTCTTAGGTTCATAGTCCTAACTTTCCCAAAACATTGTTACCGTGCAAAGATAACTCCTGATGAGTGTCAGCTGACAATAGTGTCGTAGTATCATCGGCGTAAATTATACCGTATTAACTTGAATCTAGGCCGACCCCGATTATAAGCCGACCCCCAAAAATTCGCAAAGCCAGAAAAAAAAACTTAATCATTGTACTCGAATCTATACTTGAATCTAAGCCGACCCCCCACTTTCGCGCATCGTTTTTTCGAAAAAAAAAAACATCGGCTTAGATTCGAACAAATACGGTAAATCTAGAACCACTATCAATATGCGTAATGTCGTTGATGTAAATGTCAAAAAGGAGGGGCCCCAGTATACTACCTTGAGGTACTCCGGTTTTGATGTCACGCGTTTTTGAGAGAGAACTGCCCATTTCAACGTGCTGTTTTCGATGTGATAGATACGACGTCATTAACTCTAAAGCTAGGATCCTGTGGGGATCCTGATTTTTATTCTTTGCAGTCGTCGGGTCAACGCAGCTGATGCCGCATTTTCTTGAAGCTCTCTCGTTTAAATGACCAATGTCTGTTCTTGTCGTTCCTGGGTAGATAGATATAAACTGTGAATCACTTGTGGCGCATACCCGCATACCATGACCCGTGGTATACGGATATGTGTCACATGTGGCTGGAGGAAAGGGTTTCATGACGTACACGCCAGGATTTTCGCGTTATGCATGTCACGACCAGACAGTCATGTTCGTCATTGAAGCCATAGCGCTGATAAGACAGGGACCACAGAAAGAGGACGGGACGTGCGCTACTCACAAGTGAGTCTTTATTTCGGAAAACATGTTGTACTTATACAACAACGAAAAAACCAGCAATCATCACCACAAAACCGTATCACAAGCGCAAGCCTGCATCCCCTAATACTCTCATACCATCCGATGCCAATTTTGGCCAATACCAAGTTAAGGAGGCGACCACGAGAGCGCCCAGACGTAGGCGGCTAGATATATAGATACATAGACAGAAACGCCAAAAGGGCCTTTGGTTCGCTAAGAAATGCTTGACATTTAAAACGTCACTAATATGTACACTGCATATTGCAAATGAGTTCTGCGGAGTCCCGCAAGGTGGCGGAAGGGTTATGAAAGGGATGATTACAACCACCCGTTTGTAGCACGAGGCCACAAGGAAATCCATACAGATTTCCCAGACAGGAAAGCTTCTAGTTGAAAATTCGTCCTGGTCTGGGGATCGAACCCGGAACCAACGCCTATATGCTTCGACTTGTTGGCTCATTCGTCCTCGCGCTGCCAATTACTAGCATCCTGATTGGCTCAATCGGTAGAGCGACTGCCCCAGAAAGGCTTTAGTCCCGGGTTCGATCCCCGAACAAGAACGAATTTTTCTTCAACTAGAAGCGTTCGTTTAAGAGAAATCCGTATGGATTTTCTTGGGGCTTCGTGCTACAAACGGCCGCTTGTCAATTATCTCTTTCATAAGCTGCACACAGCTCTAAAACCATGACGGCAGCCACCCACGTCAATGTGCTGTACGTAGAGCCTCTTACGCGGCATGATCTGACTTATAGATTCCATAGGCGAGTTCTGCGACAATGTGAGCTGCCAAAATAGCACACGATTTCTTCTCTCTCTTTTATGTTGCACTCTATTTAAATACCGTATTTTGTAATGTGGTGGATCTCACGCTACTCTTGATGCGACTACACGCATCTCTTCAAGGGACCATGACAAACAATTTTCGATCATTATATGCGTTATGTGGGCTTATCCTTGTGTGTTCACAAATAAGCTGGCAAACTATTAGCGCATTTGGTCGAGCACTTGATTTATAATTGAATATTTTTATAAAGACGCGAGCAGCCTGAGGGAACTGGTTCTGGGTAACGAACTGGTTGTGCGAGCTTCCGCATTCCGGCGTACGGTTTTGTTCCGTGGTCAGTTGCGCGTGCTCTCGAGCTATTTCAGCTTTCTTCAGCTTGGCACTGAAATTGAACGATTTGCAGAGGCTGAAACTTTGGTAGAACACGACGGCTCCGCTTCATGCAGCACATGACGTCACACACGCCATGACAAAATGGCGGTCGCCGGCGGTGAGCGGAGTTTATAGCCGGTGACTACTAGGGTTATTACGCACTGAAATATTATTTTGCAGTTCATATTTGATATATGTATTGGATCCCCTACTTCTATTTTTCGTTGAAAACCGCAAATTGTTAGGTGACCGTGTCACGGCCCCTTTAAACGCTAGCACAAGCAGTCCACACTTCGTATTTGTTTGATCGATGGCCATTTCCTGCCCTCCACGAGTGGAAGTACGACCTGGTGAAGCTTAACATATTGAGTCAAATGACCCGTTTTGAGAATGACGTTGAGTGAGCATTGTTGACGCACTTTTAGAAAGCCACGCGCGGTATGGCACTCAGTCATTCTTGTTATGATTTCGAGCTGCGCATTCCAGCAACTTCTGGAATCCCGTTTGGATTATTTTGCAGTTACGCGATGACGACCCTTTAGTTCCTGAAGGGGCATATCAATCACTGCAGGGTAAAATAAACCATTGATCTTGCGCGGCAAAGCGCAGCTGCGGTTCTGGTTAACAAGTGAAACCGCGATACTAATAGCGTAGCGCAAGTCTGGGCACAGGAGACATAGTGCTTGTAATACATCTCATTTTCTTAACTTTATCGTACTTCTGAGCGATCTATTCGGCCACTCTTTGACAACGATCTTATTCTACACAGGCCCCTTCTATGCAGATTTCAGCGTTTGTGATGACTTTTCGTTTCTATGTTTAGCTCTTACATTGGTAAACAGTACACACTCTTAAGATGCGAAAAACTCGCAACTTGTCAGCCTAACTGCGCTCCTTCTCATTACACAGTCGCTGTGTAACACTGAAACAAGGGAGGAAATGTTTTATATCCAAGCCCATCCACCTGCAGTGGACAGCCCAGCTTGATACAGGGCTTGCTTGTTTCACAATTGTGAAATTTCATCGTAAGTGCACAAGCTATGAGTTGGACATATAGTGTAGGTGAGCCTACAATCTATATTGCACAACAGCCGCAGTTGCAGCCACAGACTCTATTCACGTGTGTCGGGTGTCATTATCAGCCGCGGGACATTCTCGTACCATGGAGTTCCCTGCTTCTACGTATCGCGCTGCGAAGCCACTTCTATAATTCGTGCAGCATGCCTAAACGAGACTGCAAATAACTCTTAAGTTGAAGCGCTTCGCTTGTGCATTTGCGTCTGTGCAAGGGCATTCGTTTTTTGCAACACGAAGGTGTTTTGTGTTGGGCTCCACCAAGAGTTAACTGATGTCATTCCAGTCCCGGAAATGACGTCGGTAAAAGAGCACGCGAAGATGTCACTGTTAGTTCACTCTATTACTTTCATCACCACCCTGACTGAATGTTGTGCTTAAGATTGTCGCTAGTCTGTAGAACATATGCAATGCATATATAATATATATATATATATATATATATATATATAGCAGCTCACTTTATACGCTGAGTGGAACTAAACCTCCACTTCTGGCATGAGCTGTCCAGGAATAATCGCGAACTTATGTCTATTATACGGTGTGCTGAGGGCGTGCACTGCATTTCAACGTCCGATGCTGCAATTAACGTTTGTGCGTCTTGTTTTATTTGCATTGCAGAAGCATCGAGAACCAGATAAGCTTCGAAGAGCTCAACGAGACTCAGCTGCAGTGGTACCCTTCCCTGAAGACGCTGTGAGTACAGTCGACCGCCTTATGCTGCGAGAAGCGCGAGCGTTTCGCTAATTGTGTTTTCTTTTTTAGGGGACCGCATAATTGAAGTCGGAAATGAATTGAGCTTATTTTTATTTTACGTGTTTAAGTACAATACGCTTAACTAATGCTTAAAAAAACCTTACTTGCAAGCTTTGATTCTATAATCGATGAAAACCACTAACAGGTAAAAATAGGAAAAACTGAGAGCCAGAAAGCAGACACCTTGACACAGAGGTGGCTACTAACAAGTGCATTTTATTATCGAAAGAACTCCAGAAGGTCGCGGGTCCGATCCCGGCCGCGGCGGTCGCATTTCGATGAAGGCGAAATGCCAGAGGTCAGTGTGTGGTGCGACGACAGTGCACGTTACAGAACACCAGATGGTCGAAATTTCCGGAGCCCTCCACTACGACGTCTCTCATAATCATATCGTGGTTTTGGGACGTAATACACCAGATAATATTATTATTATTATCGAAAAACGCCTCATCCCAAGTCCGTGCGGAACATGCGCGAATGTACACTAACAAACCACTGTGCTAATTTTATCAATGCAAGTGACCACTGTCCAAGAAATTCACTCTTTTTTGCTCAAGAACACCGAAGGGACGCCTACACATTTTTCAATTCTATAAGCGTGAAAATTTGTTTCATTTATCAAAATTTGATGCTTGCTTATTCAGCAAGCATGCGTAAGAAACGTAAGATTGCATAAATAAATATTTGAATGAATAACTGTATACATTTTTTCTTAATAACTTACAGTTATAAGTTACTAGCAAACACGTTACGACTAAGGTCACTAGAAACACTGAGCACGGTTGAGGTTCGAATTCAGCTCACGAACACGACTGTTATCGCTCAGGTCTCCTCGAGTGAAAAATCACCACCCGTCGAACACGCGCCCCGTCTACGAGAACGATTTGTCAAATGAACCGTCGCCATACCTGTCAACGATGCTAATCCCAGCGACCACGTCGGTGCCATAGAAGTCTTCAAGGTTTTGGTTCCGGGGTCGAAACGTCGGGCTTAAGTATGTGGGTGGGGACGCGTATATGGGATACGAGGATAGCTTGACGTCTCGACTTCTAAGCACTGCAGAAGCAATGAAGGTCCGCAAGCATAATAATATTTTATGGGGTTTTACGTGCCAAAGCCGCGATATGATTATCAGGCACGCCGAAGTGGAGGGATCCGCAAATTTTGACCATCTGGTGTTCTGTAACGTGCACTGACATCGCACAGTACACGGGCATCTAGTATTTCGCCTCCATCGAAATGCGACCGCCGAGGCCGGAATCGAGCCCGCGACCTTCGAGTAAGCACCCGAACGGAGTCCGCAAGCATAAATCACGTCACCAGCTGCATGAGCAAACTGTATAGACCGCAAATTACGTCCCTCACTGCACTATTCCGCTATTGAGCGCAGCGAACACATTCGTAGAGAAACCAAGTATTAGAATCTACGAAATGTGTTATTATCGTGCAGCTTTTGTAAGCTCCTCAGGCACTGCCATATAAATGTAACGGAGGTCGATTTGTTGTGAGCACGTGCCTGTAATATTGAAGCGAGTCTGTAGCGATAAGAACCCGTCGTGATATATAGATATAGCTTTTGCAGATATGACGTTGCGCTGGTAAACACGAGGACTCGGGTTCGATTCCGGCATTGGCGGCCACATTTCGATTTGGGTGAACTGCCAGATCGCCGGTGTACTTAGATTTATAATCACGTTAAAAAGAAGAAAAAAAAAAGCTTCAGGAGGTCACGCTTAAACCGGAGTTCCCCTCCACGGCATGCCTCATAATCGTATCCGAATTTTAGCACGTAAAAATCCTATAATTTATTTTGTACCGATGACGAAAGCAGGCGACTTGGTTCCGTTGTTCAACGGGTGAGAAACGTGGTCTTTGCTTTCCACAAACGTGAACACTGAACTTTTGCGAACATTGATCACTAACTTGTCGTGTAGCCTCGAGCTGCTCATCACAAGGTTGCGCCTGAACGTGTATTCGCTGGTTCGTGGCATTCGCAAACGTAGGTATTCTCGCAGGCATCTAACCAACAGCAACACCACCAAAAAGAACTACGAGAGAGAAAGAGGAAGAAAGGCAAGGAGATTAGCCGGAAGCAAGTATCCCGTTTACTACCCTGCACGTGGGTTTACAACAAAATGGATTTTATTACATATAACTATAAAGAAAGAGAGAGAAATAGATGAAAAAAAAGGAAGAGAGGTTAACCCGGTACTAGTAATAGGTTTCTTACCCTGCACAGGGGAGGGGGGAGGTGGTCGGAAAGGAGGACAGAGAGATAGATAAAATAAAAACGAAAAAAAATGCACATATGCATACACACGCAGGACGTTCCAATCAGAGCCGTTCTCATAGACCGGTTGAACGAAGAAAGCGCAGTTGGCAGCGCAGTCTTTTTCTGTGACGTTGTGTCCTATCGATGGCGAAGGATTCTTTCTTCCGAAAGAGCTCGGTCGTCCTGACTTATCGAGCGTGTTGCAAAGCGACTGTCTCTGGGAACAGTGCTATGGGCAGTTCCACAGAATACGTCTAATCGTTTCTTCACTGCCGCAGTGGTCACACGCTGTGGTGTCGGCCGTTCCACTGAGGAACGAGTACGCATGGGTAAATGCGACGCCCAACCATAACTACAAGTATATAACTATGAGTATAACTTACAATACGCACTAGCACATTGTCAGTTAATCCCTCCTGTACCGTCTACTCGCCGTTGTACATTGCGTCAAACTCACTTTAGTGAACAGCGCACCAATTTTAGTCTACAAGTCGTGCTCTCTTACGAAACCCGGTCGTCAACTTATACCCTAGTCCGCCTTGTAGTCAGGACGTTGTCGTCTACGCTCTCAATTAACGTCTGCTCCTCTTTTATGGACACAGCAATGCCCGTTCCTACATCGCGGCGTCCTAACAGATAAGTATCGCGTGACAGCATACGAGGCTGAAAGGAGTGTATCTTCTATAGCTCGGATCCCAACTATGGAACTCTCTATAGTTCAGCGTAACTCGGCTATCGGGGTTGGGGTTTGTGCAGAACTCTATTGTGCAAGGGCCCGCAAGACGCTCGTAGCACCCCAACCCCTCTTCCTTACTTTATTTGAGAGTACAAAGGGTTAATCGCGCTGCTACTGAAAATTGGAACACGCGGTTCGCGGAGACGACAGGCTGGCGTCGGTCGCGGCGAGCGGTAGGACGACGTCGCTTGCCGCAAGAAAGACGGGAAAAGATACCGGCGCTCTCAAGAAAAAGAAAGAGGAGGAGGGGGGGGGGGGAGCTCTTGCGAGCGGCTGTAAAGCCGAAGGACGCGAGCACGGCAGCATCTTTTACGACAACCAGTGCGCCAGTGAAATCTCGCTCTCTTGGTATAGTCTGCCGCTTCGGCAGATTTTATGCGCGCGCAACGCTCCGCAGCGGCTAGGCTGATGAATTGCTTGTCTCAGCGTCCGCTGCTGTCTTCCACGTAAATAGGAGACCGTAGTATTTAGTCGCCATGTCGCTGGGAGTATGTTTTGAGTCTTCCCTCTCTTTTTATTTAGCTTTTGTGTCGACTCCTCTTTGGTCGTTCTCTTTTTTTTCGTTCTTTCACTTGTTTTTTATGTTATTTTTTAGTGTACATCCTCTACGCTTAGCTAAAATCCAGAGTCGTCACCTTGACAACAAAGCATATCCGTTGTTCAGCGTGGCTTCCGCTCTGAACATCAAATCCGGCAAAGATTTCAAAATCTTCGTCTCTACGTTCCTCATGGCACAGCGTCTTAAACGAAGAGATAGGCCTCACGGTTCTGTTCCTTGTTAGCGATTGGCAAAGCGCTACCATTAAACCCCGGGCGGAATAAGTGGGCCACTGTTCGTATATCGCGGATTAACCTGCCTGCTCATACGTCTTATCTTCCTTTCCTTTTTTTTTTTCTGCGACGGTAAGTGCGTCTTTCGTCAGCGTGAGCCTTCCGCTTGACTGCTCTCGACGAGGCGACCTTGAAAAGTAAATCCTTAGCTCTGAAAACTCACCGGGGTTTTTTTCCGTCGCAACACGGCGTAACTTAAAACATTTCCGTGGAATATTTCCACGAACTATAGCGAAAGGGGAGATGTTGTGGCAACTACGGCAAACAGCTATAGCCTGCCGCTTGTAACGCATATTCAGCGCAATGACGCAACCGCAGTGAAAAACACAAAAGTTATAAACGCACCTCACAGGCAACTCACTGTGACTACGAGTTTTTATCTATTAGCTTGAAGTTCAAATGCTCTTACCCTTCTTAAACGTTAGCTTGAACATTGCCACATTCATAATGACTTTGTGGTGTCGTCGTAGACCGTTCTCCTCTTTCAAATCCTACTTCTCCTTCCGGAGTAACTATGTTATGTTCACATATGTTATGTTATGTTCACCAACACCTGTTGCTGTGTAGCATAGACTTGTATAATTTAGATTGTCATGTGGCCAAGCTAACCAGTGCTTCGGTGGTGTTGTATATTTCTTGTATTTTGTATTTCGATTATGTACAACTAAGTAAGCACTGGCTAAGTGACACGATTACGTATAGCTAAGTAAGCACTGCTGCTGCTAAGCCCAGCGCGAATAGGACTGCATGAGGTGGCTAACCACCTCATTTTGTCCTGACCGCGGGCAATGCCTCGTATTGACCAAAAATAGAATAAATAAACGAAAAAAAATTTTTTCTGGGTGTTCGCGTCAACGAATGTGTCAGCTGTCATGCATCGCGCCAAGAAACGATTATTGTCACTGACATATAGTCGGAACTAATCACGACGTGACCATTTTAAAGGCTGATTCATCGACGAAGTGTAACAGACGAAGTTAGACGTTACAAACTAGTTCGCTAACTTGCTTCCGCATGAAGAGATAGCTTATGTGCCTCCTTTTCCTGTTTCTATTGAAAACGTTCCCTGCTACTCTTGTTGTACCTTATGATACGGTCATTAGAATTCATTTCGTGACCATTTAATTCCAGTTACTATTAAACTCAGCTTATCACCTCGCTCCCCTGCATTTCCAGTTTCCCTCTGTTTATGCAGCTACGTTGTTCAATTAGCCTCGTGAAATTCTCATTTGCAGCAAGGTCCCGAATAATAAGATGAGCTGTTCATTCTGATACTCTCACTACGGCGGACTTCTTGCCCTATGTTTATAAGATTGACTGCATGGTATTCTTGTCATGTCCTTTTTCTTGACAGGACTATCCACAAGTGTGGCCTGAAGTATGTATCTCCTAAAGCCTTCCAGCACAACCAGGAAATCCAGAAAATGTAAGTGCTGTTCACTGCCTTCATACGTGGCAGAATTAATTCAAGTGCCTCTTGGCGTATCTTTGTTATTTCACTTCAAAAAGCTTTTTTCTCTCTCTCCCATAAACATTCTTCGCACTTCAGCAGTACTTCAAGCCGGCGTGAAATTCGGATTCCTTATCAGTTGATTGGGGATTATTTATATGTATATGTTTGTTTGTTACAGTAATGCTGGAAACGATCATCGCTAATATTGCTACGGCATTTGGTTTTCGTGTGAGCAGAGCGGAACGACATGAAGAAATCTTAAAATGAAAAGCGACAAAATTTCAGTCTCTCGCCTAGTTTATCCAGTCTTATTTCTGTTAGTTTGCTTGTATAAAAGTGAAAATACTGACGTGCTTCGTTTTATTAGATTACAGACCTTTCATTGTGAACACGCATCGCTACATGGCAACGTATAGAAGGCGCGATAGTTCCTAATGCGAAATATTCTTTTTGCCCCGTTCATATACTTGAGCCGCTGACATTTCACGATAGCAGCTGAAACAGTGTTCTCCTTGAGTAGCGCAATTTACTGCACTTCATGCTCAATTTTCTTCAAATCATCCCGCGCTCTGTGCAAGGATATAAGTACAAGTAGGAGATCCACCAGCTGTAGTGGCGCATTAAATGGACTGCCAAATTTATACGGCGACACAAAATTTCTACGTCCGTTTTGATATATACGCCGCCGGGCAGGCTTCGCATTATTCTGGCAGACTACGACTCAAAACGCCCTCTGTGCTTCATTGTGCTTTTAAAGAAAACAGATATTACGATGTCGCACGCCTCGGAGCAAGGCCGAGCTACATCGCGATGGCGCCGAGTTAGGACGATGTTGCTGAAACATTTCACGGACATAACTCCGCAGTTTCTTCACTTCTTTTTCATTTCTTCCTCTATTTCTTCTTCAGCGAGAAATTTTCGCTTACTCCATGCTTTTCGTTCGTGTGCCGAAAACAGAAAACAGAGGATACCGCTGAAAAAAAAAACAAATCTGGCGTCGTCGTCGGCAGTGAGCGCACACAGTGTATGAGGGAAATGCACTACCTGCTCTCGATGTATAACAAAAGGGACGGCTGCGTATTTTCCGAGACTCCATTACGGGAGCTGCGCGAGCTATAAAATAAAAAGTCCGCGACTCAAGATTGCAAGTGCGCCGACGGCCAGGAACCCCGTGTATAGGCTTCTTCATTTCAACGAAGAAAAAACCCCGTGCGGCTCGGATGGATTCAAGCGTGCGTCAAACGCCGCACGAGCTTGGCTCGCCGGTCATATATCTCCGTTTCTTTCACAATTTCATTTCTTTCTTTTCCGAGATTCGCATATCGCTTGTGCGCCCTATCGTCGCTCTTAGTCCATCGTCGTCATCTTGTGCACTGAATCGACTGGGCACTCACCCCCCGATTTTCCCGCTACAGGACTTTTCTCGCGAAAGGTCTCCTTTTTCTTTTCTTCTTTTTTTTGTGTATAGAAAGGATATCTACATAGCTAGCGAGAAGCCAATCTCTGCTGTCGGGAAAACAACAAGGGAGCGGACCCCGGACGCCCGGGTCATCAATTCTTAGGCGACCTTGAAAATAACACGCTTAGAGCCGACAGCGGCACTCCCATTTGCTCGTCGACATTGAACAACGGAGACCCATGGACCCGAGGCCGATGTTTTCATTAATTCGGACGTGTATCTAAGCAGTGAGAGCGAGAGAGAGAGAGAGAGAGAGAGAGAGTGTGTGTGTGTGTGTGTGTGTGTGTGTGTGTGTGTGTGTGTGTGTGTGTGTGTGTGTGTGTGTGTGTGTGTGTGTGTGTGTGTGTGTGTGTGTGTGTGTGTGTGTGTGTGTGTGTGTGTAGTGCGTGCTAGATGGTAAGGGGGAAGCGTATCCGATTTCGAGGCGCCATGGGACGACCGGCTCGCGACAACCTCGGCGTTCCGTTATTTCCACAGGGATTCTGCCGCGATCTCAATAAGCGGGGTGTGTGTAACAGCGGGCGACTAAAGCGCGGACCTGCTGTGTTTGTGGCCGCACACGCGCATGCGCGAAGAAAGTCGCGGCTTGTTTTGCCTTCACATCCATCCGGTTCTGCAACGAGCAATCTCGCTTAATAATTTCGTCAGATGTACCGCGTGCACACTTGCGTTACGGCTAGATCTTTCGGATGAATATTGACGGGAGCGCACTCGTCTCAGCCCCTGTCAGACCCTGTACTACATTCAGTAATTTGCGTTAGTCACCTTACGCAGCCCGATCAATACAGCTCGTACTAATATGGGCAAGATGATAAAACGGGAAGATTCGCTTGTTCTATCAGGGAGTGGGAAATGTTAGCTTGGCATACTGCTTCCCTCAGCGAACGACGATATATGAAGCAAGATATACGTGTGCTGGTTCACCGTCGCAAAAAAAAAAAAAAATAATAATATTAATAAATAAATAAAATGCGTTGACAACACACGCTCAAAAGGGCAAACGTACTTACACATTCCAAACTGTAAAAACCAAGTTATCGCTCTGGGCAACTGCCCATAGAAATGCCGGAAGCACCTTTGCATGGCTCGAGGTGCGGGAAACATTTCCCAATGCTCAACATGTCATCACAATTCCAGCCTCATCTAGATGTAAGTAGAATGAAAGAATTAAATTAGCTGGAAAAGTTGGGGACAGTTGAGCAAGCTCGACGACTTACCAGAATTCCTGCCTCAGATAAATGTTCTGAAATAATCAAATTAATTGGAAAATGGGAGCTGGGGAGGAGGTGCAATCATTCAGGAGCCATATGCGAACAAAAATGAAGTCTCAGAAAAAGGGGGTGACTACTTCGACGTCAAGGTCTGTTTAGATGCCAAGGTTTGATCGAAGTCTACAATATTAGACCTTATTAGACGCTTATTAGACCCATCATAGAATATGCTAAAATTGTCTGGGATCCTTTATCTGTTACCAACATCTCGAAACTTGAAAAAATTCAGCGTCTAGCAGTCCGGTTTATATTCAATAAATATCGTTGGACGGATTCACCATCTCAACTGTGTGCACTAGCCGAGCTACCCACGATTCAGGCTCGAACTAAATACGAAAGACTTAAATATCTTTACCTGATTATTAATCATCATGTTCATATAAGGTATGCCGACTATTTTGATATTCTTCGTCGTGAAACTTCTAGACATCGCCATTCAATGTTCATTCGTGCTCCTGCAGTTTACACTGATTCTTTTAAGTATAGCTTCTTCCCACGAGCCATTAAGGATTGGAATTCTTTGAGCGAAGAAGCCGTTTCATGCTCATCTGTAGATTTATTCTTAAAACACATAGATCACATTCTCATTTGTAGTTAACAAAGCTTTATTTGTCTGTACTTGATCTAGTGCATTTAATCTTATTATCTGGTTGCGTTTCTTGGTGTACTTCATTTTGTCCCTTTATCTGTAAGTTCTGATTGTACATGTTAATTATGTTCTGATTCTACAATGATTGTTATGTCATTATGTATTGTTTTCCACTCCTGTTATAGCCCTTTGTAAGGGCTGACAGTATCTGTAAATAAATAAATAAATAAATAAATAAATAAATAAATAAATAAATAAATAAATAAATAAATAATTATTAGCAATCTCAAGTTACATAGCTGTACCTTTCTCGAGTGATACAGTGCAGCCAAGACCATTTTCAATTCAATTTTCAATTCTATAGGTATGAAGAGTGGATGTTAACATCTCCTGGCAACATTACGCAATGACTTCAGAAAAGAAGTGCGCTTTTCGAAACACCGTCAAAATTTCCCATTTGTTAAGGGCGCGCCTATACAGACGTCCACGATTTATCTTGCCTTGTCTGTAGAGGTAGCTCGTCCCTTTCTCTCGCGAGCGCGAACTATCCGTATTCTTCCCTCTGTCTGTGTGTGTCTGTGTGTGTGGAGGGAAAAGAGGAGAGGGAGGGGTAAGAAATGCTTTCTCTTCATTTCGAATCTCCTTTTTTTCTCCAATACGTAGTAAGCGATGAATGAATGGGACCTTTATTGAAATAAAAGGACGGCTCTTGGTCGCTGTTGGGGATAAGGTGTTCCGTGAAAAATTTTGAAGGGGGAAGAGGTGGGGGGGGGGGGGGGGAGAAAGAAAAGTACTTGTAGGGCAACCGGACACACATTTTATTGCTTACTTTGTTTAGAAATCTTTTCAAACATAGTAAGCAATAAAATGTGTGTCCGGTTACCCTACAAGTACTTTTCTTTCTCCCCCCCCCCCCCCCACCTCTTCCCCCTTCGAAATTTTTCACGGGAACACGTGTAATGTTTGCACTATCAAATGCATTTTTTGATCGATGCTACATCTTATTACGAGCTGAGACCTATTAGCTGCGAGCCTGTTAACAACGTGCCAATTGAAGCTGCACCTCCAGTTCTCACATTACCCTAATCTATCAAGCTCGCTAATGAACATCCCCATCGAAGATCGCATTCAGAGTGAGACCGTTTTAAAGAGAGTGCTCAAAGCGGTACTCGGGGCCATGCTCAGAGCAGCGCTAAGGATGCGACGGTACTCTTCTGAGAAACGTTAGGTTGTTGCCTCTCTGTCTAGTACCACGTGTCTTGGAAATCTACGCAGCCACTTTGTATTCAATTCTCCGACGCATGTCGCACAATGAAGGCCGTCTTGCTTCGTAGCAATGCACTAAAGCTTTGCCAAGAAGCCAGCTTTATGCTCATGGAAGGGTTCTCTTGTGTTGATCGCGTCGCTTGAAGTTTCGCACCACTTGACGGCGAAAAAATATACACACAAAAGATCTAGTGACCTAGTAGTTCTCTAACGACGTGACTGATTAGAGTTTAGGCATACTTTGCGAGTTCAATCCATTTATGTGTCTTCTGTTCAGTTCTGTTCTGGCTGGGTTGCTGTGGCTAGGTTGAGGTTTGTATCCCCTCGGCTACTCCATTTCTATAAGTTCTGCAGCGCAAAAAAAGACAAAAAGGAAAGGTTCTCCAAAAACAAAAAATGAAGTAAAGAAAAAAATCACAGCATATCCACGGAGTGAATGATGATGAGTGGGCGAAGCTGCGGAGGTTCATCGGTAAACCGTGATTCTTCCGTGAATTCTGCCCAGTACATCATCACCGACGTGAGATCGGGCGCGTTTATACTAAAGGTTCGATGAGTTATGACGACTTGCAGCTCACTTTAATTTTACATGTACGCTGTGAATTTTCATTGTTTAGAAAACCATTGCTTTAGAAAACATCTGGCGTCTTTCGTTAAGCAGCTGGCGTCTTTTCGTTTTGCTTTAGAAACATCTGGCGTTCTTCCGTTTTGCTTTTACAAAACATCTGGCGTCTTTCGTTGGTTTATTTCATCAATCAATGGCGTTTTGAACAAAATTTTTATTGTTTAATCACGCACAGGAGAAATCTCACCAGGCACTACCTTGGAGGTAAAGAATGGCTGCTAATGGGAATGAGAGACAGAAGAAGTCGGCTTTTAGCTACCGCTGCGAATTTTTTATTGTTCAACAACGCACAGGAAAAATCTCCCACCGGCACCACAAAGCGTAAGACTGGTCAAAGCGTAAGACTGGTTACGCACTACGACTACGACTACGAGGGACGAACGGGTGCCGCCTTAAGGAGCTTCGCCCCTAAAACATATAGCAAACTGAAACAAATAAAATCACACCATCTCCCGCTAAAGGGGACCATGAGGCGATGCGAAGCAGCGTTTCGGCATGTAGAGCCCGCGTTTCAGAGGGGGAGTGGAGAGGGAAAGTGGAGAAGGGAGAGAGGGGGAGAGGGGAAGGAGAGAGGGGAGGGCGGAAATGGGAAAGGGAGAGGGGAGAGAGGAAGTGGGGAGAGTGAGGGGAAAGGGGAGGGGAATGAGAAGTGGAGAGGGGGTGGGGAGAGGGGAGTGGAGAGGGAGAGGAGATGTGTAGAGAGGGCTTGCGCATGCGCAGTAAGGGTGGTCACGCCGCACACCACCACCACCGGATTGAACTCCGCTATAAGATGCTTCACATCTAAAAGAAAAAAATCGGCAGATCCCACGCCTTGTGAGAATCAGTTTCATGTGAAGCAGTCGGCGAATAATTTGTCTGTGCTGCTTTTTTTATTTGTTTGGAGCCAAGCGTTACGAGGTGTATCGACGTGTTTTTGTAAATGTTGTAGTTGTGGGAACATCGTGGGCTTACCAGGAACGTCGACTACACTAGCGTTTAAAGGGTAACTTATGGTGCGACGCAACGTCAGCACTCACTTTAGAGCATCGCATCGGGAAGTGCACATCACGATGCGATGATGTGAATATCATACGCAACTTTCGTTAGCGCATTCCTCCGGGGTCGAGCAACGCTTGAATATAGCTTGCTGAATCATAGGTATGCAAATGTAATGTTTATTAGAATGCTATAAAAGCGGAGCCAACACAGGAACCACAATTGACGTTAACCCGACATGACGCCTGTATCTATGAGTACGTATGTAATGTTTATTGCTTTGTTATAAAATGAGGGAGCCAGCGCTGCAACTACAAGTGTCGTTGCACCGGCATTACGCCTGCATAGGGTCTTTTTTCAAAGCAGTTCCAAGACGTAGCGTGGCTCTGTGGTAGAGAACCTGCCTGCCACGCAGAATGTTTGGGTTCGATTCCTGCTGGGATCCTGATTTTTATTCTTTATATTCGTCGGGCCAACGCTGCCGATGCCGGTTTTCCTTAATGCTCTCGCATTTAAATTACCAATGTCTGTTGTCGCCGTTCCTGGGTACATATACACTGTAAATCAGCTGTGGCGCATAGCCGCATACCGCGGCCCCTGGTATACGAATATGTGCCACGCGTGTCTGGAGGAAAGGGTCTGAAGACCTACGCGACAGGATTTTCACGTTATTCATGCAGTGATCAGACAGTCATATTCGTCAAACCCTCTTACCCTCCCATACCAATTTCGGTCTACACCAAGTTAAGGAGACGATCACGAGATCACCCTATCTATCTATCTATCTATCTATCTATCTATCTATCTATCTATCTATCTATCTATCTATCTATCTATCTATCTATCTATCTATCTATCTATAGATAGATAGATAGATAGACGCTAAAAGTGTCTTTGGTTTGCTAAGAAATGCTTCGCATTTAACAACTTGGTAATGGACAGCTCGCTTGCAATCTATCTATCTATCTATCTATCTATCTATCTATCTATCTGTGTGTGTGTGTGTAGATAGATAGATAGATAGATAGATAGATAGATAGATAGATAGGGGAAGGGGGAGGGGAGGGAGGAAATGGGAAAGGGAGAGGGGAGAGAGGAAGTGGAGAGAGTGAGGGGGAAAGATAGATAGATAGATAGATAGATAGATAGATAGATAGATAGATAGATAGATAGATAGATAGATAGATAGATAGATAGATAGATAGATAGATAGATAGATAGATAACGCTCAAAGTGTCTTTGGTTTGCTAAGAAATGCTTCGCATTTCTTAGCAAATGCTTCGCATCGTATAGATAGATAGATAGATAGATAGATAGATAGATAGATAGATAGATAGATAGATAGATAGATAGATAGATAGATAGATAGATAGATAGATAGATAGATAGATAGATAGATAGATAGATAGATAGATAGATAGATAGATAGATAGACGCTCAAAGTGTCTTTGGTTTGCTAAGAAATGCTTCGCATTTAACAACTTGGTAATGGACAGCTCGCTTGCAAGAGTTCACTTTGCAATGTCTTCTTTCTGTCAAAATAGAACGAACGGTGATGTATAGGATGAATTATGCGGTGTTGGTAAGCTTTATCCAGGACTGAATTCTTGAAAAATGCGCGTTCTGTTGACCATTCACTAACTGAATAGGCCGTTTAAAAGCAACGGAAGTTTACCTAGTTGGAATCTCCAAAGTACCGCTTTTAAAAGTGTCCGTCTCAATGTTCTTTTTTTTCTTCTCGTAATGTTCACCTTTTAGTGAATTAATGGAAAACTAGGGTCTATCGCCGGGTCTCACTTTTATTATGGGAATGGTCGTTTATAAGGTGGGTAAAACACCGCGATTTTTTTTTTTGAAAGTCTGCCCTTAGGCATAATATTTATTCAGAAATACACATATAAATTTGCTTCGTGTATGAAGTCCAGTAACGAGATTTAATGGGCACATTCTCAGTGTGTGTCAGAAAAATTCGGCAGATCCCACGTACCGTGGGGGTCGATGTTATGCGAAGCATGCGGCGGGTAGGTGACAGTGGCGTAACTTTTTTTATTGAGCGACACGTTACAAAATGACGCTAAAGATTTGTATAAATTTTATAGCACATATATATGTTGAAGAGCCGCATATGTGTTATATAACCAGTTGTTTACGGTTGAGTAACGCTGCCAATGGCAACGTGGGTATTACCTACACCAGAAGCGGTAAGCTGATATGTAGTGCTTATACGTATCCCGAGAACGCACACACGTTTCACGAACCCGTGTGCATGTGTGCAGGAAGTTCTTGACAGTCCTTGAACAAGGGCATCATCACCGTGATCAGTGAGCACCAGCAGCTGGTCATGACTTGTTATAGGATCCGGTCGTGATCGTGATGACGAGGAGTCCATGTGTAGTGAAGTATGTGGTATAGTAGAGCTGTTGGAATTCGTGGATTCCTCGGTCATTTTGTCGACAAATTGTCTGTCGACAGAGCCGGCGACATGTCGGAACCTGAAGCCACCCATCGCGTTGGTGAGGTATAGGCCGTCGAGGCTGGTAGGCCTGGATAGTGCTACGTAGACCAACATCAGTGGATGGTGTTTGTCGTATTCGTAGACTACCTGGGCGCATATGGCCTAAGTAGCCTAGTCTACAAAGCGGCTGCCAATCAATCTGGCATCATCCTCGGTCAGCATGAGGCCACAGCCCAGCCTCGTAAGAAATGAAGAGGACACCGCGTCGTTCTGGTGGACGAAGTGCACTTTACGGTGCGGTGATGTGGATATCATATGTAAGTTTCGTTAATGTATTCCTCTGGGGTCGAACAATGCTTCAATATAGCTTGCTGAATCATAGTAATACAAACGTAATGTTTATTAGACTGCTATAAAAGCGGAGCCAACACTGGAACTACAGACACTAATCTGATATGACGCCTGTATCGTAGGAGTACACATCGTAGGAGTATCATGTAGTGTTTATTGCTTTCTTGTAAAATTAGATAGCCAGCACCACAACCACATTTGACGTTGCACCGATATTACGCCTGCGTAGGCTGTTTTTCCAAACCAGTTTATAGACCTGGCGTGGCTCAGTGGTAGAATACATGATTGCCACGCAGAATGCTTGGGTTCGATTCCTGCTGGAATCCTAATTTTCATTCTTTCCATTCGTTGAGTCAATGCTGCCGATGTTGGTTTTCCTGAACGCTGCAGCATTTAAGTTAGGAATGTCTGTTCTTGCCGTTGCTGGGTAGATATAAACTGTCAATCACCTGTGGCGCATACCCGTACACCGCAGCCCGTGGTAAACGGGTATGTGCCACACGTGTCTAGTGGAAAGGGTTTGACGACGTACGCGACAAGATTTTAACGTTATTCATGTCATGACCCGGCAGTCATATTCGTCAAATCCTCTTACCTTCCCATGCAAATTTTAGTTTACACCAAGTTAAGGAGGCGATCATGAGAGCACCCAGACGTAGGCGGCTAGATAGATAGATAGATAGATAGATAGAAACGCTCAAAGTGCCAGAGGTTCGCTAAGAAATGCTTCGCATTTAAAAACCACGTATGTATCGTGAAATGTAAACGGGATCTGTTCGCTAGTCTGTGCACAGAGCCGTCCTGCCTAAGAAAGTGAACGGGCAAGGGCCAGAAGAAAAAAACGAAATTTGAGGAGCGTGCAAGTAGAGCGCGGAAGGAAATTTATGAGAAACATAAAAACATGCGCGTTGACAAGCGCACGAACGCACACATGCACACAAAACCAGGTCACTCTTATATTCTTTCCCTCCGCTTTGTGCTTTTTACTATATCTTTGTAATGTGCTTTTGAATGTCAACTAGCTATAGCAGAGACAGTTCATTCTCTTAAGTGTTTGGGTCGTAAAACCCATCCGATGGAAGCTTGCGCATTCGTATTTCGCATAAACACAGACCACTGTTGAGATTTATATGCAGCATTCAATATGTGCGAGGGCCAAGCTCTTTGGCGACTTACCGGCGGAGTTGGTGCTTCCAGCCTTTTACTCAGCCTTCTTTTGCAGTTTTAATTATTATTTTTTCCCAGATTGATCGGTGAACGTTTTCCTACTGGCCTTATATTTTGTATACAGTAAACGTAAACACCAATGCCCTAGATTTTTCACGACCCGACACTTCGTGATAATATGTAAATAGGGGCACTTTAGCGTGTTGATCTTGAACTTTCTACTTAAAAACGTAATTAACTGAAGAGAAAAACGTGTAAAGTTTATGTTGCATGCAAAGGAGAACAGAAGGGTAGAGGTCACAGAAAGATGAAATCAGGTCAGCTGCTTCTGGCGAATTCTGCATCGGTGTCTCTCTGCAGAACAACCTATCAAAAGCGCCGTGAATGCGAGTAAACAATGACATTGCAACATCGCAAGCAGACACCGACAGAGAAGCTCGCACGAGCGCAGGCGAAGCACGCAGACTGGGTCAACGGGACACGCTCTTCAGTCACGAAACCGCCGAAGGACCATTTGTAACCGCATATTAAAGCATTCTCCGATGAACACGGGCACTTACATATTAATAGCTGTCCCGTTTCACAATGTGCGTGCGGAAAGAAACGGCTTCAGTCGCTAGTTATTGCCGCTTCAGCGACGCGACGTAAATTACAGCCGTGCCGTGCCCTTCGCCGACTTCTATTGCATGTCTCAAACATATATTACGTGCAGGTCTCTCTAGAGCATCCACCATACTGACCGTTCTTTTTCTGTTTTCTTTAGCGGCACCAGCAACGTGTGACACTCTTGTTTCTCTTCCAAGCACTCCCGGTCGAGCGCTTACTTCCTGTTTTAAGAATATTCAGAAACCGGATTTCAAAAATAAAACTGGTACGGGATCGATAGTTCTGATTCAAGTTACAAGTCGTATCGAATACATATATGATATCAGAGCATAAGTTTACTTACGATAAGGGACAATTAATGGTCAGGATATTTAATAAAAATTATTTGAATGAGCTTATTGAACGAGCAGACGGTTTTCTTGTGAGCAGCTGGGATTGTTGTGGAACCTGGCGGAGCAGGTCTCAACCACGCGCTCCTTTTACGTGGCTTCCGAGATCCGCTTCAGTGGTGCGACGAGACACAAAGGCAGCCCAAGGAATATACCAGAGAACATGAACACCGACGTTCGAGTGCCACTACCATACACCCAAGGATTTGTGTTGCCTCCATTTTCTTTCGCGTAGCCTGAGGTAGAACTGCGTATTTAAATCGGTGAAAACGTCCTTTGAATTAGTGTGTTCATTACGCAATGATTACTGGGATTGTATGTTCTTTCAGACTTTTTATTCTCACATCCGAATGATGATTACTTTTTCTCCATGATGGTGCGACGTACTCTTAAACTTTGTGGCGTTCGTACTTATTTTTTTCATTCCAGCGATCTGAGGTTCAACCAAATAGAAGCCATTGCCTGGACTGCCATCGAGGGACTACAAACTATAGAACTGTAAGTAATGTTCACGGGTTTTTCCGAAGCCGGTTGGCCTTTAACATTCAGAACTGTTTTTCTTTCCAACAAATTCCTAAGGGACTGCCGAGTTAAATGCACTTGCGCATACCTTCAGTGCAATAGCCCTGAATGCTCTTGCGAAATCACATTAAATGAAGTTCACTAAAGCAGCGAAATGGTCCTGTTGGTAGATCACGGTGAAGGGTGGTGAATAGCGCCAGAGCACCAGAAGAATTTTTAATTATCTTTAATTAGCACATTTAGAACTCTAAATAAAGAACGCTTATTTTTATAGATGCACTTTAGATGTCTGTCTACCGTCGTCTTACTTTTGGTGACGCATATAAGCGGCCTCATTTCCTTGAACTAAATCTGACGTGAGGAATATACGATATCCGGGCCGCATATGGTTCCTCTCACGCGTTCATCCGGTCCACCGAACCTAATCGGTTGCCTCGACTGGTTTCAAGCAACCTGTTATCTGTCTCATAAACTGATCCCAACGCGAATTCGCCTGTATGTAGAAGAAAAGTAGGAAGGAGCTTGTATCATTAAATAGAAAAAGTCGCAGTTTTGTCGCAAGGGGGAAGCAATGAACGTGACAGCAACAAATTGGAATGTTATACGTGCTAGCAGCTAACTCCTTTAGGATTTGATTTGGCGTATCATTACAAAACGATGGCGTAGAGGAATACGGTCGCTCCATGGAGCGAAGCTGTTTTGGTGCTGTCTGTCGCATCAACGCAAAGTAAGCAGTCAAAGGGCAGCAAGTACGAGGGTAGGACCCGTCTACAGATGTCTGTCGAGATAGCGCGTGCGACCCCGCCCTTTTGATCAAAGTTCGCAGTTGCTGCCCGAGTAACTTAGAACACCCCTCCCCCCTCAGCCATCAGCACCCCTTTATGCTCCTTCGCCCGACGGAGCCGGCCGGCGTCTTTCATCTCTGCATGAACCGCGCCCTTATGCTGCCTCCGCAAGTTTTCGCTCGCACATAGAACATACGACGCGCAAGGCGATGTTATCGATTTGTACTTTATACGGAACATGACGGCGACGGCGACGGCAAAATGCGGCGCGAGTGTCCACATAATTGCTACCGCAATAAAAAAAGTCCACTCATCTCACTACAGACAACCGTTTTCATTTTTTTCTTCAGTTAGATCAGGCTTACAGCACAGCGCCTGTGCATCGTGCGCTGCTCTGCGAACATTAATTGTCCAAGCCTGGACTAGATCCAGCCCTCCTGGGTAATAACATCCGCTTACGATAGCGAAAGTAATTCACTCACTCGTCTATCCCCACTTTTTTTCTTGCCTATTTCGCTTTGTGCTCTTGTTGGTTCCGCTGTTCTTGGTCGAAAATCATTTATCTGGAAGTAATTTCCATTAGGACAGCCCATGGCCGTGTCCTTCAGGGAGTCGAGCATCCTTTATCTAAATTGCAGCTACCTTCGGTGATATAATGGAAATTTTAGGTCGATCGATCAGCACTCGCTCCTGTTCGAAGCAGCGTTTTCGCTAATTACGGTGCCTCTTATTAGTTTTTGTTGTAGTTTAAATTAGATTGAACAGTGAAGTCGTTGTCACCGTATTCTCTAGACGTATACTTTGAACCTCTTGATTGTTATGTTGCATAACGGGCAAAAACAGATTTAAGAGGGACTGAAATGCTCCCGTAGTACATATTTCTATCTATCTATCTATCTATCTATCTATCTATCTATCTATCTATCTATCTATCTATCTATCTATCTATCTATCTATCTATCTATCTATCTATCTATCTATCTATCTATCTATCTATCTTTTTTCTGACCGTACGTTAAATGCTTCGTTTAGCGAAATAAACCTTACGGTGATATCTAAACTCTCTACTCAATCAATCATATACACATTTGAAGCGACGGAAACAAGATCGAAATTTAAATGTCCTTCAGGCTTCAAGTGAGCCGCGGACAAACATATCACTTCTAAGATATTCTGCGATAAGATGGAACTGGAGGCAAAACAAAAATTTCAGTGCAAGTGGTGAACATGAGGAAGGACACAAGTTTTGTAGCGTCTCTTTTCTATTCTCTTTCATTCCACCTCCTCACTTTCCCCAGCGTAGGGTAGCAATTCGGTCTAAAAACTGGCTAACCTCCATGTCCTTCCGCCCGTTCCCTCATTCCTTCTTTCATTCACAGGCATAGCATCATGTCCCTATTAGTTATCGAGTTGCGTGGAAAGATACCTGTTACCGCCGCGTTGGTCTAGTGGTTATGGTGACCGACTGCTGCGCCGAAGTTCGCAGGATCGAATCCCGGCCGCGGCGGCCGCATTTCGATCCCCGTGTGCTTAGATTTAGGTGCACATTAAAGAACCCCAGGTGGTCGAAATTTCCGGAGCCCTCCACAAAGGCATCCATCATAATCATATCGTGGATTTGGGACGTAAAACGCCAACAATTATTAATTAAACATACTTCGTCATATAAGAGGAGTTCTCTTTCTTCTCCTCCCTTTACTCCTCCTCTGCCTCTCTTGCTCGCGTCGCCACCTGTCTCTTATTCTCTTATTCAGCACGTCCCGTTATGGCATCACATCGCAGTGACGAAGAATTTGCGATCAGCGCAGCGCCCGCATGCAGTTTACCTGTGTCACCTCCTCCTCCTCAGGCTGATCAGCGACAACAAGCTGTCGTGCAACTGCAGCAGCAAGTGGATTCAGCTGCAGATCGCGCGCAACAGCAGCATCTTCGGGCCGCTGGGCAACAAGATCGAGTGCTGGCCACCAGATGGAAGCCCGCAGCCAGTGCTCCTGGCCACCTATCCCATCACCGGATGCGGTGAGTGGTCCACGCCGACAGCACTTCTCGTTCTGCGCTCTTCGTTGCGCTTAGCTTATGGCAGGGCGCGTCAAAAAACAAGGGTGAAACGGACACGTAAAGAGACACAAAGACGATTCTTCAGAGAGGAAGCTTTAGCTCGGCGCCTGTTATGTAACTACGCGCGGGAGCAGAGAAATCGTTTTCCTCGACAACCGCTGCATCAGAGTTGTTGTTACGTTTGAAGAAATTCTCAGACGACTCGGGTGCGAAAGCCATCTTCTTTTCTTCTCAGTCGCTGTAATGATCCTCCCCAGCCCCCCTCCGAAAGCTTTCTACACCTCCTCCGGTTTTGCACTGCCTCCGCAACTTTAATCGGCCCAACTTTGACAATGTCATGTGACGACGTCATCATATGACGTCATAGTGACGTCACAAATTTTGTCGGTTTGTGACGTCATAATGACGTCATGCGATGGCGTCATCACATGATGATTATTTTTGCATCTCTCGTGTTGACGCCGCCGACGGTCAATTTTCGCGTTTGATGAGGCATCTAAGGCTTCGCTTTAAAAAAGTAAGAAGCAGTTCTAAATTTCAGCGGTGAACGATGCAGAGGGAAGGAGTGAAATCACCGACGACAGCTGCTGGTTGTATATATGAATATATAATGTTTTCTTCTAACGTATCGACCGGTTTCCGGCCTTTGTCCGGGAATACAAGGCACAGGTAAAAATGCACTTCTTATATACATGATTATGATAGGGAGACCCCAATATATGCGAAACCATGATTGTCATAGGTATGGCGTACATCAGGTAACTATAAACGTACACCTTTCCGATTGCGCATGAGTACTGATTTCTGTCTATTTCACGAATCCATTTTACGCATGCACCTTATGATGTTTAGCTTGCCATAACATCGCTCGTAAAGATATTCATAGTTTAATGGCTCCTCATGAAGAAGAAATGATGATGATTATGTCTATTTTCTGTCTTCTCTTCTGAAGAGCTAGAAGAACGCTTTTTTCATAATTTCTTTCTCGTTCAGGAAGTTTGTCCAAATTTCTCATTGATGTTTTGAAAAATTCTATTGAATCGGGGGTACCCCAAAATCAATTGAACTATCTCTCAAACTTAGAGCCGGCTGACATGACTAAGGTCCATGCTGTCGTGTAATCAAAAAAAGAAAAAATGTGGTCTAGCCAAGAGCACAGCCTACAACTCCACTAACGTGAAACCTGGGGAGAAGCAAAGCATGCAGTGTGCGCCGGTGTTTCCTGCAGCAATGTCGCTGCTAATGGGCGTTTCCTGAGCCAACGCGCGCCGTTCGCTCTCTCTCACCACACGGCGCGCGCTAATTGGGAGCCCGAGAAGCGCCGGTGGGAGGAGCAATCGCGCCCCCGCGTAGGCGGTGGCGCCCTCTCTTGCGCTTAACCGCTTTTAATCATTCAAATGAGAGGCAGTTTTTCCGTAAATTGTCTTCGTGCTACACACCGCAACATGCTAAGAACTAGACTTTACACGAGAAAACTTGGCATTTGAAACCAATTTTGAGACGGAATTTACCAGATTTATGTTATTTATTGCAATTAAATCTTGATTATTCCTTTATTTTCAATTAGTTTAAATCACGTTAGTTTATTTTGAGCGGGTTTTGACTAATTATACTTGTTTTTTACCATAGTTTGATGACTTGATTTACCGTGACGACGACATGACACGCCGACAAGTCTACACCCAAAGGTGCTTCGCCCCTAAAACACTTCATTTCATTTACAAGAGAATCTCAAACCTTTCCTTTCTACAAAGTATTACAGGGCTTCGCCCGTAGTAAACTTCATTAAGCCTACATAGCATGCGAGATTGGTTCTTACATGTCGTTTTACGATACCAAGAAGCTGGGCAAAGCTCGAGAGCGACGCGCCACTGATATCTCTCGAAACAGCGTGCTAGACGTTGATGCACAACCGTTGATCTTGGTGCATAACGAGGAGAAAGAACGAGCGTAAGTTTCAAGGGCAGAGCGGGCGCTTCCGCGTGCTTTGGCTAAACATGCACCACCTTTCGTCATCTAAAACCACGGCGTACCAAGGGACTGCTGAACTGATCTGAGGTGTTTTTTTTTTCTTTATCGTGCATTACAAAGGTAGACTGGTTCATAGCACCTTCACGTCATGGGTTTAACCGAGGGTTGTCAATGAGAACGTATTGGATAGCCAGACTAAATGAACTGACTGACACAAAAGGACACTGGGCTCAACCTCCTAGAATGCGTCGTGCGCCAGGCGGAATGAGATTTCCTTATTATGTATAAAATGAGCTTTTAAGCAGTCGACAAGCCAATCTGCACGCGATGTCGAACGTAATCCAAGACGTCACCTGTGCGGCGAGCCGCATGCCGAACCTGCGTGCATAACAGGCAAGAACGCTTTACAGAATCATGGGAACTGTTTTGTTTTGAGAACATCGCTCCCACTGAATCGTCGGTAGATTGTTTCAACGATATTTGTAAAGCCCAGCAGCCCACTGACGACGCACACTACAGCCCTACCACGCTATAGGCATATCGTGCCGTACGTCAGCGATGATTTACCGCCGTGCTTATTTTGCTGCTAGCTTTCCGTCCTTAAGTACACACGACAGAAAAACAAAACTAGCCGCGGCTATTCTAAGCGCCGGTTGCAACTACGAATGCCGGACTGGCAGTCTCTCGCGGTAACGCAACGCCGCCTGCAACGCAGGTTAACTCGAACGTGTTTATTTTACTGAACGGCCCGTCGCCATTTGTGTATGTAGGCTGCACGCAGCGTTGTTGATCGACTCTCCTTGGCCGCTTTCGACAGTGGACCGGGCAGTCGGTGGGAACAGCGTCCGCGGTAGCATAGGGAGGCCGACTTCAAGGCACGTCGAGGTCGCAGTTGATCGGCGTACACGAAGGCGAGAGCTCTTAAAAGAAAGCTCGTAAACAATGCAAAATTTCTTCTTGGGCGAGTTGTTTGCACGCACAAAGTCATTGCAGCGCGGAAGAACACGGACAGAGAAAGGACAGGACACCACAAGTGCTCGTTGTGTCCTGTCCCTCCTTTGTCCATGATCTGTCGCGCTACAATGACTTCTGTACTCTTAAACATTGACGGGAAGGACACGAGGGAGAAACACACACAGTCTTGCGTGCCGCCAGTGTTGCGCAATCCGTCATTCAGTATGCTGTACCAACACTCCCAGTCTTCGACTCTAGCGAGTTTTTCTTTTCTTTTTTTAGCATTCAGTGGAGGAACGATATTGCACACGCAGGTAAATCTTCACCTCTGAAGACGCCTAGTTGAGTAACATAATTAAATAGCAACTTTTCGTCAATATGTGCAATTTCTGTGACTGCTTAATTACATATGTAGAAAAAGAAGTTCACTTATGAAAATTTATCGCTCAGAAATACAAGAGGAGGACGAGGATATTCGAACAGGCCTACTGTGTTCGTAACAATCTCGCGTCTTTAATAACATAAGCATCATGCTTAACAGTGCACTTCTTGCCTTCCTTCTGTCTCACCTCCAAACAAAAAGAATAAGAGTTGAAATTTGGCCGACGAGTTAAAGCAAGGTCGTGAAACTGTCGTCGAAGACAGTGAGATGGGTTCAGCCAATCTGTAACTCTGAAATAAGTACACATATGCATGCCTATTACGTCGCTACGATAGTAAAATATAACGGCGTTAACGAGAATCTTGACTGATCTCACCTTGTTATAACAGAAAGATTGTGTGTTAAATCGTATAAGGAAACAATCAACTCATGATCGTCATCAGATCATCGTCGTAATCGTCGTCATTGTCTTCATCCTACTTTAAGTGCACAGCAGGACGAAAGCCTCTCCTAATAATCTCGAATTTATCGTGTTTTGCGCAAGCTGATTCCATATTGCGCCTACAGCTTTCATAATTTTGACCCCACATAACCTTTTGTCAACTTGGCAGCTTTTTCCATCCATCACTCTTAATGAACCGGATATCTGTCCTAATAACTTCAGTTGCATGTACAACATTCTTTTGTATAGTGTTTGCAGCTCTTCATCAGCAAAACCAAAGCTACTTAGTGTAGCCGGTGCAGTATAATGCAGCGTATGTATGCCATATAAGATTGAGTAACCTAGACAAGAAACAGCAGTCGCAAAGCGTGGCGCTCCACGGTCGCTGGAATATTACGCCGCCCATCGTTCACTCAGTCGATGTGCCCATTGACCAGCGCGAGAAAAATTAGGGCCACCATCGGCGACATCCGGAAAGACTCGGACGACTTCCGGGCGCGACGTCGGACTCGGCCCGTTGGACGACCGCCAACACCGTCCTCCGGAGGGCGGCCGGTCTGTTGAGCCCAAACGTGGCGCTGCTCTCTAAACAAGCGGAACAGATGTCGACGCCGCGGCGTCCTGAGGCCCCGGGCACATTTAGCACCGCGTCGCCTCTCCGCCCGAAGAACTGCGTGCTCCTGCGAGACTGGGTCAATCGAACGTGGCCTCTCGGGCGGTGACGCGTGCGGACGTGTGCACAAGACACACAATACGGGACAGCTCGATCACGTAGCGCTTCATAAGCTTGCTTCTTTCTGGGAAGTGTGATACATACATACATACATACATACATACATACATACATACATACATACATACATACATACATACATACATACATACATACATACATACATACATACATACATACATACATACATACATACATACATACATACATACATACATACATACATACATACATACATACATACATACATACATACATACATACATACATACATACATACACTTCTTTTCAGTTTATTCAACGGTTAAAGGCAATTCGAGCAAAGCAGTATGCCCCTTCGTGCCTATAATGTAAAGCTGTGACGCGGGAAGTGGCAAAAAGGTTATACGCAGTATGTGTTTGCACTACTCCATGCGGGGTATCGGTTTCTGTAAAAATTCGGAAATACGACTCCTTTCCTGGCAAAAAAAAATGAATAAATAGGGAGGATAACATTACTCGGCAAACGGCTGCCGTAAATAAATAAATAAATAAATAACAACAGCGATGATCTCGGCGACAACTCTTAGCTTAGCTCTGAGCCGTTCTCGTTTCTTGAAAAAGTGCTCCCCATGGGTGCATAAGAGCAAGCGACGCGACACTTGCTCCATCTATTTTCTACCCCGTGCATTTCACTTCTTGCAAAGGGCTTCGTTTCAGCTATTTCCCCTAGGCGCGTGTTAGCGGATAAGCTGCAGAACGTAGCGTCTGCTAATCAGTTTAATTAGTGCGTGGTCAAGAGACCAGGTACAGTACTCGCGAGGCAAAGTACTCTTGGGTAACTGTCTTGAGAGTAGTTCTCTTTGTTGATTTAGTTTAGAGGGAAGTGGGAGGGGGACTTGTAAGACGTTTTTATTTTATTGCGATTTCGCTCCTTAAAGGGGTCATGTGCCACTATTCCAAGTAATCATCGAATGACCTTAGTATCGGAGTTTAATACGCCGCGAATCGATTGCCGGAAAAAAAAAAATTTCGAATCCGTCCAGAACGACATAGTCACACATTTTGTCGTACGGTTTGACTCTTTTTTCGTCCGGACGAGCGCGCTTGAAGTTACACATGGGAGGGATGACGAAGAGGCAAAAATCTACGCCAGCACGCATCATGAACTTGAGCGCGCGTCGTGAAACGCGTTCGATTATAGAACGGTCCCCCTGCGCTCGCCGTGTTTAGGGCAGCGTGAGCTTCGTGTCGTCCACCTCACTTGCGCTGACAAGAACGCCCGTGAGGTCCTTCACCCTGCGGCGACGCGAAGGAGGGCCGGAAGCCCTTGCTTGTCGCGACCAAAGTGCCGCGTCACGTTCGCGAGTCGCGACTCCTCGCCGAACGTGACATGTGGCCGCTCGGCCGAGGTCCCGGATCGACGGTACAGTTGGGACCCGATACGGCTTCGCTCGACGTCTGCAGAACCGCTAGACATCTGACGACCTTCCCCGCGTGAACTACACCTATATCGTAGCGAGAATCACGACGCTCTGTTGAGAAAAAAGACGAGGCATGGGGTAGGCGGCCAACTGTTTGAAAACGTACCTTTCGTTCCCCGGTTTATTTGCTCTCATTTTTTACCTTTCGCTTGAGCTTTTCAAACGGTGTATCTCAATGGACAATACGATATTACTGTCGATTGCTTCAGCGTGTCTTGTAGCAGCTTGGAGATGAAGTGCCGAACACGTTCACACACAAAAAAAGTATTGCAATTAGCTGACGCTGCAAGAGGCCCTGCAACACCCTTCCCAGTAATCATTGAATGACCTCGCTATAGGAGTTTTTTGCCACACGAATAAACTGCCACAATTTTATTTAGAATCTGTCAAGTACTACTCATCGGCAGCATTTCCACACTATGTTCAAGAAGTGTTGCAGGGCCTCTTTAAGAAAAAAGAAATAAAAAGAAGCAGTGTGCTGGTGGACGAAAGGCCTTGCGAGTGATTGTGGCAACCTAACAAATAATGCCTAATAGCCATAATGCCGATAATATAATAAATAGACAAGAAAAGAAGACATATAGCAAGAAACCTCACCGATTCGAAAATGCTCATTTAAGCAATCTAACTTAGGCTTGTGTCATGACAAGCGCTCTTAAGGCAATCGGCAGCTTAAACTGAGCGCTGGGGTTGTACCGCGAGGCGTATCCGTAGAGTTTGTACACTCCCTGTACGCCTGCTGCACATACTGGGGTTTTCCAACTCGTTTCTTTCGGTCAGCCTGACCATCCACATTCTTTCTCTTTTCCTTTTCTCCTCCTCATTCCCCCATCACGACTGATGAGCCCATCCATCTCGCTGCTCCGAATGAACTCATTCGCTGCATCACAGAGTTTGCGTGAAACGGACCTCTAGCTCGAAAAGAAGAGGGTCATCGCTGAGTTAGGGAAGGGCGAGAGTACAACCCAGTGGGGCCTGGCCGGCCCCGCCTGCTGTCGCCATGTTTCCGCCCGCTACGCTCCGCCACCGTCGATCACCTCTCGGAGACCAGTAGTGGAAAAAAGGTTCCACTCTGCTGCCTTCGAGTCGCAGCGGTAGCGTGAAGCTCCGCCGTCACCGCGACTGTCAAGAGCAATGCGCGCGCCATTAGCGACGGCCTGCCTGCGGGCTTCAGGCGTTTTCACGCCGGCTGCGTCGCTTCTGTGGACTGATGGCTGCCTCTCACGGCAGCCTCGGGCCAACTGTTCGCGTGGCCCGGTCCTGACCGGCCTCGGGCAACATCCGTTCTTTTCTGCCTTACCACGCGCCTGACTTCTCGCTCTCCGAGGGACCGTTGTGCGCTCTCAAGGTTAACTGTGTACGACGCCATCCCAAAGGCAGCCTCGGAGTCACCTATTAGGCACCAGGACCGTAGCCGCCCCCCCCCCCCCGAAATTTTGATGACACATGGTGTTTTATCGAAAATAAATAATGAAAATAGGCGTTTTTCTCAAATAGTCAATGTTTTCAGCAAGTGCCCCCCCCCCCGAAAAAAAAAAATCCTGGCTACGGGCCTGCTAGGCACGTTACCAAAACTCGTACTCTTTCCTTGCCTAACTCGAGCCCATAGTTCGTCAAAGAATGTGGAGCTGACTCAGGCTCGCTCAAGAAATATACATACGGCAAGATATACATGGCACTTAGGGCTCACTCGGACTCAGACTCACTAAAATATTTCGCAACCAGACTCACTCGGACTCAGACTCGCCAAGCAATAACTCAGCTGGACTCATTCGGACTCAGAGTCACGGCTCGATCAGAGTCTGAGTGAGTCTTAGTGAGTCGACTCATGAGTGAGCTTGCCCATCTATGCTCGAGCCAGAGCGTATCGTTATCACAAACGAGGACCGTGCTTTGAGGAGCCGCAACAACATTTTTGTTATAGTATAAACAGTTTGGCAAATCAGTGCATCTTTCGGAGGAAGCTATTTATTCATTTCATAGCTATTTCAGTGCAGCTTACTTCTTATACATCGGGCTATGTCGTGTGTCATAACCCTAGCTCGCAACGCTTACCTTTGTTTTGTTTTTTATTGCTTTTTTCATCACTGTCTCTCGCCGTCCGCGCTGTTCACTTCCTTTAAAGACATTGTTGCTCCCTGTTGCTAAGGGAGGTACTTAGATAACATGTTGAAAAACAAGATGGGCCATGGTTTGTACTTCCATCGTGAAATGCGACGAGAAGATATAGCAAAAAATCTGCACGTTAATCACTTCCTGACATTGGGCTTTGGAACGCACTCGTAGTCAACAATTGTCCATTCATCCATAGAATTGGAGGGTCAATTTTCAGAGTTAAAAGACCGAAAATCGAGAGAAAGCCGTCGATACCCTTTTTTTTCGTTCTTATATATGTTTATGAATTTGCGATCTTATCATCGGCATTCAGACGTGCTTGCATAATCATTACTGAGGAGTTATGGCGACGACATACGGCAATGATGCGAATTCAGCTGCGAAATTCCGATAGCAGCTATCGCTGCAATAAACACGACGATATGCTCGGCCCTGATAAGCTCTTTTCGCAACAGGGCGAGATGGCAGACGCAGCGCGCCTGCCAGCCAGACGTTTTATATAGCGATAACCGTTATGGTCTCTTAACAGTTATGGAAAAATCTTGGTCACGGGCGTCACAACTGAAACCAACGGCAACCTAATTGTCACCGAGACGCTTTGTGGAACAAACGTCAACGCTACGGTTGTTGCAGCGTGTCATTTTTTTGCCGTCAGTGCATCGCCATCGCACGCAACCCAGAGCGAACACGCAAAGTACGGGAAGCCTAAGCGCCGAAAATGCGTAGAAGATAGGTGACTCGTGTTCACTTCCAGCAAGACACAAAACAGAATTCTTTTCTTATCGCTAGTCTCGCCTATGACCTATTCCAGCGATAACGGCAGCTCGAGGGCGTCCGAGACTATGACGAAGGTTGAAAAAAGTACGAAAAATGAAACGGATCGTCAGAACACGTTACCCTGAAAGTATTTTTTAACAAATTATTTCATTTCACTTTTCGTTGTCACTCTATGCCATCAGCCTGGATGCCACTGCACCACAGTTATGGATTTGCTAGACACCTCAGTGAGATATACCGCGATTGGAAACTAAGAATCTGACATGAAAAGAGTAGGCATTATAGTGAAAGGGGAAGGAAGCTCTCGATTTGACAGTTTCGTGTGACGCCATGACAAGGGTTTCGGGTTAACCGCGACAATGGGTTTTGCAGTGGGTTTTCCGCGGTGTTCTGGACAAAATTAGGAGCATTGCGTCACAATAATCATGATCCCGCCAATTATCTTATGCAGCAACGTGGGAGCCCTAAACGCGTTCGCGCGCATCTTGTAGGACATTAATAAAGGTATTCCATTCTGTTACGGCACACACGGTCAGTTATGCATTTGCCTAAGACGACTCGAAAGCCGTCTTCTTTTTCTTCTTAGTCGATTTATTGATCCTACCCCGCCCGCCTCCGAAAGCTTTCTGCACCTAACGTGGCTTTGCACTGCCTCCGTGATCGGACCCCCTTTGACCAAGGGACGATGTATGCGATCATGTCATCATGCGACGTCATGTTGTAACGTCATAATGACGTCACTATGGCTTCACAAATTCTGGCGATCTGTGACGTCACTGATGACGTCCCGTTACATTGAAGTCATGTCACTTTTGGTACGCCGACTGCACATGCACAACCATTTGAGTATCACGTGAGTTTTGACCGGCTTTTATTACTTACGTTTTTTTGTCATCATTCGTGTTGATGCTCGACGCCGGCCTCGCGAAGTGTAGCCAGATCTCGCCAAATCTCTAAGACGCCAAAGGTCGCTTTTCGCTTTTGATGAGGCATCCAAATTCGCTTCAATAAAAACATTGACTGGTTATATGATTCCGTTTCTGCGCAGATATCCCCGAAGTGGAGGTTGTCAACTCGAGTGCCGTGGTCAACGAGCGCGAGCGCGTGACGCTGACGTGTCGCGGCTGGGGTCAGCCCTCGCCCAGGGTGCACTGGAACACGACGCGGGTCGAGGCGGCGCCCTTCGACGTCGCCAACACGGTCTCCGAGGAGATCGGCCCCGACGGTCGCCTCCACCAAGTCAAGATTGCCGAACTGATCCTGCACGGCGTGGATGGCACCGCCAACGGAGTACTGCGATGCTACGCGGACAACGTCGTGGGACGCTCCAAGGCCGAAGTCAGCCTCACCATCTTCAGTGAGTAGCCGCATCATTCCTATCTACCGATTATTTCGAATTTAAAAATGGCATGTTTGTTTGAGAAAAGGGCCTTGGCTCGCCGATTGATGCCTTACCGACGGAAGGCTTCCGGTAATAAAAGGACACCGGAGAATGCTTGCTTCGAGAAAGTTTAGACGAAGCTTGAAGCTGGAGAAATCGAAAACATCAGTGTCACTGAAAAAATAATAATCAATCCATTTTAAAAGCAATGTATTGTTCCTCTGGCTCTACTATTTCATGTTTGCGCTACTTATGTGGTGCTGAAGCTGGAAAAAGAAAGTGTCTTTAATAGACTAGGTGCTTGTCCCACAAAACGCGCAGGCTAATGAAATCTATGCTTCAATATAGGCGTTATATCATCATGTGACATCATCACATGATGATCATTTTTTGCATCACTCGTGCTGACGCCGCCGTCGCCGATGGCCACTTTTCGCGTTTGATGAGGCCTCTAAGGCTTTCGCCTTAGTAATACGAACAGCGCCCTTTGTACAAGTAACAAATTGTCTGCGATGTTGAACAGCTGCACTGGCAGAAGGAAGGAAGAACTGTGCAGGATAAACTTCTGGTCTTCCATTCTGTGTTTAATGCTGATTCATTGGCAGGCAATGTTTGCACGGTTTAATGAACTAAGGCTTCAGCTCTTTTGCTAAAGTTGTTCGCGTCGATTGATCGCCAACTGTAAATTGCTTTAGTATTCTAAATGACGATTGATTGATTGATTGATTGATTGATTGATTGATTGATTGATTGATTGATTGATTGATTGATTGATTGATTGATTGATTGATTGATTGATTGATTGATCCAGCGCCGCCCCGCATCTTGTCGATGGACTTGAGCAAGAGCTACTACCAACACATCAAGTACGAAGCGGTTGCTTATCCGGCGTACAACTTCACATGGTACTTCAACAACCAGCCACTATTCCTAGACGACAAGAACGAAAAGAACGAGAAAAACAAGTACAGCGCAGTGAACGTCAAGACAGACGCTGCCATCTACAAAGGTACGCACCAGAACCTCGAATCACTCGGCCGATGAAAACGCATGTAAGCCTTGTGGCAATGCGCAGGATACATAGGCGTGCGCAAGGTTGCCCATCAGAGGGGGCAAAGGTTCATCGCAGCGCCCCCCCACCCTACTAAGTCAATGTATGGGGCAGATTTTGCGCCCCCCCCCCCTCTTATGTGAATAGTGGGGGCGGCCGCTCCCCTTACACCCCCCCCCCCCCCTGTGCGCACGCCTATGGCAGGATACCCTGTAGGAGCCAGCAATATCAGGCAGCCTGTTAAAGTTGAACTTCAAAACCTCTTACAGCCCCTTTCTTTAACCGGGCTTGGTGATGCCCCGAAATGACAACTTATTTCTGACTGAACTCGACTGCCGAGTTTACTCGCACGCTACCAGCACCGGCTAACTCATGGCTACGTATGATGATTAACATTGGCTTACGTTGGCTGACTGCTAGCTAATGTAGGCTATCCGCTGATAACAGCAATGCAATATTGTCGTCAAATTTCAATCCAATGATTTCTAATGTATAAGCCTTCTTTGCGAGTGTAAACAACTGCCGCAAAAAGGGGTCTACTGTCTCACTTGCAAAAACAATAGGCGCAAGTTTCAATTTCATCTCAACAATAAGTCTACTGAAGACTACAAAAGATAACAGGAACATAACTGCATTACAACATTGACTTCTTTATGGCTTGCCCCGATGTAAGCAAAACCTTTGGCAGAAAGGACTGTCACCTTTACATTTATTTCTTATTTGGACTAAATAAGAAATAAATAAGAAAAAGAAATCGGAAAAGCGATCACAGATCCACTGGCGAAGCTAACCTTTATTAGGTTAATGACGGCAAAAGTCAAATATAAATCAATTACAACAATCGAGAACTAGAACGGTACGGCATCGCGCGAATCACCGCGCGTATATTCTTGTGTTAAAAATTTCGATGTACGCGCTATTTCGCGATAGCCATTGTACGAGTATTTGACGATGAAGGTGGTGCCAACGGTGGGTCACAGGTTACCTGGAGTTCCAGACAGACCTTCCCTCGAACGCGGGCATCTACACTCTAGTCATTGAGAACGAGTACGGCGTCGCCAACAGAAGCCTCGAGGTGTCCTTCACGCCATGTGAGTATGCGCTTTCCAGAATGCAATCCACAGACAGTGACACAAACTCTTGTTGTTCTTAATATCATAATATATAACGAGTTTTATATTACAACATACCGACCTTTTGAGGCTGATTTCTGAACAATAATCCCAGGTTTGTGTTTCTTTTTCCTACAAGAAGCGCCAAAATGTGTAGTGTCTTAGTAACTTCACCAGTTCCGTTGCTGCACCAAGTTGTTCAGTGTAGACGTTCAGACCCGAAGGTCGCGGGTTCGATCCCGGCAGCGGCGGTCGCATTTCGATGGAGGTGAAATGCTAGAGGCCCGTGTACTGTGCGATGTCAGTGCACGTTGAAGAACACCAGATGGTCTAAATTTCCGAAGCCCTCCACTACGGCGTCTCTCATAATCATATCGTGGTTTTTAGGACGTAAAACTCCAGATTATGTACTATTACTATGTAGATGTTCAGCTACGTAAAGTTAGGTAACAGCGCTGATAACATTCCATGACATCATGCATGGCACCACGTTTTTGTAGCATAATTCATGACGCCATGCAGTGCGTAAGGTAACGAAGGGCAGCCAACCAGACACCTCTTTGATTACCCTCCCACTCACTCTGTTCTTTTCTTTCTTCTTCTTTCTTTCTTTTCTTTCTTTCTTTCTTTCTTCTTTCTTTCTTTCTTTCTTTCTTTCTTTCTTTCTTTCTTTCTTTCTTTCTTTCTTGCTGGCTTGTATCTGTCTTATCCTACTTGCCCTGTTAAGGTGTTTCATGAAAAGCTTAAATGGTAACGTTTTTGAAATTAGAGAGTATGTGCAAACCGTAATTCGCAAGAAAAGAAAGAATTTAACTTTCTGTGGCAACGCATTTCTAGAAAATCCCACAAGGTGGACGAAGGGACAAATAGGTGGATGGCAGTTTCCCTTTCACGTTAAGATTAACGGGGGCACAAGTGCAAGCCTCCGCCACTGATACTCATGTCATGATAGTCGTGATAGTTTTGCGGCAACGGCTAATGTGTGCTGCCTAACATTGTGCCCAGTTCCCCAGAACGGACACAAGCTGCCAAGAATGCCAGTGCCATCGGGAAAGCCGCGCGTCCAAGAGAGGGAGACGATGACGGACGCCGAGCAGGTGCGTGATTATAGGTAAAGCTTCGACACATGCAGTGACGCACGCCATCAAACGCGTAGATTGTTTGCACTGACGTCATCGCGACCGCAAAGCTAGCAAACCAAGATGAACGACGGCACCTTCATACTAGTTGCTATTCTTGGCCCATCTCCGGCAGCACCGAGTAGGCTATGAGTGTTTACCAATACGGCGTCCGTGATGTGAGCGATAAGCATGGGGAAAGGAAAAGAACATGAGGCAGCAGTGCATGGAACCTAATAACGGTGTCACACAGTGCACTGCGATCGCGATCGAGCCCGATCAGGATCAAAATTTTCAATAGTGACTGGCTCCCTTCCGCAACTTGCGTAACTGAGCCAATCGCTGTTGAGAAATTTTATCTTGGTTGGGTTCGATCGCGATGACAACGACCGTGTGACCCCGGTATAAAATATTTCCATAAGATATCGCCTTTTACCTCCCTGTGGTTTTGTTGGATACCTCTGCCAAACCGCAGTAAAATCAAGAAACTTGGGGAAGTAACTCGAATAAATGAAGAATGGCTAATGTTGGATAAATAAGTCTAGATGTTTGCTTATGTTACCAAGTGTTGGCTTGATCATGGCTAACGTCGGCCGGTATTGCCTAAATGACGGTAAGTGTTGAGTAATGTCGACATATGTGTTTTTATAAAACGTGGGCTTCGTTCAATCTCTTTCGAGTCGTGATCTCGCAACCTGAATCGGTACTGCCTGGTTTGTTTCAACCAGCGTGACAGGACTATTATTACTGGCGTATAGTTAGCACCAGTGGACGTATGTCTCTCCAGAGTACCAACTTCTGGGCGAGCTCTTTTTGCATAGCACAACACTGTCAAGCGCACTCAAACAAGGACAGAGGCTGTCATCAGTTCCCTCCGTCCGCGTTTGTGTGTGCCTGACAGTGTTCCGATACGTCCCTCCGTTCACCTTTGCCTGCTGCGCTTGATTTCCCGTAGCCCCAATTAAATAATCCGAAAGTCAAAGTGCCCCTGTCGTCAGTACAAGGATGTCATTCACTCAATGTTTCACTGCCGCTCGGGCAGCACCAGATCCCGATGATCGTGGCGCTGAGCGTGCTACTGGTGCTGGTGGCGGTGGGCGGCGCGCTCGTGACGCTGCGGTGGTGCCAGTTCCGACAGGACTACGCGGCCGAGGGCACCCGCTTCTCCACCTGGCTATGGGACTCGCTGCGACCGGGCGGTCGCCGATGCTTCGACCGCAAGAGAGCCGTGGTCACGGGCCGAGAGCGCATCCCGCTCAACATGGCGCGCATGGTCGAGAACCCCAACTACCCCGTCTACCACCAGGAGACGCTGAAGGGCGGAAAAAACGGTTCGGCTTGATTCGAATGTTGGCTTATCTTGTGTTATCTTATGTTTGTTAGCGAGTGGGCCATCTCGTGATAACAAGTACATCTTGAAACACTAAGTGCCCTATACGAATGGGACGTATGCGGGACGGAAGAAAGCCGTGAATTGTTCGATTTTAAAGCGTATTCACAAGACATATCAGCACATGTAGTAAAAGAAGGCTCTTGACTTCAAATCCCTAGAAAAAATATACTGGCAAGCCTCATCAAAGCAGATAGAGAAAGGCTGGAAACTTTAAGCGTTCTCGCTGCACGCTCGAAATTCCCAGCGCGGAATATATATTTATTTATTATTTATCAAGTTAGTTATTATTCTTAAAAAGCTACTTCGCCCACCTAATTTTGTATGTCTACCTATCTATTTTGATACTGATAAAAAATATTCTTACTGAATAACGAAAAAAAAGCCTGCTTGTTTCTATTTTATTTTATTCTGAACTAACAGAATCGTGGCCAAACCGCCAGAGCTCGTGTGAGCAAATACATCTAACAATGTACAGTGCTCACGGATCGAAAAGCGACATTTTAAGTCTATACGTAGATTGTATCATCACTGTGTAACACTTTCGTGAAATTCATGCTGCAACATGTGCCTGAACTACCGAAGGGAAGTTGGGCCCTCGTCAGGTGTATTAACACACCTTTAGCCCAATTTCGTCGGCATACAGTGTTCGCTGTACACCGGAATAAAAATTTTTGATTTGATTTTTCATCATTTAAGTTCGTTTCCACCGCTTTCTATTCATAAGCCATCGGCGTAATCTCAGCTCGTATACATTTATATCAGAATATGAATGAGAACTAACAGACAATAATGCCAAGGAAAGTATATAGGAGATGTTATTTGTAGTAATTAGGACATAAGTGTGAAGAAAGTAAAGTGGAAGAAAAGATAACTTGCCGCCGGCAGGGACCGAACCTGCGACCTTCGGCGGCAAGTTATCTTTTCTTCCACTTTACTTTCTTCCCATTTATATCCTAATTACTGCAAATAACATCTCCTATATACTTTCCTTGGCATTATTGTCTGTTAGTTCTCATTAATATTGTGTCTAACAAAGAAGAACGAGCCCTTAAAAGTCATCTTCTTTCCTACATTTATATCACAGTCACTTTTAGTGGCCAGATTCGTAGCGACGTGACGCGATCGTCTCAAGCAAGTGCGCATACAATTTGTTACGTCTGAACTATCGATGCCATGTTTCAATCCGTGAACACCGTACATCTACATATGTATAAAAGAGGTGGCCGATCCCCTTCAATGAATAAATGACCGTGTCGCGTTATGTGTCGCTTCATGTGTAACATTATTCTCTGTCCCTGTGACTGGAGTTTGTCAATTCCGGTGTCGTTACGTGATTGAACGTTGCGTAGTTTGGTTTTCAGCATACACGGTGTTCGCCTGACTGCATTTTAAGTGAACTATAGTGTTATGTGACTGGACTGTATTTTGTGTTGTTTTTCGTGTCGCTACGTGAATGGACTTCGTGAATCTGTGATAATTTTTATGGCTAGACTGATTTACATAAACTCTCCCTTTATGTAATTTTTTTCACTGCTGTGATATTCACGGATTCTATTATCTGTGAAAAGTAGTAGCCGGCGCTATGTAAACGCGTTAACATCCCCTAAACAACATGTAATTTAAAAATAAATGATGCCACAAGTGTTAGCGGAAACAGCAACCGGTGCTCGCAGGCACGTGGTGTCACAGTAAAAGCGATTTTTCACAGTGATGTACTGACTCTCATCTACTACCGGTATCGAATGAGTCCCTGCCATGAGGCTTCATGATCGCGCACGTCTTTGCGCAGCAGTACGGCACATAGCTCGCGAGAAGATCAGCTTCATCCAGTCGCTGGGCGAAGGTGCGTTCGGACGCGTGTTCCTGGGCACCGTGGACTACCTGAGCCCCGACGAGCCGACGACGCTGGTTGCCGTGAAGACGCTCAAGGATGCGGCGGGTGAAGAGGCACGTGTGGACTTCGAACGCGAGGCCGAACTGCTCACCAACCTGCAGCACGCGAACATCGTGCGCTTCTACGGAGTCTCCACCGACGGAGATCCGCTCATGATCCTCTTCGAGTACATGGAATATGGAGATCTCAACAATTTTCTCAGGTGAGTTGTGTCTTTCAGGTAGCGAAGGACAGAGGCGGAGGTTGCCATATTCCAAAAGCGAGGAGCGAGGTGGGGGAGAGATGGAGGACCTCTTTTAGATGCGAAGTATCTTAAGGCGGAGCTCAATCCGGTGGTGGTGGTGGTGGTGGTGGTGGTGGTGTGCGGCGTGACCACCCTTACTGCGCATGCGCATACCCTCTCCACACACCTCCTCTCCACTCACCCTCACCCCTTCCCCTCTCCCCTCCCCCTTTCCACTCTTCCACTGAAACGCGGGCTAGACATGCCGAAATTCTCTCCTGCGCAACGCCGCGATGAGCTCGAGCGCATGCGCGTCCCCTCCCCTTCTCCCTCCTCTCCTACGCAGCCCCCCTCTCGCCCGCCTGTCGACCGCGTTCCCCGCTCGCCCTGTGAGAATTAACGGCCGGGCTAGATGGAAGATACGACGCGCGTAGCGTCCCTCTTCGCGTTCCACGACGCGAGGTCGGTAGCATGCCCAACGAACGCCAACGAAACGCGATCGTGCAAGTGCTCCGGCTTCGCATCGCCTCATGGTCCCCTTTAGCGGGAGATGGTGTAATTTTTCTGCATGGTTAGTTAGTTAGTTAGTTAGTTAGTTAGTTAGTTAGTTAGTTAGTTAGTTAGTTAGTTAGTCAGTTAGTTAGTTAGTTAGTTAGTTAGTTAGTTAGTTAGTTAGTTAGTTAGTTAGTTAGTTAGTTAGTTAGTTAGTTAGTTAGTTAGTTAGTTAGTTAGTTACCCAATCATTTTTAATGCGATTATAGCATTCTGTGTAGACGTCACGCTCTTTTTGTGTGTCTGTATTCGTACTAAGCGCTTCAACAGTCGCCGTGGTAGCTTAGCGGGTTTTGCTGCTATAAGAACGAGAGCGCGGGTTCGATTCCCAGCCACGCCGACAGCATCTCAATTGGAACTATGTGCAACTACGTGCAAAAACACCCGTGTGCACAGGTTCAGGCGCGCCTTTAAAAGCCCCATATAATCAAAGTGAAACCGGAGTCCCCCACTGTGTTCACATAATTGTGTTTTTCGCACAATATTTCAAACTTCAATTTTTTTTACCCTATATGCGCAACTGCGCAATTCACATTAGCCAAAATTGTGTATCTGTTCATTTTTTTTTATTCTAATAAGCCACAGTCTGTCCGAAGTGGTGAATGACCGATGAAAACAAATGTCGCTGTTGAGGCTTATATTTCGATCGGATCGTACTCGAGCGTCGTACAGTGAAGCGCAATATTCTTTCCGTAGGGACCGTGGCCCGGATCGTTCGGTGCTTGATCCAGGTGCCAAACCCGTTGCACCTCTGACAAGGGCTGACCTACTGAAGATATCGGTTCAAGTACGTTCACTCCATGAATTTGCCACAACGCTCTAACCGACGCGCGTCGTGCAGCATTTTTTTTTACGTGCCCTTCTTGGTCCAGGTGGCAGCAGGCATGGAGTATTTGGCGTCGCAGCACTTCGTGCACAGAGATCTGGCGACACGAAACTGTCTCGTCGGCGACATGCTGGTCGTCAAAATAGGCGACTTCGGAATGTCACGGGACGTCTACAGCACAGATTACTACAGGGTAAGCGTGTGAATTTAATTTAATAACGTGTGCGCACAGCAGAAACGCATCCCGACCTGTTGTGTTCTATAGTGCGCAGAGTGTCACGTGGTAGTGACGGTGAAGATAGCTACAGTCATTCTAAGTAGAGACGAAACTCTTTATTGGGCGATCCTGTGCCAATAAAACAAAGTTACTCAATTTACGTACAAGCAATACACGCTGTACACTGATAACGGCGATCACAGTCGTCGGTCGTCGGTAATCTGAGCGCCAGCGGAATGCGTCGTCTTTCATACATCTGTGATCGAACCTTCCGGCGTTATCACTGGTGCTCGCGTCAGCTCTCAAATAAACTTGACTATACTCGCGCCCTGCGCGTAATCTGAATCGAACACTCCTAACAATGGCGAAGCTTCCGAGACATTGCGGCGCGGCCTGTTCTGTAATTGTGGGCGAAACCCGATCGCATCAATCAGGGCGCGTGGCCGATAGTAAACAAGTATATACCATCTCAACATTCCTGTGACCGTTGTGGAAACTGTGGGTCTCGTCAGGCAACCACAAAAGAGAACAAGAAGTAAGGCTTCTCCAATGTGCACGCCTGATCGCCCTCCGCATGACGCTGACTGAACGTTAGCTTCACGGAATAATGATAAGCAGCGCATATTGACCGAGCCTTTACCGCTTCTCTGGAACAAGCATCCGGCACTTGCTAATGATTGGCTGATACGAACCTAAGCCTTCGCTACAGTGCATCGACTCGGTGCGCGCGGCCTCTGATAATATTTTCTCACCAGCGCGGCCGCACGAAACTACGAATCAGTTTCGGCACTTTCTTGCCTAATTTTCTCCTCAACAGTGGCGTTTATGTAGCATACACAATCTTAAAGGGCCCCTAAACAACCTCCGAAAATACAAAGAACGAGTGTGTTTCTCTCCTGGCGTTTCCTGCATGTCTTTTCAGCACAATTCGTGACGCCAGCAGTCTGCAGTGTTCACGTGACGTCATGAAAAAATGATCTATCGATTTATCCATATACGTGGGATATCGGTTGCGAACTGTTTCTCACGTCGCACGCCCGTTCTGCCTTTTCTCGCATATCTATCGTGCGCGGCCAACTGATTTCACTTTGTTTTGTGCGTTTTCGACTGCGCAAGCGGAGATACCAGAGTTTAGCCGAAAACCACGAAATCCTGACAGGATGAACGCTTAGTACTGACACTGCCCACGTGTTTTATGAAGCAATAAGTGGCTAGGAGGAGATAGCGCTTGTAAAATCTCACAGGGTCCCCTCTGCATTAGCCTAAGATGACTCGAAGGCGAAAGCCATCATCTTCTTCTCAGTCGATATATTGATCATCCCTCGCCCCCATCCGAAAGCTGTCTGCACGTAACGTGTTTTTTTTTTTTACTGCCTCCAGGATCGGAGGCACTGCAAGCTTTCTGCACCTCACCTGGCTTTGCGCTGCCTCCGTGATCGCCCCACTTTTGACTAAGCGACGATGTCATGTGATGACGTATCATGTGACGTCACGTTATATACAGTCATGATGACGTCAGTGACATAACGATTACATCACAGATTTTGGGGATCTCTGCCGTCATGATGGCGTCATATGGTGACGTCATCACATTATGATAATTTTAAATGCGAAGCATCTCTTAGCGAACTTCTGCGACTTTGAGCGTATCTATCTATCTATCTATCTATCTATCTATCTATCTATCTATCTATCTATCTATCTATCTATCTATCTATCTATCTATCTATCTATCTATCTATCTATCTATCTATCTATCTATCTATCTATCTAGCCGCCTACGACTTTGTGCTCTCCTGGTCGCTTGGTTAATCGAATGTACACCAAAATTGGTATGGCGTAACATGACTGTATGACGATTATAAATGACAAGTCATAACATGAAAATCATGACACGATGTCATGTACAGCATGATTTACATGCCACGCTCATGGTGCGCTGGCGGCCGTTTCGCTAGCTTGATATACACCAAGATTGGTATCTTGCGACGTGACTGTGTGACGAACATAAATGACACGAGTTAACATGAAAACAATGACACGCATGTCATGTACAGCATGACTTACGTGCTACGCTCATTGTGCGCTGGCGGCCGTTTCGCTAGCTTGATCTACCCCGAAATCGGTATTGCGTGACGTGACTGCGTGACGAACATAAATAACACACGAGTTAACATGAAAATCATGACACGCATGTCATGTACAGCATGACTTACGTGCCACGCTCATGGTGCGCTGGCGGCCGTTTCGCTAGCTTGATATACACCAAAATTGGTATCTTGCGACGTGACTGTGTAACGAACATAAATACCACGAGTTAACATGAAAATCATGACACGCATGTCATGTGCAGCATGACTTACCTGCCACGCTCATGGGGCGCTGGCGGCCGTTTCGCCAGCCTGATCTACCCCAAAATTGGTATTGCGTGACGTGACTGTGTGACGAACATAAAAACACGAGTTGTACAGAAGCATTAGAACGCTGTAATGGGCCGTCCTCTTGAGCGCCTTCTAGTGGGTCGCCCTCTTTGCCTCTTCTCGGAGAGCACGCCCCTCGTGCTCTTGCTCGTGAGTCTGCGAGTGCGCTCTGTCGTTACTGTCGTCGCTGCGCATCGTCGCCGTCGATCCCGCCGTCAATAAACGCCTTTACAAAGTGGTGGAGAGTGCTGTACCGTCCCCACAACTTCGGTCTCCATCTGATGCCCCTGGAGCTTCGATCCCGTACCGTGCCATCTACCATGCCGCAAGACGCCGCTCAGCAAACGCCGCCTCCTGCCCCGACCGCTTGTCCCGGTGTCCCCCGTATCCGCGACCCTCCTATCTTCACCGGCGCGGATGGCACCGACGTGGAAGACTGGCTCACGATTTACGAACGGGTGAGTGTCCCCAATAAATGGGACGAAGCAGGCAAGCTGAGCAACCTGGTTTTCTACCTCGCGGGTGTGGCAGGCATGTGGTACAACAACCATGCATCCGATTTCCCGACGTGGTCCGCTTTCAAGACCGCCATCGTCGACGTGTTTGGCCGCCCTGCCGTTCGTAAGCTGCAGGCCGAACAGCGCTTGCGAGAACGAGCTCAGCAGGCCGGCGAAACCTTTACCAGCTACATTGAAGACGTCCTCGATTTGTGTAAGAAAGCCGACGCCACCATGTCGGAATCTGACAAGATGAGGCACATTATGAAAGGCATCGACGACGATGCCTTCACGATGCTGCTCGCGAAAAACCCCAGCACAGTGGCCGAGGTCATCACGCTCTGCCAGAGCTACGAGGAGCTGCGCCGGCAGCGGTCGATGACCCGTCGCTCTCCATCCCGCGACGCCGAGCTCGCTGGCTTGTCGACCATATCCGACCACTCCGCCTTGCTCGCAGAGGTGAAGTCATTCGTGCGCGAGGAAATCGCGCGCCAGTTCTCTCTGCTGGACTTTGCTCAACCTCAGTACGTTCACCAGCCGTCAACCACTCTTCTCCCTCCCCTCCGTCGAGCGATTGAGCAGGAAATCGCGGAGGTCATGCCTGAGTACCACCAGCACCATCCCGCTCCTGCACCACTGAGTTACGCCCAAGTTGTCGCAAGGACGTCCCCAGTAATACCTACGGCAGCCCCACACAGTTACGCCGAAGCCGCCGCTAGACATCAGTCCTTCGAAGCGGCTGTGCCGGCTACCTACGCCGACGTAATGCAGAGGCCACGACCGCAGCCCACGATGCAGTCATATCAGTCGCTACCCCGTCAGTCACGTCCTGCGCCATGGGCGGGCCCTGCTCCAGCAAACCGATGGCGCACACCTGACAACCGCCCCATATGCTTCGCATGCGGTTACGCCGGCCACGTGGCGCGTTATTGCAATCGCGTCCAGCCGCCTCAAGTCGTGTCGCCCGCCACCAGCCAGTCAAACCGCTCATTTTACGCCCCACCTACGCCTCTGTCACCGACGTCACGCCAAGCTCCATCTACTCGGCGCTCTCCGTCTCCCCGACGTCGCTCACTGTCGCCGATGCGCCCGCGTCCGGTCGCACGCGACCAGGAAAACTAGTCGTCGCAGTCCACGAGGCAAGGGCTGCGACGCTATCGAACTGCGAAAGCCCTCAGCGAAGCCCATCGAACGTAATAGACGTTTTTGTGGACGGTGTTCGCGCATCTGCCCTTATCGACACTGGAGCCGCCGTATCCGTTATGGACGCTAAACTAAGCCGCCTGCTACGAAAAGTGACGACGCCACTTTCCGGTCTTTCCCTCCGTACAGCCAGCGCCCAATGTATTCACCCGACGGCGGTATGCACAGCCCGTGTCATCATTCAGGACGCTCTGTACGCCGTCGAATTCATCATAATTTCCTCATGCTCTCACGACGTCATCCTGGGATGGGATTTTCTCTCCCGCCACGACGCCGTCATTCATTGCGCGCCAGCCGAAATAGAGCTTTCACCATTCTCAGATTTGACGCCGGCAGACAGTTCATCGGCTGCGACCAAGGTATTCGTCAAAGACGACATCGCAGTTCCTGCAAATTCGTCAACGGCTGTGTCAGTCTATTGCACCGGTTTCTGCGACGTCGTTGCACTCCTTTCTCCATGTGACCGCGTTTTCACTAGGAAAGGCTTGCTGGTGCCATTTGCGACCGTGGAAATCACTCAGGGCAACACGGATATTTTTGTGACCAACCCATCCCCGTTCACTGTTACGTTGGTGCGAGGGGAATGTCTCGGCAGAGCGGAACCCCTCGAAGACGCACAAGTTATAGACGCACCGGGTGACACGCACTGCGCCAGCTCCCGTACGCTCAGTGCTGTTTCCACGACCGATTCGTCACCTGCTGATGTGTTTAGGTCCTCCATTGCTGACAACCTCACATCGGACCAGCGTTCCCAACTTCTGTGCCTGCTGGAAGAATTCCGTTCTTCTTTCGATGTCGGGCAAACTTCTCTCGGCCGCACTTCCGCTGTTACCCATCGCATCGACACTGGCGCCCAACCACTACTGCGGCAACGTCCATATCGCGTGTCTCCAGCAGAACGCCGGGTCATTAATGAACAAGTCGACGATATGCTTCGACGCGACGTTATTCGGCCCTCGGACAGCCCATGGGCCTCTCCCGTTGTTCTCGTCGCGAAGAAGGACGGTTCCGTGCGGTTCTGTGTGGACTACCGACGGCTCAACAAGATTACTCGCAAGGATGTTTACCCGCTGCCGCGAATCGACGACGCGATTGACAGTCTGCAAGGAGCCGAATTCTTTTCATCTCTTGATTTGCGCTCGGGGTACTGGCAAGTACCCATGGCGGATGACGCTCGACCGAAGACAGCCTTTGTCACGCCCGACGGCTTGTACGAGTTTAACGTCATGCCGTTTGGTCTGTGTAATGCGCCCGCGACCTTCGAGCGCATGATGGACACCGTTCTACGCAACTTGAAATGGCACACGTGCTTGTGTTACCTGGACGACGTTGTCGTTTTCGCTCCGGACTTCTCCACGCATCTCCAACGTCTGCGGCACGTTTTGACGCGTTTGCGCAACGCAGGCCTCCAACTCAATCTGAAGAAGTGCCGTTTTGCAGCGCGGCAGCTGACAATCCTCGGCTACGTCGTGTCCAAGGACGGAATCCTTCCCGATCCGGCCAAGCTTCGGGCCGTGGCCGAATTTCCCAAACCTACGTCCGTCAAAGAACTGCGCAGTTTCGTAGGACTGTGTTCGTACTTTCGACGCTTCATACGAAACTTCGCCACCATCATATCGCCGCTGACGAAGCTCCTTGGAAGTAACGGACCCCTAAATTCATGGTCGTCCGAGTGTGACGACGCGTTCGCAAAGCTCCGTCGTTTGTTGACGTCTCCTCCCATACTACGCCACTACGATCCTACGGCCCCAACGGAGGTACACACGGACGCCAGCGGTGTAGGCCTCGGCGCTGTTCTTGCGCAGCGCAAACCAGGGTTCCCCGAATATGTCGTGGCATACGCAAGCCGTACGCTTACCAGAGCCGAGACCAATTACACAGTCACGGAAAAAGAGTGCCTGGCGATCATATGGGCCCTTACAAAGTTTCGACCTTATTTGTATGGTCGCCCATTTGATGTCGTCACCGACCATCATGCCCTATGCTGGCTGTCGTCGTTGAAGGATCCCTCAGGCCGTCTCGCCCGCTGGGCACTTCGCCTGCAAGACTACGACATCCGCGTGCTGTACCGCAACGGACGCCAGCATGCTGACGCCGACGCCCTCTCGCGCTCTCCCTTGCCTGACGACAATACACTCTGCTCAGTATCTCCCATTGCTGTTGCTTCAATCGACGTCCACACCATCGCTACCGAACAGCGCAAGGATAATGGATCACCTCGCTGATCGACTTGCTGACGGATCCGTCGGCAATACCATCCACTCGCGCGTTGCGTCGTCAAGCCCACCATTTCGCCATTCGTGACGACCTACTGCACCGACGCAATTATGACGCCGACGGCCGCCAGTGGCTACTAGTGATACCCCGCAGTCTGCGTTCTGAAATATGCGAGGCCTTCCACTCTGACCCGCAATGCGCGCACTCTGGGGTATCCAAAACTTACCACCGCATTCGACAACGATACTTCTGGCGAGGGATGTACCGCTACGTCCAGAAGTTCGTTCGCTCCTGCCTCGATTGCCAACGCCGAAAGCCTGCAACGCACGTGTCGCCAGCAGGTCTACAACCATTACCTTGCCCTAACCGTCCGTTTGGGCGCGTGGGCATCGATTTGTATGGACCACTTCCACTGACTTCGGCTGGTAACCGCTGGGCCATCGTCGCTGTTGACCATCTAACGCGATACGCCGAAACCGCCGCCCTCCCAGCGGCTACAGCGCGCGATGTGGCCTCCTTCCTGCTCCACCGATTCATGCTGCGTCACGGTCCGCCCCAGGAGCTGCTCAGTGATCGAGGCCGTGTCTTCTTGTCGGAAGTCGTCGAAGCCATTCTCAAAGAGTGCAACGTCGTTCACCACAAAACTACTGCTTACCACCCGCAGACGAATGGCCTCACCGAACGCTTTAACCGCACGCTCGGCGACATGCTCTCAATGTACGTCGCAGCCGACCACACAAATTGGGATGCCATTCTGCCCTTCGTCACGTACGCCTACAATACCGCCTCTCAGAGCACTACTGGTTTCTCGCCATTTTTCTTATTGTACGGCAGGCACCCGTCGCACACAATCGACACCATCCTTCCCTACAGGCCGGATCGATCTGAATGTGCGCCTATTTCGGACACAGCCAGGCTTGCTGAAGAATGTCGCGAGCTTGCGAAGACCTTTACGACGCACGAACAAGAGCGGCAGAAGAGTATTCGCGGTGGCACCACCACTTCTGAGTCCACGTTCCTCCCTGGAGCGCTCGTGTGGCTCTCGGTCCCGACCGCTGCAACTGGCCTCTCTTCCAAACTACTGCCCAAATACGAAGGCCCCTACCGTGTCGTCGAACGCACGTCCCCGGTCAACTACCTGATTGAACCCATTGAGCCATCTTCGGACATGCGCCGTCGAGGGCGCGACATTGTGAACGTGGAGCGCCTCAAGCCCTACCATGACCCGCTCATAGTGACCAGCTGTTAGGTCGCCGGGCGGCTCCCTTTGCGTACCCGGGGTAATTGTACAGAAGCATTAGAACGCTGTAATGGGCCGTCCTCTTGAGCGCCTTCTAGTGGGTCGCCCTCTTTGCCTCTTCTCGGAGAGCACGCCCCTCGTGCTCTTGCTCGTGAGTCTGCGAGTGCGCTCTGTCGTTACTGTCGTCGCTGCGCATCGTCGCCGTCGATCCCGCCGTCAATAAACGCCTTTACAGAGTTAACATAAAATTCATGACACGCATGTCATGTACAGCATGACTTACGTGCCACGCTCATGGTGCGCTGGCGGCCGTTTCGCTAGCTTTATATTACACCAAAATTGGTATCTTGCGACGTGACTATGTGACGAACAAAAATAACACGAGTTAACATGAAAATCATGAGACGCATGTCATGTACAGAATGGCTTACGTGCCACGCTCATGGTGCGCTGGCGGCCGTTTCGCTAGCTTGATATACACCGAAATTGGTATCTTGCGACGTGACTGTGTGACGAACATAAATAACACGAGTTAACAGGAAAGTCATAACACACATGTCATGTACAGCATGACTTACGTGCCACGCTCATGGTGCGCTGGCGGCCGTTTCGCTAGCGTGATCTACCCCGAAGTTGGTATTGTGCAACGTTACTGTGTGACGAACATAAATATTAGGAGTTAACATGTAAACCATGACACGCATTTTCCTCAATGACATACAAGATGATGTATGCAGCTATTTGCTGGCTGCTTCGCATTACATCGATTCCCACAATGCGTGGGATCTGCCGGCTTTTTTTTTTTTTTTTTTGCACGACTCGAGTTGAGGCCGCCGACGTGGGACGCCGACAGTCAATTCACGCGTTTCATGAGGCATCTAAGGCTTTCGACTTAAAAGGGTAGTGAAGGCGAGAAACAAACCACTCTCTCGTCTTTGAACTCGGAGTAGTTTAGGGGCCCTTTTATGTCGCTATGACGTAATACGGTCACGGGCTACGCCCCTTTTTCTGCCCTGCCCATCTCCTCTCTTAATTTTATTATTCCATCCGCCCTGGCTTATATACATAGGTTGGAAGACATACCATGCTGCCCATCCGGTGGATGCCTCCGGAGAGCATCCTATACCGCAAGTTCACCGTTGAGTCGGATGTCTGGAGCTTCGGCGTCGTACTCTGGGAAATATTCGCGTTCGGCAAGCAGCCCTGGTACGAGCTGTCAAACCACGAGGTAGGCATCTCTTATTCAACTTGCACGCATAGAAATATTGCTGACAGCACCGCTTGCGGCGTGAACGAGCAGAGAACACGGGGGCAAAAATCCTACGTTCTTTTTGCCCACCCTTCCTCTAATTGGCTGTGTTGAAGATGGATAATCATCAACTTCCCGAATTCGAAATGCACCAGACTCGAAAGCCATATCTACACAGCAGTTTAAGGCATCCTGGCTGCATTCACAGTGATATAGAATAGTGGAACAGTGGAAGGTGGTCACTGCGCGGGCAAATTATTCTATGCAGCGAATATCATACACGCTACCAACCCTTTTAAATTCATTTCATAAATTACAAATTGATTTGCAGATAACTTCTGCACGAACACTGCGCGAACATTTCATTAATCCATGCTCACATAGTAAATAGGAGAAAAATATTGCTTTCTTCATTCTTTCTTACTGATGTGGCTGTTTTTTTTTTGTATGAAATTGCATAATTTTTTTGGATATATTTGTATTCTGAATATGTGTTCTATATGATTTTCTTTTCTTTTTGTGAAAGTGTGCTATCGCTGCCTGCATTGTAGAGGTGGGTGCAGGCCTCTGTCAAGTTAATTGTGCTTCAAGCAATTTTTACCCGCAGTCTCCTCCATCGTTGATGGAAATAAAGAAGTTATTATTATTATTATTATTATTATTTATTATTATTATATTATTATTATTATTATTATTATTATTATTATTATTATTATTATTATTATTACTATTATTATTATTATTATTATTATTATTATTATTATTATTATTATTATTATTATATACTTTTATTCGGCGGCGGCCACAGTAACCAGATTTGGCTGACGCTCTATGTTTGAAAGATCGCGTATATCATAACATTCCAGTCACACTTATAGTCGGGCATCAGTAGACGAGCGGTATGTTAGTCGACAAAGACAGCTCTCATTCACGCACACAAGGAACACTATATAGTCCCGTGCAGCACGTGAGTTGGCAAGAACAGAGACAGAGTGCGCTCTTTATATTTAGTCTTCAGTCTCACATACTTCATACAATATTTATAAGCAAAAAACGATGAGAAACTGCCGCCAGATGTCCATACTACTTGCTCAAAAGAGTTGCCATACGAATAGTTTGTTAATTCGTATTGTAGTAGATATGCCTGTGAGCTTATTTACAAGTTCGTGATGTGAACTAAAGCTCCGTGCACTGACGCTGAGAGAAGCACCGCTGTATTTTCATGACCTCGTCTCTGTAGCGCTAGCCCTAAAACCACTTCACAAATCCGCACGCAGGTTATCCAGCAGGTGACCAGTGGCAAGCTCTTGACCAAGCCCGAAGGATGTCCCGAAGAGATCTATAAGATAATGCTGACTTGCTGGAAGATGCAACCACAGGACAGATGCCCCATCAAAGAGCTTCATTCACAGTTGGAGAACTTCTGTAAGGCCGAGTCGGAATACATGCCCATCATCGAGTGATATCACCGCACTGGCGCTGCCCTGATGTCGGGACCGCACTTTGCCCTACGTGCTCTCAACCATGCTCGGGACGCACAAGACGGCAGTCACCACCTGTGTGCTCTTTCCAACGAGCAAATAGCTGAACAGCTCACGCTATACGTTGTGCAGCCCGCCCCCATCTACCTCCCACGTGTAGGGAGACTCAAGCATTCGTTTCGCAGAGCAGGAATTAGGCACAGCGACCGAATGTGGACAGCGCAGTGACATCTGTTTTGAAACACTCGTTGCCACACGGGCGCGACTCCAAATCTGACTCAATATCTCGCACTTGTGTTTCATCCAGTTTCATCAACCGTTGCACAAATCAAAGTGATTCTGTATCCTCGAACACCGGTCATTCCGTTGGCTGCCTTAGTTTCACGAACCAATAGAGTCAATTTTCGACGAATGTCAATCGCCAATATAAAGTCGACGTACACTATAACCGGTCATTCGTAGTGCTGGAAACAACGAATGAGACAACGCCCAGCCACAAAGTAGGGTTTACAAGATCCTAGAAGAGGTGCACAAGGTGAACCGCTCTTCAAGATGTAACCCTTGATGGCAGACCTAGTGAGAAAAAGACACCGTCAACGAGTTACACGAAATGCATCTATAGCCCCCTCTAACAAGCAAGGTACTGCGTGTTGTGACATGCCATCTACCGGCAGCGGACAAATGAAGTATAGTCGCTGAAGATGGAAAGCAAGTGCTGCTTCGGCACCTTTGCGTGTGGTGTCACAAAAGTCATGGACCAACAGAATCGAAGCGTTTTATTTTTATTCGTTGTGATTTCACTACATCAGTTTATTGTCGTAGCATAGGTGTTACGGAACGTGTCAGTATCATTTTGTAGTGCATAAGCATGAGCGTGCTGTGGCGTCACTAAATTCTGAGCAGGGCTGGCACGATGATCTGCGACAAGCGTGCGCTCGACCACTGTGCCTGTAACCGAGGTCAGCAATCAATCTAGAACAACATCAGTGTAACTACCGTTGGACTGAAAGCTTAAACCTGATCAATTTATAATTATTGCAGAATCCACGGTAAATCCCATTGGTGCGTTGAAAATGTGCCTCATTGTCGTCATGGTTTACCAGCTCCTGCAGCCTAGAACTGAACCGGAGTCTTACATTACGCAGTCTCTGCCAGCTGTCTGGTTTCATGGGGCAGTGTAAGCAACGGGCAAAATGCACAGCAACCAGAAATCAAAATAGAGCTTGATTAATGCAGGTCTACGTGGTGTGGTAAGGGCTTAAAGCATCGAGTTGATTAACAAAAAATTTGTTAATATAAAAGTGAAAAGCATATACTTCGCAAGCCGATCTGCTTTCGTCCCGGGAAAGTCGCTGCTGACTGTGGAAAGGTGTTTAGCCGAAATTAGTTGGGGTCGCCAGAAACCGAACGTTTGTGACCTCAACATTATTCGAGAGGCGTGGAGCAATTGTCCTTGAAGTCACGTTGATGGAACGCAAACATAGGCAAAAACTGTGGAGGCGTGGAATCTTTCATTACTAAAGATGCGAAAAAGTGTTCTTCCATCTCCTATCTTAAAGCATCGTCACGCAGGCCAGTCAGGTCTCGCAAGTTAAACATTCATCTCTCGGCGCCACGACAACAAAAGAGCGAATTTACCTCTCAGCACAGTCTCTTATACGCGACTACGAAACCAAATTTCTAATGCCACCTGCCCGCAGTATTTTTCCAATGCATCCGCAAATGTGGAACCGTAGGCATGCAAGAGCTCAGTGAGCTTGCTGCAAAGTACGCCATACCGTAGGCACAGTTCACAAGAATGCATGCCTACAACAGCATCATCGGCCGTGTAGGCCATCGAACGCACTGAAGCCGTCATCGATTTGTAAACATGGAGCCTGCTTCAAGCCAGCCGACTCCGGATGTACGATAGTGCTTCACCTATGAACTTTCGTCAGTGCTTGAGCGCGTCACAGTGAAGCTGCGTAATGTACTGTCCTCGAATAACTCAGCTTCGTCTGCATGAACTTCTACTATACCAGCATCGAGAGACCACCCGTTTCCACCGTCATTCCTCGTTCCGTGATTCTGTGGCGCTTCTGAACGATGTCGGAGAGACAGACACCGTGTAGTGAGTGGAAGTGTGTTCGTGTATGCGCTCACGTAGCTGCGTCGACCAGAAATGTGCCGCACGTTGGGACGCCGTCGTCAAAATGTGCTTTTTATTTTTCTGATGCGCCATCCGGCGCACCGAGAACTTCAGTGTGCTTACGTGCATGGGACAAAAGCGAAACGAGAGTGATGCTTACGTTGTTTACGCTTCTGGTGTATACACACATAAATGTACAAAACGTGCATTTGGTGATACGTCTGTATTACAATGCGTACAACACTCACGGAGTGAAACGCGGCGTCGTCTTTTTTGCATATAACAACTACTATGAGCAATTGGTCGTCATAACCGCCTCATGTCGCTGCCAATCTGGCCGCTAAAGGTAATGTTGATTTTCAAAAAAAGTTATGTTGGTTCCGATGTAAGTGTTCGAGTCAGAATTACGCCGATATAGCATGAACTCTAGACGCTGGAAACGAAGGTACGTGCGTTACTCAGCCCTACATTCTCGCGTTCCAATCCACGAGTAGTGTACGTCGACAAACTTGCCGCCCCGAAAGTTGAACTAGCACGCATTGCATGGAATCGGTAAGTACTTTACCGTATATTTACTCTCGAAGTGATCACGCTTTTTTATATTAGAAAGCGCTCATGGCGTCAGTCAAGAGTATGCACTCACTAGTGTGCACCCGTCTTTGACGTGGAAATCCCGTGGACTTCTATATGTAAAGTTGTATCCAACTATAGTGCACGGGTCTGTCATCCGAGGCGGCGGTTTAGCCCAGTGGGTAAGTCACCGTTTCTGAGCGTGGAGTCGTAGGTTCGAAACCCTCTACCGCCACATCTTCTTTTCAAATTTTACAGCAGAGCTGCTAAGGTCAAGGTTGGCCATGTGTCATGGATAGAAAATTATCATCATCATGAACCGGCGCGCACCATTTCGTCCTCTTCTTCAACGCCTTCCTCTTCTGCTTCGCTACCACAACACGCGCGCCGATATGTCCGGCGAAGGATGCAATAACTTGATGGGCGAAGAGAACGAGTGCAAAGAAAGATAGAAACAAAAAGAGAGAGAGAGGAGAGAGGACGAAAGAAGTAGAAAGAAAAGAGGGAATTTCTTGACGAAAAAAATTTTGCCCAGGGGAGATTCGAATTCGCGTACCCACGATCCGAGTGCGAGCGTCCAGACACGCTGACAGAGCAGAGCATACCTTGTATACTATAGTACAGCAAGGTGATCGGGGAGGGAAGTGACGGTGAGGAGGAGAGATGCGAGGGTTAGGAGTACGGAAAGGAGGGTAGGAGAACAGCACAGAGAAAGAGACTGAGTGAGAGATATACATAGAAAGAAAGGGAAGAAACAGAGAAAAAGGAGGCGAGATACTGACTACAGAGAGGGGAGAAAAACGAGAAAGGGATGATACAGAGAAAAAGATTGAAAGCGAAAGACCAACTACACAGAGGGAAGAGAGAGACAAAGAGACAGAAAGAAATAGAAAAAAAGAGAGAGAAAGAAAGGGAAGCGAGATATAGAGAAAAAGACAGAAAAACAGAGAAGGGAATACACAGAGAGAGAGATTTAGAAAGCAGGTGATAAACAGAGAAAAAAATACAAGGCGAAGACCGACAACAGAGGTGGAGAAAGAAACAAGAAGGAAGAAACAGGGAGAAAGATAGGCGAGAGACCGACTACGCAGAGAGAGATAGAGAAACAAAGACATAAAAAAAGAGAAGAAAAGGAAGAAAGAGAGATAAAGACAGAGAAAGAAATATACAGAGATACAAAAACACACACCCAAACGAAGATAGAAAAGAAATTAAGGCAGCTTCGACCTAGTGGTGCCAAGCCTGAAGGAAGTGCGGAGCTGGGCGGCCTTCTTTGTTTCTCTTTCTTTCTTTTCCACTTTTCCGTTTTTCTGTCGTTTTTACTCTCTTTATTTCTATTTATTTCATCCTCTTTCTTTATCTATTTCTTTCTCTTTCTTGCTCTTTCTATTTTTCGTCCTATTTTTTTCGCTTTCTTTCTCTCTCTTTTTCTTTTCTGACTTGCTTCCTCTTTTTTTCTATTTTGCTGCGTGGTTTTGCCTGCGTTGCGCCAAGCGACGTCAGCATACAACAGCCCGGGCCCCTAAAGTGCTCTGCATTTTAGGGGCCCGGGCTTTAGGCGCTCGAAGAACAAGAGGAAGAAGACTTCTCCTTAGCGCGAGAGCGCCCTCAAAGTGCTACAGATGGCTATGCTATTTGTGGTTTTGCCTGCGTTACGCCAAGCTACGACAGCATACGATGCATATACATATAATATGGACATGTACAGGTGGCGGCGGTGGTATCTTTATTGCTCCCAAAAAAGAAAGGGAAAAAAAAGAGAAAGAGGGGACCAGTACGAAAACTGGGACATGTACAGGCTTATAATCGGAACGCGCCCGTCTCCGACTGCAAGCCGGCCTGCGCTACATTTCGACCAGCTACTGGATTAATAGTGAAAGCTACTGGATTAATAATGAAAGATTCTACAATTCTTCCATTTACGCACAACACAGGCCTCACAGCACGCGTATTACACACCTAGTATAGGCCACCTTCAAAATTCAATTTTTTAGTATGAACTGAAATTTTGTATAATAATTTACAACATATATATCTGTGCAGTTAACTAGAATAAAAGAAATTGATAGAATATTTTTGAATTTACAGCTGATTTTGCTAACAGTTTGTCTAAATTGGCTCTTTTCCCCCGTATTTTTGGTTTTTTTGCCATTACTTCCTTGATATTTACTGCATAATATTGTCACGTAGTCGTGACGTCGACGAAGGCAGCAGACAGGGTGTCCGAGATGAAACTCTTTATTTGGCCGAACTTGGCCGGGAAACTGAAAGTCAAACTACAGCAACACACTGATACACAGCGTACACTGATAGCGGCGTCGGCCGTCGTAAAAAAAAAAAAAAACTGCTAATGGCTGGGACGCGCCGTCTTTTATACATCACGCATCGAAATTTCCAGTCTTATCACTGGTGGTCGCGCAAGCTCTGGAATAATTTGGACTATCGGCGTCCTGCGCGCAATCTTAACAAAGTAATCTACTACAATCGCGAAGCTTCTCGAACACTGCGGCGCGGTCAGCGTCGAGCGTTGCTAACCATCCTTCCTTGCCACACCCGAATACATCAAAATAAAACAAGAAGCGGGCATGGCAATGCTCCCCTCTGAAAAAGCATCGTCCCGATGCTTGTGACAGAACATCGAAGGAAAAAAAAAAACAAGTGCTTACACAAATAAATTACAATAACAAAGGAAAAACTTGAGTCCCCAGGTTCGTTAACGCGCAAAAAAACGGCTTAAGGCGCACGACATGCACGACTTCAGGTCGTGCGCGGCGTCGCTGGGAGTTCGTAATGCCGTCCGGGATGACCTCGTAGTCAAGAGCGCCGAGTCGTCGAAGCACCTTGTATGGCCCGAAGTAGCCAAGAAGTTTTTCACTGAGCCCATCGGTGTTCGGCGTCCAGACCTAAACGCGGTCGCCGGGCTCGTGTTCCACGAAGCGTCGTCGAAGATTGTAACGGCGGCTGTCGGTCATCTGCTGATTCTTGATGCGTTGGCGGGCGAGCTGTCGGGCTTCTTCGGCGCGCTGAAGGTAACAGTGACGTCGAGGTTTTCTTCGTCTGGGATGTTCGGTAACATGGCGTCGAGCGTCGTTGCCGGGTTTCTTCCGTAGACCAACTTGTATGGCGTCATCTACGTCGTTTCTGTACGGCCGTGTTGTATGCGAAGGTCACGTACGGAAGGATGCAATCCCACGTCTTGTGCTCGACGTCGACGTACATAGCATGTCGGCGATGGTCTTGTTTAGACGCTCCGTGAGGCCATTGGTCTGTGGGTGGTAGGCGGTGGTCCGGTGGTGGCTTGTCTGGCTGTATCTCAAGATCGCTTGAGTTAGCTCCGCAGTAAAGGCCGTACCTCTGTCGGTGATGAGGAACTCTGGTGCGCCATGACGCAGGACGATGTCCTCAACGAAGAACTTCGCCACCTCGGTGGCACTGCCTATAGGTAGGGCCCTTGTCTCGGCGTAGCGGGTGAGGTAGTCGGTAGCTACGATGATCCACTTATTTCCGCACGTCGACGTTGGGAACGGCCCAGTAGCCTATAAGCTGTTCCCGTTGACCTGGTCGAAGCTCGCTGTCGATGGATTGACTGAATATAAAAGGGCAGCGCAGCAGTTAAAACCCCTAAAACTTCGTAAAGTAGCGACACTTTGCTAGGCAGGGCGCTGTAAGCATTAGCACCAGCCGACTATCTATCTTTTTTACAGCGAAAGCTGTTATGAGATCACAACAACAGCCGTTTTTGGCGCCGTAGTTGTCCGCCGCCGCCGGCGTCCGCAACCGCTATCGCGCGAAATAAGAAAAAAGATTTCCAGGGTGGAACGCGGCTCTAACCTGGGCCCTCTGCGTGGGAGCCCAGTATCTACCACAGAGCATGCCGCGGTGCTTGAACTCTGTTGCAAAAGGACCCTATACAGGCTTCATGTCGGGAAGGAACCACATTAACATATGTAATATAGCGTGGTAGAAGCGTAAAATAACCAGGCGTCACATGAAGCGAATTCTGTAACCAGCGTCCACAGTGCGAACTGCGCAACGAGTGGGTGTGAATGCTCCAACCCTTACAAAGGCTCTCCATAATTCATCGTCATCGCAGTCGCATCAACAAAGTGTACATTATAGTGAACTAGAACCAACTTCTAGTTCACTAGTGTACATAATGCCTACAGATATGTGTAGCTGGTACTCGCTTCTCCCCAGAATGACGAATAATGGCGTAGTGGGTGCTCCCAACTTCAAAAAATTATGATTTATAACGTAGTAGGTACCTTGCTAGTTAGTGTACTTGTATTAGTAGCTCCAAGAGAGTTTACAACCGGCTCTAGAAATGCCGCTCTTCTAGCTTTCGCTGTGACTGTGCTGCGCTTTCCGCGCAGGCCTGGCCGTTTTTTTTTAAATTAATTTTTGTTTAGGAGATGTTAGCGCTTTTATACAGCACCGACTAGAGCACTGCACAGGCCTGATTTTTCAGCCCGGGCCCGGTTCCAAGCTCGGTCCCGGCCCGGGCCCGGGCGTACATGACCGAACCCAGCCCGAGCCCGGCCCGGGCCCGTGGTTCCAAGCCCGGGCCCGACCCGGGCCCGGGCGTTCATTTCCAGGGCGCGCGGTTCATGGCCAGGCCCGGCCCGGGCCCGCTAGAGATATTAGAAAGTTGTTATGATTATTAATAATGCTTGCGCTTTGTAGCGGGCGATCGGACGGAAAATCCGATGTGTGCATGCATCGAAATGTTGCTTTGCCCGTGGTGGTAGCTCAGCGGTTAAGCTGTTCCGCTGTTAAGTCCTACGACGCGGGTGCGATTCCCGCGGCCACGGCGGCCGCATTTTGATGGGGGCGAAATGCAAGAACACCCGGGTACTTATCTCTAGTTCACATTAAAGAACTCCAGGTCGTCGAATTAATCCGGTCCCCACTACGGCGTGCCTCGTAATCATATCGTGGTTTTGGCACGTAATACCAAGGAATATAAATGAAATGTTGCCTATATGGCACATGGCAAGTCTTAAAAAACAGTATAGTGAAAAAAAACATAGCAACAAAATTTATTTAAAAGAAGTGCACAACTAACATGAAAAAGCGGATAGAAGCAAACCCGGTACATTTTCTTTAATGCTCTTTTCTACATTCGCATTCGAAATATTAATTACACAATTTTTCAAAAGAGGCTCTGATTAATAATTTGTTGCAGCACGATAAAAAAACGTTAACGTTATATATGGTGAACACACCAAAACCAGATGAAATATAAATCGTTCATATTCTAACGTCGTCACGGAAACGTAATTGCCATGTACATATAAATATACAGTCAAGCTGCTACACACCATACTTGATGCTATTCCAGATAAAAGGTTTCACCCTTCTTCATGAAATAAAGATAGAAAATACGCTTAAAATAACACTCAGTGACACAAAAAGACCGCACCCGAAAACGATGCCACAGGAATAGGAGTGTGAAAAGGCCAGCAAAAGGCGAAAATCTACATGTTATCTACATGTTCGAAGGTGATTTAAAGCTTACACACGCCTTAACATCAGTATTTCGACCAGAAGGATAACCACAAATAATTCTGTCTACACCTCTATAGGCGCAACGAAAGACCCGAGCATCAAATACGATGTTTGTTTACTTACAGATTTCACCGTATGTGTCAACCTCAAATAAAAGACCGAAACCTTTGTTCCTCCCATGGCAACAGCCGTGATCTGGCCCGTTGTTAGTGCTGTTACTTTTACACTGGTGCACATGAATTTACCTTGATCGTACGATTTGTCCTATCAGGTCATCTAGCATACGAATACATACATACATACATACATACATACATACTACATACATACATACATACATACATACATACATACATACATACATACATACATACTACATACATACATACATACATACATACATACATACGTACGTACGTACGTACGTACGTACGTACGTACATACATACACACACACACACACACACACACACACACCACACACACACAGGTGAATTCATGAGCATACAGCATGAAATAAACGCACCAGTATAGCTATAAGATATCTATACTGGTGAAAAATAAAACTTTAACTGTTTTTCTATTTTCTTTACTAAGCTTTACTAAGACCCAGCTCTTTGCACGTGTCACTTCAGCTTAGCACAGAATGCCTTAGACCATGCAATGCATAACGTTCGCATGTGCTCGAAGGCCCGACTTCGGCCCTTTTTAATGAGCTTGCCCGAGTCCGGCCCGGCCCGCAGCCTCAAGCCCGGGCCAGGACCAGGCCCGCACTTTCAAGCCCGAGCCCAGCCCGGGCCCGCCGGAAAACGCATCAAACGGCCTGGGCCCGGCCCGGGCTTTCGGGTCGGCCCGGGCCCGTGCAGTGCTCTAGCACCGACTACTCCTTTTCGCAAATAGAATTCGGGAAAATCACAGCAATGAAAAAATTGCATAAAAGAGCACCAAGGGAGAGTTCGTGTATCTTCTTCCAGAGCACAGAATTTCTCTCCGGTGGATTATGCACATTTATTAACTGCAACTTTTGCTGTTTGACAACTTATTCTAAAATTATCTAAACGAGCGTAACGTTGGCCCATGACAGATCTATCTATTGCCGCATAGGGTAAAATATGTGCAGAGAGCATGTGCTCGCCTTTCATTGGTAACTTTAGTAGCTTTTTCATTGGTGAGGTTGTTCTTTCATTAGTAAATTTCAACTCACGTGACGCACTGCAGTCCCTGAAGTCACCGCGCGCGCAAGATCATGCAACTAGTCCTGGACATCAGGCGCTTAGGAAAAACTCACAGGGTCCCTTATGCATTCGCCTAAGACGACACGAAGGCGAAAGCCATCTTCTTGCTCTTGGTTGACGTATTGATCCTACCCGCATCCCTCCGAAATGACGTGAACAGCGCGTATACTACACAATAAGAACGAAGAACCGACGAGGACTAGCGCTGACTTCCAACTGAAATTTATTAACACAAACATGGAAAAACGAGAACAAGTATGCACACGTGATCACCGCTCATTTGAATTGCGCATGACGGCACGCACGGAGAGGGAACCAAGAAACAAAAAGAATTAAGAAGCAAAAACCACGAAACCGCGAAAAGACGTCATGAGAAGCAACCGAAGTATGTCTAGGTTATCTGACCGGATGAACTTAGGTAATCTATTCTTTTTCAGTGAGGGCGATTGAAGGTTTGCTGATGCAATTGCCTTTAGCGATAGCTGCAGCTTCAGATTATGCGCGTGCTATCCTGACGATGCCTAGCTAAAATCTGTGTGTTATCAAATGCTGGAGCGTACCCGCATTGTGAACAATGCATTGCAAGAAAACCTTCTGTCCCTCTGCGTACCTATAGCTTTTGGTTATGCTCCTGCAAACGTACGTTTCATGACGTCTTTTCGCGGTTTCGTGGTTTTTGCTTCTTAATTCTTTTTGTTTCTTTGTTCCCTCTCCATGCCTGCCGTCATGCGCAATTCAAATGAGCGGTGATCATGTGTGCCTACTTGTTCTCGTTTTTCCATGTTTGTGTTAATAAATTTCAGTTGGAAGTCAGCGCTAGTCCTCGTCGGTTCTTCGTCCTTGTGTAGCATACGAGCTGTTCACGTCACATATATGGAATACCAACTAGCCCGGTCACAACCTTGCTCCCTCCGAAAGCTTTCTGCATCTCACCCGGTTTTGCACTGTCTCCGTGATCGGCCCAGCGATCACGAAGGCAATGCAGTGCGATGATGCCATCGTGTGACGTTGCCATGACGTCATTAGTTTTGGCAATCTGTGACTTCATGATGACGTCATTTGGTGACGTCTTCGTGGGATGATATTTTGGATCACCCGTGTTGACGCCGCCGACGGTCAGCTTTAGCGTTCGATGATGCATCTAAAGCTTTAGCATTAACAATACGCCAGAAGGAGCACATCAATTATAGTTGATATACTTGGACGGCGTTGGTTTAAGTGAATAAACGCACAAACCGGATTGCGCAGGTGCGAGATATCTGACATACGAACGAGCAAGCGAATATAAAAACTAGCGTGTCACCGTAAACGTTTTCTACGCGAGACTTCCACTCGCGGACAGAAACATTCACACGAAATAGCACGTACACGTGAGTTCCTAAATGATGAACGCACCTTGCAACTCGGTTGGGCACGCTTCGCATCGCAAGACCACCGGCTGATTTGTCAACGTAATACAGCCAGATAAAGCTACTTCTTCTGAATTAAACGAGCGTGCAACAAAAACAAACGAATATTATAAATCCTCACGTGAGTTCTCGAACTCCAGCTCTGTTTATTCAAAAGAGCTGCGCCGAATCTCTGAAGTTTCGCAATCACATTGTTAATCGTCAGTCCGCGTGCATGATGCTAGCTGCGCACAAACCAATACCGCGAACTCGAACCAGTCGGCGCATCACGTCAAGCAGAAACGTAACCACGTATTGTTGACAAAGAAACAAAAACAAAGTCCCCGCAGAAGCAGTAATAAAACGTGCGTGAGAGATGGCGACGTACTGCAGTGCTATGGTGGCTTAGCAGTGCGATGCCGGCCCTACCACGGCGTTAGAGCGAGCATCGAACTTCGCGAACCTCGACGCATACTTATGAGAGACTGGCAACTTACCTCGTATAGTCAAGTCGAAAATGTCAGCCTGAAAGGGCCCCTCACCAGGCCACATAGCAAATTTTAGTTAGACGCTGGAAGTTGTTATGTGCCGAATGAAGAGCAGTATGCCGCAAGAATTTTTCAAATCGGTTCATTACGAGCTGAGAAAAACAATAATTTGTAGCGGCGCAAACCATGATGCGAGGAGGCGAGTTTCAAGCCCTTGCCACTCGCCCCGTGTAGCTTTAGCAAGCCAAATCTCTTCCCTGCCCTCTTCACTTGACACATACGCATGAACACGTCATGCGCATGCATGGTCACGTGCGCATGACGTGCCCTAGCCCATTGTAGGAAACTCTATGCCCTAGCTACAGTGTACTATAACCTAGCCAGCCGAGCACGCGAGCGGCGTTGCACGGCCGCTACCTTTCTTTTTATGCAGCGGCCGTGGGCGTTTTGTCGGCGTTCTTGGTGGTGTACTGCCTGTTTCTGCGGGACGGGCATGAAAGTTGAGACATTTGTACGGGCACGAGAGTGGCGGTATCATGAGCCAGCGCCGCATTAACGTTTACTTGGACGCGGTAGAATAAATGAGATAATGAGTGCTCGAACGCGCCAGGACATTACTTTCGTTTCCAGGGCTGGCGTCTGCTCGATGCGCTAACCGCGGGGACACGAACGCATGGGAAAGGGAGGCACATTAGCCCCGCATCTCGCTGCAATTCACGAAAAAAAATGAAAAGACGCACACATTCCCTTTGTGTGTCTCATTATTTCTCTCAAGTTTTATTAATCTATTCGAGCAACAATTACACAAACTACACATGTCGCGTCAAATAATTATCGCAGTGTCACGTGCTACTGTTGGCGACGTCAGAGCACGTCGTTACTAGAGGAGCGACGTGACAGCACCATGGACAGCACTACCATCTACGTGGGCCATTTTCTCATGTACGTCATCCCCTGATTCTCTAAAGCGCGCGCCCGTGAGAGGAAGGGCAAGCAGCGTTCACCTTGAAATTTGACCCTTTCCGCGGCGCGTAGCGTTGCAAATTTTGGCAGATGTGATCGTGAACGCCCAATGTATGCATTGCGCTCGTTAGCTCAAAATTGTCAAACCTGGTGAGGGGCACTTGAAGCTCTCCCTTACGACTATGTGCAAACAAGTCTTTCGTCGCAACTCGTTGCGCTTACCGGACGGTATCAATTGAGAGGAGCTTTTTGCCTTCGCTAGACTTGTTCTGACATCAGAAGGCGCAGCAGCCGCCCATGGCAGCCAACGGCGACGTCGGTCTTGTGTGAAAAGCATTTCACAGCACAACACGCACGGAATGAAATGGGCGTATCCGTAAAACACGAGCTGTGCACCAATAAGTCCACGCTTCAAGAGCAAAGATGGTAGTCGAGAGCGACTGTAAACAAACGAACGCTGCACGCGGTCCCACGTGACGTCAGCTGGCCAATACCGACGCGGCGTCAGCCTCGGAGAGGACGGAGGATGAAGCAAAGAGAGAGGGCGCGCTTTTAACCACGCATGTCGCTACTTTACGAATTAAGTTTCAGGGGCTTTACTTTAGCGCCAGAGGGGTGCACGGGGGGGGGGGGGGCTGGAGCCCCCAAAATTTTCGCCTGCCCCTCCTTTGCCACCCCCCCCTCCCCCAAAGGTGCACATAGTCCAAACACAACCCACAAGTTCACCGCCTCCCTGCCCCCCCTCCCCCCCCTTGTCACGGATGTCCCCTAGTAAAAAAATCCTGCCACCCCTGTGAATATAACCAAGGAGGCGTCATCCGAAGTAAAACGAGGAGTTACAGCGTTCACCTTAAAGGGACCTGAAACGGTTCTGACGATTTTGTACGAACACATTGGGCCGGTAGAGCAAGTCGTAAGGATCATTTACAGACCGATTCAAGCTATGTGCGTAAACTGTGTAATTTATTACAATGCTTTAAAGCTGCGAATCGCCACCGATCACAGCGGCTCAGCTGTGATCCCGCCCACTTCCAGTGCGTGCTGCACTGGAAGCGCGACGTCACGCAGGCGGCTGATCTGATTGGATATGTCCAGTCCACGTCACTGAACCTCCTGTGGGCAACGAGCGTCGTCTGCCTGTGTTACAACGTGCTCTGTGTTGACGTGAGATGAGCGACAGTGTTTATCTCGAGGTTTCTTTTCTTGGACAAAATTAATTGCCCGAGCGGTGTTGTGTACCCCATATCTAGCAACTGGTGACTTGTAGCTGCGACATCGTGCAAAGTTTGTGAGGCATCTGGCGAGCGGAATCCCTTCAGCTCGTCGCTGCAATGAGCGTCGTGCTCTCGCTATCCGTTCAACGCCACGATCCACATGTCTGCGGCTGTAACTTCCCTGAAGACAAAACCACATTGCCAGGGTTTACGCTTATCGGTGATCGTTCTCGAACTTTTTTTGTTTGTCCGCATGCCTTTGCAGGTTGTCACCGTACAGGAGAATAAAATAAGATCGACTGGTAGTGTGGCGGCACCTGTCGGAGCAAATATTAACCACTCCGCGGAGCGGCGTGCTGCCGGGCACACTGGGCCTCCGAGATTGCGCGCAACCTGTCGGCGCGCAATATCGGAGGCCATGACTGGGCGAAGCTCAAACCGTCGAGTGCGCTTATGACAGCGCTGCGATCGCCGGCGATGCCAGCGTGTCTGAGAGTTGAGTGTGCAAGGCAGGGTGAGGAGGAGGGTATATATATTGTCCGTAATGGCCTTGGCAGCCTTGGTACACGGTGCATCGCTTAATTTCGGTGCAAATGTTTAAGGATGCTCTTGCCTAAACGCTTACAAAACTTCAAAAACCGTTTCAGGGTCCCTTTAAGTTTTGGAACAGTTTCGTGGGATTCAATGGGCACGATAGCATTTTTGTCTAAAGGATGAACGTCGCCAAGCGTCTCGTGATTGTGTAAGGGGGAGGGCATAAGCTGAGGTTGCAAACAACAATTCGAGTCGCATCTTGATGAGGCAGCAGAACGGCATATGGCAGATACGTACCATGGCGGCGACTGAAAATGTCAGACGGCGTGAACTCAGTGTGGTCATGCCAGAGAATTCAATGCGGTCAACAGGGACAATGACGGCACTAAGAGGAGGAGCGTCAGTGTCGGTGGCAACGAGAAGTTGCCAACGCGAGGTCGTTCGGTGTCAGTAGACGAGGCATCGGAGAAACAGAAAGTTCAAAAGTGAGTGCGAGCGCAGACAATGACGGCGAGGAGGCGCAACAAGAAATCCCCTCCAAGTATCACATCTTGAGAACACGTAGCCAATTGACACGAGAAACGTATGTGGTACAAAATGTCCTGAATGATGACTCTGACTGTACATGCTCCAACAGGTCGTATTTGTTGCGGGCTCGCTGTACCCAGCGAAAACCCGGAAGTTGGAGTCATTACCTTTCGTGTAGAGCAGAAAAGTTTTTGGCTCATCACAGATATGGCAGCACCAGTATCAACAAGCGCGAGAGTTCGTAAACCTTCGACAAACACTTCCATAACATAGAAACCATAGTAAGTAGCACAACTAGACAGGACACACAACAAGGAACAGACACGGCAAAGTTCCAGGCTGATTATCCAGCACCTCCACCACTCTGGAACGGGGTTTACTGACCACAAGTAGCACTTGAGGAGGAGGTTTATGGACACTGAAGGCGGGCGGCGAAAACTGAATAAGGATCACCGAGCTAGCGCCAAATGCTCGCGCTCAGGTCTTCCAGCTAAGGTAGTGTCACACGGTGGCATATTGGTCCTCTTCCTTCCAAGATTAAACCACCCCCCTCCCTGTTCCAACCATCTCTGCACTGTCCTGGCCCTTGCAGGACTAAATTTCGTGACTGCAGCTTTCTAGCTGAGATGCGTTTGAGACTGCTCTACAGTTACTGGTATAAGGGAAGCTCAATCGTCCGAACAGGTTTGTTGATACAGAGCTGGGATATTTGGAACACAGCGTGACAACGAAACTATACTTATTGGATGTCGACGCAGTTACAGCAGACGCCATCGCAGCAAAAACTAGTAGACCAGCGAAAGCGTGGGACAGAACCATCTTGGACTTCTTTCCTCGGAGAGGGTTCAGGAATGTGATACAAGCTTGACTTGCGCAGTGAAAGGTGGTTTTTGATGTGAAAGCTCGTGGATTTTATACCCGAACCAATGTTCGTATCCAGGTAAACATAACAGGATTAACGACGTGAGTTACACTGTGAAGTAAAGTGTAGGGAGCACGTATTTGATACTACGTGGTGACGCACGCACAACGTAGTATCAGCGCATCCGTGTATTTCTCAGCGCATCCGTGTATTTGCATGGTGGCATACTTAGGCTTGTTTCTTTTGTTTTCTTCTTCTTCTCTTTTTTCATGGGAACGAAAGTGCTCTGTTGTGGGCTTCGCTGAATCTGCTCGAGAAACAAACAGCGAACCAAAAAATTAGTTTTTGATGGCGTTATCGAGTGAGTAAAATGAGTAAAAAAGGAAAACAGACACGGTGCCCGTGTGGAGGCCGTGATTGGTGAACAAAATTTTTTTCTGTCATCGTTCGCTCAACAAACGCTTTGCGTTATTCACGGAACAGGCTCCAAAAATATTCGTGGAAGCGGAAATTTTCGTTTAGCTAGAGTAAACTCCTATTCACAGCCTAGTGGATGTCGGACCAGTGACGCAGAAAAGGCCGTGGTGGCGCTGAACCCCACCGCGCTGGTGGCGCCGCCTGTCAAAGCGCAGTGTGCCACACCAGCTTAGAATGTGAGAGAACTGGTCAACTACCACCACAAGAAAAGTGCATTAATGAGAGAAAGAATGCTTCGCATTAAATAAGATGTTCGCCTTACGATGCCATGGCCAGAGAGCATGTGTGTGATGAAAAGTATATTCCCAGCATGGTATACAAGCCTGCATCCTGGCAGAAGTGAAAAGCCTTTAATGTCTTTTATTCCAAGACCAGACCAAAGAGTTCACAACTGGACAAAGGTGGTCTAACAGCATCGCTCATGGCTCACACACTAGTTCCTTGAGCAGTGATTCATTTCGAGAGAAAGAACTCAAGTGCAAAGCGATACACCTTGCGCTCTTCAAAGGCACTGTACTTATCAGAACAGCAATGTCAGACAAAACCTGCCAAAAACAAATCTGCGTAAAAAAATTACCTCCACACTTGTGTTAACTAAGCACACACACAAGGATTGGCAGACAACAGCCAAACAAAGCACGAGAACACAACTCCAGTGATTGTCATAGATTTAAGAACAAAATATCAATTAAGAATGTCATTTTGGTTGCATGCACACTTTTAAGCCACGAGGAGCACATCTCCTAAAGTCTGTCATACATAATTACCCACAACCACATGTCCGAAGGGATTATTCCGTTGACAAACACGGTACAAACAGTGCTCTAGGCTATAGCAGTAAAAATTGGTGGTAGAAGTTCATTGAAATATCGATTCTCTAAATTTTTTTTCACGATATAAAATTGCCCTGTCATTAGGGTAGGTAAGATACGACAGCACAGACATTGCAGGGTGTCGTGCACTTGGTGAAGGGATTATTTATGACATCCACACAAAGACCAGCACTTTTAAAAACTTCTTTGAGCTGGTACAGAGGAAGAAAAACACAGAAATGAAAAGGAAGGACATACAGGTATATCTTTGACATTGCTGAAATTGAAAGTTCTCGCTAAGCAACATAAATAAATACCGTAACAGTGCAACGTCACTAAGGTGCCACTGCACAGAAGCCACCAATGTTTCTTCCAAAGTATAGAAAACAGGAAAAAAAACCCATCTCAATCCAAAGACACATGAAAATGTGAAAAAACTGCATTTTGGTCAAATAAAAGAGTGGGGTCAGCCTAGCATACTCATTTTGACAGATTCAATTCCATACTTACTAATTACCACTTCGGACCTGCCGATTCTGGTAATATTGCAGTTGAGGCAGCGGAATCAATGACAAAGCGTGAAAGCTAATAGAATGGAGAAATTTATTAAGTCATTCCCTCCCGAACACAACTCCGAAGAACGACAGTGCACAACAATGGCTGTCGCATGGCTGAGTTCCTGCAGTACACTGGCATTTTTCTTCGCAGACAGTTAAAATTCAGAGACACTGCTATCTCCATCTGACTTCACTTCTCTTGGGACAAGCATTGACTGGCTTTAAAAAGTGATCTATCACTCCAGCTTGCCTCAATGTCACTTTTGGCGCCACTGCAAACTAAACATGCCTGCAGTGCGTATATAAGCATTAATTCTGATGGCGATGAGGTGATGTCACCATCTTGAAAACACCGGGTGGCAAACAAACGAATATGTTCGCTGTGGCACAATGTTGACGCATCTAAATGTCAAAAACCTCCTCATGATAGCAGTCATGATAGCAGTGCTACTTGCGGATTGGCTAAACATTACAGGGCAGGTAGTACACTGTAAAACTTCGGCACTGACAGCCAGGAATGGTGGCAACCATATAGAGAAGTGAAAATGGCAGACATGGAGAACCGCACGACAGAACACACCTATAATCCAAAATCCCAAAGGATGGCCATCAAGCCATAGCCAAGGCCTACGGATGACTTGGTAGAGCTGGCGACACACACAGGCCAAAAAGGAGGCACACGTGACAAAAATTGGCTGGAGCAAAATAGAGAAAAGCCTTCAGAAACTTCAAAACCACATCACCTGCTACACTGAAAAATAGACAATGCACCACCATGGAAGGAATTATTCTTGGCATTTTCACAATAACTTGGCTATACTTTGTGTGCCCAAGCCAGGCTTATCACACCGTAATGAAATGGTAGAGCAGTTCTGTTTAGTTTCAACAAAATTTGAAGGATTATTGCAAAAAACGAGCTTCATATATGCAGGCTCTCGCTCTGCAAAAGCAGGGTAACTATAATGTTGATGTTCCATTCACTCAGTTCTATCTTTCTATGATTCACCATTCAAGACTGGCTGCTTCTGGCGAAAATTAATGAAGCATCGCTCGGACAACTGACCAAATACGAAAAGGTAGGACACTGGAACAGAATCATTACATATTCCACTCCTGATGCGACAAGGTGCAACTCATAAGGTACCCATATCTGGCAGTCATGCTATGCAGCAAGAACAGTTTATGAAGGTGCCACAGCTGCAGAAATGATTTCAGAGGATGTGGTAGCAAGCTGTTACGTTAAATGATATGGGCTTTTCTGCTGCATCATAGAGCTTACTTTGAACTGTTGCTTGCACAAAGAACCGCTGATTTTGCACAGAGCTCATCGTGCACCATGTTCACAAAAGTTCTGGTCCAACTTCTTCGTACAGAACTGTTGTTGTTCCCTTTGGCACAGCTTATAATAAAAAAAAAATGGAAATCCCAATCACTGAAAAGTTTTCCCACAAATTAGTGTTCAGAAGATGCCTGCAGAAGAGGCCGAAATTGAACAGCACTCCACATTTAGGTTAACTTAACGCATCTGCCAAGTGCAAGACACACACACAAGCACAAAAAGGCTGCCACTCACTCTTGCTTACGCGGATGCATGTGCTATTTGGAAGTTGCGAAAGCACAATTTATGTGGCAAACATTGTTACACCTGCTCACATTGGTCAAACCTAAAAACACCAGGGTAAAATAAAGAGGCGGATAAATCTGAACTTTGAGTAGAGCACAAGTACATAGGAAGGTGAACATTCTTGCAGCATTATTCCTTCAGTATGGACACACCAGTTTCCGGCTGTTAGCTCACCAGCTATTTACTTTAGCAGTCCACATGATGCCGAACAGAAGAAGCTCTAAATTCACGAGGCATTTTTGAAGAAAGACAGAAAAGACCCTCACTCTTCACTACAGAAGCTGCTCTCTGAAGAGCATATAGAATAAAATTGCTGGAAGTAACATTACACACACAGACTTAAAAAAAGGGGGGACCTCATATCATATGAATCTGACTGGTTATGTTAACAGGTGCTGGTACATGCGGATATGCATACTCATCACTCTTTTCATCTGCTGGCCACACTGCACTGATTATAGTTTTAACCGAGCCAGTCCGTCGTGTGCAGTTACATCTTGGGTGAGCTTAAGAAATTGGTACAGTTACTCCACACTGGGTGATATCACGTTTCTCTGAGCAATATGCACTTCACGTGCACTAAAGCACACGTACAGCAAAAGGAAAGCAAAAGACTGTGCTTTGTACAGATCTCAGCATCCAGACAATGCACAAAGAAACTCCCTTATCTAAACTGAGTATCACTCAAATTGATATAATAATAATAAGGTAACTGCTACTGCCTAACAGCAAATGGGCGTCACTAGGTAAGAAAGGAGAAACAGAAAACCACGACAGGATAAAAGAAAAAACCTCAAGTGGAACAGTCTCTGGCATGGTGCAGAACCACACCGAGAACTGCACCGAGTGTCGCCTATGGAGGGATCTGGGTCTGAAGGTAGGCTGTCACCAAAAGTGCAAAGGCACCTGCCACGGAGACTCGCGTCCTGTGCTCTCCTAGGCTGCTCGACGATCGCTTGTGTGTGGCACTAAACGCACCACTGCCGTCGCTCAACGACTCACAGGGGCGCGAACTCGTGTGGGCATGCCCGGCTTCTGCACCGTAACCAAGTGACTTGCGTGGAAGAGTTCTTTCTTCTGGACAAGCGTCCGACACGGGCATTTCCACACTCGGAGTGGCGTGCAGCTCAAATCCACAAGCGCGCCGTGGTCAGCATTCACCACGGCATACTCGACCCCTGCACTGCTCGCAGCTGCGGCACTGATATCGGTGTGCTGCATTTCAGTCCTTGCATCGGTTCGAGAGTTTTCACTGGCACGAGGGCAGCACTTGTCAGCAGTCTGGTCCTGTCCACTAGAGGACGGCAGTTGTGCACTCGGTTTCCTGGGCAAGAAGCTGTAGCCTCCGGGACATCACTCGCGGTATGCTGTCAGATGGCATGTTGAGCTTCAAGTTTCAAACCCTGGAGCTTGCGCAGCACCTGCATGGCAAGACATCACATTGCCCTGTCACATGCGTCTCCAGGCACTCCCTGTCCATGTTAAGTCGAGGTAGAATCTCTTTTTGAATAATGCGGATACCTAGAGCTGCATAAACTTAGTGTAAGAAATCAGAATACAGTAAAGTCTCATTTATTCAGAAAATCGGATAATTCGAACGTGTTTTCTCGTCCCGGCAAGCATATGTGTTGCTTACTGGCACCAAACTCTCATTAATTAGGTCATGTTTGGCAGCAACTCAGTTCCTCAGAGTGCGGCAAGCATGAAAAACTGCAAATGTACGACACAAAGGAGCAAAATGACGTTCGCCAACAACGAAAACCACCGCGGGCCTTCAGAAAGGTGTGGTGGTCGCCATCTATGACTGTGCATCCGCGAGCCAGGTTTATTCAGCTGCAGATGCGGTGCTCAGCGGTACCACTTCAGACTCTAGACATAGGCCGCGTGCGTACCTAAAGAAATGTTGTGGACGTTATTATCGTGTCTTTAGCAACCACAGTTTCGTCCACAGCGGATAGGCACTCAGTACCTTCATTTTGACTTTGGACAATGCGTGCCTGATGTCACAAAACTGAAACATGATGGAATCTGTTGAAGATGAACAGCTTCAGCAGCAGGCCACACGCTAGCAGAAAACTCTCATGCTACACTGTGATGTACGAACAATCAGTTGCCGGCCATTTTTCTTGCAAAAGAATGATCAACATGCGCGCATGGTGGTGTTGGTGGTTGCGGTAGGTAATCAGGTATGGGTTCAGAGCCACTTTTCGACTTAAGACAGTCCAGAGTCTTAAGCCGTGGTCACATTGTGAGACGATGTCGCGAATGATGGAAATTGCGGCTTTACACTACTCTTATGTAATATAAGTACTGGAATTGCTTATTCATCAAGACAATGAAATGCATTTGATGTAATAGGCATTTGTTTGATTCAGACATATTATATTCTCCAGTCCCTTGAAATCTGAATTAATGAGCTTTTACTGCACTAGCCTCACTGTTTTCATTCTTTCTCTTATGAAAAAAACTGAATGATTATAAGTTGCCCTCTAGTATAGCAAGCATATAACATGACATGAGCATACAGCAAAGATATTACATTAATCCAAACTACTTTTAAAGCATCAATGCACAATAATACTGGATGTCTCAGGGTGCTAGGTTATGCATGTACTTTGCTGTCAAAATTCAATGGAAAACTAAGAATCTTTTAATGGATTCTAAGAAAAATGGGAAAGCCTGCACAACACTATAGTATGCTGTTGAAATGTAGCCAGGCACCACTACGGAGAAAGAAAGACAGGAGGGAAACTCCGGGCCAGCGCCAGTGCGAGCGTGCACCACGATAACGGTCACCTGGGAGAGGAGGTTTGTGACGTGCACGCAGCGCGCCTTACGGCGGTGCAAGCAAACTACTGTACGTGATTCCCCCCGCCGTAGAAGAGCGCGTGTACATGCGGTCTCCGACGGTGCCCTAGTGTCATCTGCTACATCTGCTACTGGCCGACTACACTACGCGACTGGATGCAGCCATAACAGTTTTTTTCGCCAGCCTGGTTTGCCGAAAGGAAAAGGCGCGTGTGGAGCATGTTAGTGTAAATATGTTTTATTATTTATATTTTAAATCCGATGCTTTTCGGGCAACAACGAAAGAAAGAAACTGCGAAACTTCAAAAAGCAAATGATCTGCATTCGTAGCCAGGCGCGTGCCGAAAATCATGCATAGTGTAGCTCGGTGATCGATATGCAAGTTCTTCAATATAATGAAAGACGAGCACATTGTTCAATCTCATTAGCATGTGCCATAAAATAGTGCCGATAAGTGCGATACAGAACTATTGTGCACGTAAAGAAAACGCACCTTTCCCGAGCACGTTTAGGCAGACGTGAACCGACGGAACAGCAGAGCAACGTCTGCCGCTCGCTTCGAGCAGTGAGAATCAGTACTTCATAAGTACGCCAGTTTCTGTGCTGCTACTCTATGATGTAAATGTTGACTTTGTAAGCGTTTGCTAACAATTGACAGTAAGGCGCAGGTGGTTCGTCCCCAACTTCTAATGCGCGTACAAGTCCTGCATGGAAAACGTTTGAACTTTGATCGGTCCCATCTGACTGTGAACGCATACAAGAATGGGCGAGAGCTATTGAAAGGGAGGACCGAGAACCAACAGCAAGCGACTATGTCTACAAAAAGCATTTTCGCCCCGGAATGCTCAAGTGGGCATAATACTGCGCTAAGCTCGGTTGCTCAGATATCTTCGACCAATCGAAGTGGCTCCTTCGAGCAGTACCTGGTATTTTTTTAAGGAAGTTTCACCTGACTTGTGCAAAACAAAAAAACCCAGAACCGGCCAGAAGACCCTGAAATTACCGATAAAAACAGCACCCAACAGCGAAGGTGGAGAGTGCTCGTATGAGCCAGAAGTCATCAGCAAAGATAGTAACAACCTCCAAATGGCTTCAAACTTCCAGGTAAGCTCTATCGAGAATTGAAGTGTGGCTCACAGCTTTTCATATTGCTTTGTTGTAGCTTGACATTGAAGAACCGTTATCACGAAGTTCCAAAACAACACACTTGCTGGAAGAGCGTGAACACATGAGAGTAGCTTTTTCGTTGAAGTATGTAAGAAAGTGCGTTACTCACGATTCCGCAGGCAGGCTCCACGGCATTTTTTTTATTACGAATGTTTCGGTGCCATTTCACGCGCATTACATGTTTGCTAAAGCATGCGAAGGTGAAAGAATTAAAGCAAATCGCTCTAGCAGTTGCGGACAGCCTCGTGAAATTCTCGCAGCTGGATGGTCTCTCTCCCTGGCGCTCCGGCAGATTACCGAAAAGACGCCGAAACATTTGCCGTCTTGTTTACAGCGACGGCTTCATGTTCAGACAGTGTACTTGAGCCCTCATATAGTTACCTAATGCAAGGGTGGCACTCAAGCACTGAGCAGCGGCACGCAAGCAGACGACAAGAGCAGGCTCCCAGCCTCCCGCGTCTGCCACTTCGGCGCGGCAGTTTGGCCGCGGTTCTGTAGGTGGTGTTGTCACAATGTTCGTCACCGCTCTCCTGTGTGACGCTATCACGGAGCAGAAGGCAGCCGAGTTTCCCCTCCTGTCTGTCCTTTCTCCGTGCTACATACTAAGCCTTTTCACAGATTTAGTAAACTGCTACTTTTTGACATGCACTGTACAGTATTTGCTTCGCTGCATTACCTTCATCGTGATTACAGTTGAACCCCTTTACAAGGGACATGCACTGGGGAGCAATTGTTGTCTTTTATATGAAGTGTCTGTTATAAGCAGGGTACCATGTTCGCATTTTCTTATCAACCCCTATTTTAATGTACGTACAATAGTGTCTCTTATACCTAATTGTCCTGTTACATTGCTGTGTCTCATAAGGGGTTCAATTCTATTCACGTAATCTCACTAGTACTCATATCTGTTAATCTCCTTGTTGCAGTGAACTGTGTGTGTATAATATACCTGTGCAAAGGTGGGTCTCTCCTGGGGTTCCTCCTGCCAGGCAGCACGCATGAGCTCATACACATCACTAGGACAGCCCTCGGGCGATTCCATGCGGTAGCCCTTGCTCACATGACGCACCACATCTGCCAGGGGCTGCAAAGCGCAAAAATGTTCCAAAAGCCGGGTGAATTCGTGATTGTAAAATGTGTAACACAACAATTATTGACAAAATGGCATGGACGTTTCACCACCTATGCAGGACATCCTCAGTATACAGTGGCAACCAAGGAGCAGAGGTCGACTAGCCCACTAGTCACATACTATGTCCTTATAAACGTGCAGTAGGGAGCCGCAGTTGTTGCAAGCCGATGCATCGCAAACCACAATTCCAGGAGTTTTAGTTCCGAGCCAGTGTAGTCACATTTTTTAGGTCAAAGCTTGCCTTGTTGTCCACAAGTGTTCAACAAGCTTTGTGTGAGAACGTGTTGCATGAGTGGCTTTAGCAATGTCCCCTTTGTGTTCCTTAAGCATCGTTACCATTTCTTGCCCATTTTGTCGTTGTAAGTTGCGTCCCGATCCCCGCATCATGCTTTGTAGATGACCCTGCTCTGATCGTCCACAGGTGTAAGATCTTTGGGTTTCGCAAATAAGTCCCAAGGTATAATGGGGCTTAAAAACAGTTATATATGCCCAGCGGACGCAAAGCTCACCGAACAGAGTCTGATACACCTTGAACATAGGGAATAGACACAATGGACGTCATCTTCGCACATGACACACTCCCCATTCCGCTTCGCATGTGCTTCCAGGTATCGTTGATAAACGACCTTCTTGAACCCCATTACAACTTTCCTTCCAAAGGACAAAGGGCCATACTAATCTCTTTTATAACACCTTCTTTCCAGACAGCGATTACCAACAGCGCCACGCACAACTACTGGACATGACGTCAACACTAACCTCCTGAAATCTAAACATGCCAAGGATGACAAGGCGCCTTTGACAAGGATAGGTCCTCCTTGAGACATCGGCCAGCCTGTCTGAGGCACTTTCTCCTGCTCGTTCAACCTATCTGCACTTTGCATTTCCATCTGTAGGCTCCCATCTTGACTTTGAACTAGCGTAATGCCGTCATTCCAGTGCATCACCCACTTTTTCCACTTCTTGCAGTCGCAAGTGCTGATTAGAGCACACAGCATTGCATCGAGTGTCGAATATCAAAGCAGTGCAAAGCACACACAACACATGCCTGCAGCTCTTTTCCCTCGCTATCACACTCTTGCACTACAGGTGACGACTGCCTCCATTTGCTTGTTGCATCTGAAAATTACAGCATGCCTGTAGGGCAACAGCCCATGCATTTTGTTTACATTGCTAAAGTGCCCACAGACCATCACAGATTCATACATTTGGCTTAATTTTCCAAAGCAACAATGGAGCTTCAAAAGATACCATATTGGAAGGCTTCAGATTATTTTGGCCAACGAGGTATCCTCCTTGTCGATACAGCAGCTGCAGCGACTGGGAGTCAATCCTGCGACCTTTGAAGCAGGACATCCCAGCCACAGAAACACAATGGTGGATGTCCACAGAAATACACTGACCAGCCCATTTATAGTGACATAATGATTCTGTGTGAACAACTCCTTTGTAGGGTTTCGTGAACAATGAAAGTTCATCGCAAATCGAATTTCAATCTAATACAGTCAAACCGAACTATATCAAACTCGGCTAAATCGAATTATACTTTATATCGAACTATTTTTGAACGCGACAATGCTTTAATGTTAATGCATAGGAAAATTTATGGCTATATCGAACAAAAGTAGCCGGAACACTTGATATATATCGAACATCAAGCAGTGTGAAACGCCCCAAGAAGGTGGCTTTGCCTCATTAGAAGCTCGCTTCTTCTCACGGAAGGGGATTTTCCCACATGTACTTGGGAAAGTGAGCGGTGTGTTTAGGAGGGCGCCATGCAGAGCGAGTAGAAACTATCGCTTGTCATTGCGCGCTTTCTCTAACGATTCCTCATTGTACGGATTCGCTACTCGCTTCTTACCTACCTTTGTTAACACAATGGCTGCCATAAAAAGGAAGAGCATGGCTGTTATCCGTAACCGTAGAGAAAAGAAGTCTGACGTCGCGGCTGCGTACGGCATCTTAAGAAGCACGCTGAGTTACAATATTGAAAAACAACGCCAACATTAGGGTCAATGCAGACTGAGAGGCTTCCGGCGCCCGACGAGCATGCACAGCCGCGTATGAAGATGATGAGTCTATGTTTACATTGGCACCATCCTTTCTCACGTACAAACCGTCCTGCATGTAACCCCCACCTTCCCCAACAAACCACAGAAAGATAAGAAAAAGAAAAAAAATCCCCGCGTGTAAGCCGTAAGCCACCTTCCTTGTACTATCGTGAAGCAGTTCCATTAAGCCAACTTATGCGCGGAAATATGCACCGAAAATACGGCAAATTCCTTAATAGTTTTATATCGAATTATAAGATATATAGAACTAATCACCGTCTTTTAGCGAGTTTGATATATGTGGCTTCAACTGCAGCACCGAATAGTGGCCAAGACTATCGAATATCAAAGTATGCGCACATAGATGCCACACAAGAGCAGAAGAAGAAGAGAAAATAACTTTATCTATAAAGTCCAGCAAAGCTGATTCGGGGTGGACCTCAACCCCAGCCTAGGCATCGGCCGCGAGCCCTTGGGCTCGGGCGGCTTGCTCAGCTCGCTGGATGGCCCAGAGTTGGTCTTCTATCGTAGAGCTGAGCAGAGCCTCCTCCCAGCGCACCCTGCGGTTCGATACTGCATCTTCGTTGTTTCCGTGCGCTTTGTCGCCTAAGCTCGAGCACTCCCATAGTATGTGGCCCAGTGTTGCCCTTGCATCGCACATCTTACATTTCTCTGTCAAATAGAGATCAGGGTAACAGAGACGAAAGATAACTGGATTTGGGTAAGTGTGTGTTTGCAGCTGCCGCCACGCAACTGCCTCCTTTTTATTTAATCTGTTGTGTGGCGGTGGGTATTTGCGTCTTCCTAGCTTATAATGCTGCGTTATTTCATTGTAGCTAGTCATAAATTCCTCCCACTCCCATTCTTCCCCACGTGGGACCTCGGTCAAAGCGACATTGGCGTTCACAACGGCTCGGTTCGTGAGCTCTCGAGCCGCCGCGTGTGCCGCCTCATTGCCCAAAAAAAGAAAAAGAAAGATAAAGGAGCAGACAGAGAAAAGTGTGTGAAAGGTCTTATAAAACGAATGTAAAAGTTCCTCTCTCCTTTTGTACCAGTGCTGAAAGCTACCCAGGGGGGCGAGGGATGACAAGGGGGCGAGTAGCTACGTCCGTTCATCAGCACATGTTATGACATTGAGCACTTTTCTTTTTTTTCTTCAAACGATCAACACGCTTTCAGAGTGATCGCGCGCATAAGCGAGCACCTAGTGGCATCCCGCAGCAGCTGCATTAACTATGCCTCATGATGCTCAAATCAGCCAATGACCGTGGAGTTTGTGTTTATAACGCAGCCATTTTGATAATGCGGCATCATTTGTCAAGAGAAGAGCGAGCGATTTCAACCTGACTGAAAATAAATTCTAGGCCGCGTGCTGTGCTATAATATTTGGCTCACGTGTTCTGAGGAGCCTCGACTATTTATTGCCAGTGTTCTCTGTCCGCGCTCAAAAAGTGTTGCAGGGACCCTTTAAAATATATAGGAAAAAAAAAGAAACCAAACAAATTTCAACATCCATCTCCTGTTATCAAAATCATGCAAGAAAAAACTGTTGTTACTCACAATTCGCGGGTAGGGCACCCGGCCAAAGGAGTAAATCTCCCACAGCAAGATGCCAAAGCTCCACATGTCTGACTTGTTCGAGAATTTCTGAAAACAAAGGTATAAATAGTAGGTGTTAGCAGATGGGAAAATGTAACACACAAACCACAGCCAGTGCTTTCAGAATTATTATACAATCGAATCCCGTTATAACGAATACTGCTACAACGAAATTTCCGCCACAATGAATAATTTTCCATCCCCCGTCAGGCGCCCATAGAAAATGCGAAAAATGTCTCGTCACAACGAATACTCTTCCTGGGTATTTCCACTTGAACGAAGTTTTGGAGTTTTCGCGAGTGCCACCACATAAGGATAAAGAGCTTGCTTAGGATTGCCCCGAAATTCCGCTAGAAACTCGACCATTTCTCGTTGCCAGAGCTGTGCGGCCACATCGCAAGACCCATGTCTTCATCGGAGACATGCTTTCTGCCACCACAAGCACATCCCGTAAACAATGGCAGGTCGTCCATCTGCCATGATGCTGCCGGCGGGTTTGATGCCCGTGCGGGCCGTGGAAGAATCACTCTTCAAGAACTCCTGCCATTGTTTTGACATAGCACTCAAAACAAAACTACTTCTCGTCGTCACAAGCCCTGCGATCGTGAATGACATCCACGGCGTTATAAAGGCACACGCGCAGCCAGCGCACACCTAGTCCAAGCGGAGCTACATTCTGCCGCAACCGCTGCGAACACAAATGCGGTCGCGTTGACGCGATCATGGGCGACCATGAAAGTATGCGCGCATCCAACGTACGCGCACTGACTCAAAGCAATGCTGCGGTAAAAACCGCGACAGACGCGATCACAGATGGCAACGACGCAGTTTTGAAGGCACGCGCACGGCCAGCGCACACAGATTGAAAACGAAACTACCATTTGCCGCAACCGCTGTGCAGAAAACTGCGGTCGCTATCGTCGCAATCATCGATAGCGAATACGCTCAAGTACGCAGCTAACACACCAGAAGAAAGATTAAAGGCAATAAAGTCGTAAAACGGCACAAAGTGCTTCGGCCTTCCTTTCGCTCGCGTATGACTGTGGTAGTGTGGAGCTTCAGCACTCCGTTTTCAGTTAGCCTTAAGCGAACTTTGGCACGCTCCTTCACGGCGCTACGCGCTCAACACGCTTTGAGGGTAGCCTGCATATAGTATTTGCTCGTGTATATCCCATGTATATAACTCGCGTGTTGACGCAAAGTCTCCTTCCTTGCATTACCATGAAGCCAACTTGCACACCGAAATTCGCTTATAACCCGCACCCAAGTTTAGCACTTAATTCTCTGTATATTTTGTGCGTGTTATACGAGAGAAAATACATTCACTCGGTGTGTGGCCAAGTACGTTCGAGTTAGCGAGAGTTAAATGCAAAGGACAATGCAAGCGCCGATAGTTAAATGCAAAGGACAATGCATGCGCTTGCCGGGACCAAAAGACGAGTCATGATCGTTAGAGCTTCCTAACTTTTGTGGTCTATAGATGAAATTTCGCTGCAACGAAATTCCGCGACCACTAACTTTTTCGCGCGTCCCGTCAAATTTGTTGTAGCTGGATTTGACTGTAGTATCACAAATTCTGCTGCACTAAGGTTTTGGTTTTTGAAGTGTGCTAATGTTGCTCATGGGTTCAGGAACGTTGCATAATTCTAAATCTACCCATTTCTCTGCATGTAATATCGCACATATATGTTACCAGTTATCTCTCTAAAGACTTGCTGGCTGAATAGCAAATAGCTCAGCATCTTGACTGGAGGTAAATGATGCCACCAAATGGAAGTGCCACTGATAAGGTCATCACCATCTTGCCTGATAAGGTATTCTAGCAAGTGTGCGTTGTGCATCACAAAAGCACGTTTCTAAATTTGTTCTCATCGGTGATGACAGAGAACTACAGCATAGTGCAGAACATAGGCCAAGGTTTTTCACCAAGAAAACTTGGAGGACGCTTGAACTTCGCCTTTAAGAGCAGAATGCGATACCGTAATTGGGCCCCGTGCACATCGCTTTCTCAACTGCTAGCCTGGCTTCGGTTCTCGAAGCAAGCCTCAACCGTGCCGTAAGGAAACGAACGACTGTGCGTATAACGCTGGCCGTTTCAAACTATCTTAGAATGGCTACTGCAAGTACAGTTGGTAAGTGCCCACTACACTATAATTCTTCCATTCATGGATCGGCGAAGGGCCCACTACGTGTCCGTAAGGCAACATGCAAACCTACGCAGCTGCTCACTTTGTTGATGCTTTTGCAACTGAAGATTAAATATGTCTGAGCACTTTGCAATGGGTGGGCCTTTAAAACAACCACTTGCTGCGCAATTCACGTTTTGACGCCTGGCGTGATTCTACGCTTCTGCCACGCAATATTACATTCGTTAAGGAGACTCCTTCCACTACATGACATTCATATAGTGTTTTTTTCCGCAGTTTCAAGGAATAGCATGGCTCTGCGGTAGAACGCCTGTTTGCCACGCAGACAGCCTGGGTTCGATTGTCACTCGGACCGAAGTTGTTTATTATTTATTTTATTTGCATCTTCCTAGGTTTTTCGGTCACGGACGAGATGATTTTTCACTCACAACCAATGACACCGACACCAGAATTTCTGCAAAACGAGCTCTTTAACGCAATCGCGTTAAGAATATTACTAAAAATTGGCCCTTCGACTTCTATAACGGTCCTTGGCGCAAATCAATTTGTCACCTGGCAACAGAGAGCCCCGCATGCTCCTTGGCATCAGCATCAACATCGCCTCCATGCAGGCCAACGCTATTGACGCCATTTTATCCTTTTCTTGTTCAGCTAGTGTTCATGGCAAGTGGCGACCTTTGCTCTGCGAGTCTGCAACCAGCTGCAACATGAGTTCTGGGACATGGCGCCAGTCCACCGCAGCCTTTAGAAAAAAAGTACCTAATCGAGTTCGCTGAAGCAATTGGAAATATGTCGGCGCAGTAGCAGTTTGGAATCTCTGAGAAATGTGTCACATACTGCCGCAACCAGAAAGCCAAACTGTCGGTGCGCAACATGCAGAAGGCATTGTTTTGTTGTTGCGGAGTGGTGCACACGCAAGTTGAGGACAAAGTGGCAGATTTTATCTGCAAGTATCGTGCCAGGTCCTTGCCCGTGAAGCGCGACTGTCGAGGGAGAAATTCAAACGCTCCATCTATTGGTTTCAGGGTTGTACGTAACGCGTTACAAGTAATCGATTACTTTTCCGAAACTGTAATGTTCTGGGTAATTCAATTACATTTTCTTATAACTGATTACCAGTAATCAATTACAGTAAAACCTTATTAATTCCAAGTCACTGGGACTGCGAAAAATCTTCTAATTAAGTGGGTTTTCGAATTAACCAAACATACAAAAAGCGGGATGCAAGGAACTTTAAATTACTGGAAGTAATCAGAGGTGGTCATTTACTGTGCCTGATAGTTTGCGGCTCCAAGGGTTATGTTTTCCAGCAATACCCGGTCCTAATTTTTGCCGCTACACTGGGGAAATGGCGGGCCTCGCTGTTGCCAGCGCAAGAAAAAAAAAAGAAAGGGGAAAAAAATGGTCTCGTGGTCAACTGAAATGCGCGCCTGCAGAAGAGAAGACGTGCTTCACTGCAACACAGTGGTGACACGCAGGCAGCGTGTCCCCTGCTCATCGCAGCGTCAGCGCATCATGATGCGACCATTCGCCCATTCTTTCTGGTAAAATAAAAAACTTAATGATGACCAATGTGACGGAATTCGAGATGTGTTCTGGGTGGAAAAGATGATCATTGAAGTTTTCGAAGTAGGCGTTGCAGGCAAGTACTCTGCCAGCAGTTGTTGAGGTGCTATCGCCCCCTGTAAAGCCGTTTGTGCCTCATGGCACACGTGCGTCTCGCGGATAGGCCGCAGTTAGTTAAAACGGCCGCCGAGCGAGCAGTGGCGCTGTGCTCGCGAGGGTTAGGGTTAGCACGGTGGCGCCGGCAGCGCCGCCTGCGGGAGAAACTAGGCCGGCAGACAGAAAACAGCAGCGAGGCTCTTGGGGGTTTGGCGCTGTGCGTGGATGGACGTCTCCCACCGTGGGTGTGTGAGGGGCGATACCGCAGCTCGTTTCCCGCGGGCCTGTATTGAGCATGTATTGAGATAGTGTTCAGTGTAGCAGTTGACCTTTAACGAGGAAACGTGGAAGAATAGTGTCAACAACCTTGAAAAACAACTCCCATCGAGAGTCGACAACATGTAACACTACATCACAAAAGCCACAGTAAGCCTCCCAGCCTTCACATAAGCCTCCAGTCTTCTCTCTAGCATGCAAGCCACAGAAGTTTGTAGTAGTTTGAGTAAACTTGCTTCTGACCGGTCTCATTGCTTCATGCGGCGCAAGGACTTCGCACTTCACCGGCGCACTTCCATCTGCCAAAAGCTGCCGAGGCGTACTAAGACAAGTTGGTTGTTTTCCAACGCTATGTTATTCGCCTCCAGAAGCAGCATGGCTACATGCTGGGCCAGATCGGCAACGCCAACGAAATGCCAGTGTGGTTCGACATGACGTCATCCACCACACCAGACTTGTACACGTTACAGAAAATAAGTAACTGATTACAATTACAATTACTTTCTTTAAAATGTAATTGATTACATTGGTCAATTACAGCCCCATAAAAGTAACTGAGCAATTACAGAAATGTAATTGATTACTGCTGCATTACTTTCCTCAAACATTTTATTGCCGTAACACAATAACATAAGCTTACTCAAACTACAACGAACTACTGTGGCTTGCATGTTACAGAGAAGGCTGGAGGCTTGCGCGAAGGCTGGGAGGCTTACTGTGGGTTCTGTGATATGGTGTTACATGTTAACTTTCAACAGGAGCTGTTTTTCAAAGTTGCCGTCGCTGATTCTTTCACGTTTAATCGTTAAAAGGTGAGCTGACACTGAACACTCTCTCAAAGAAGGTGCTGGAGGGAAGGGTGGTATTATAACGTAGGAACACCTTGCGCACTGGTTCGTGGTTGCGCAGTGCTTCGATGCTAGTGTCTATGTCCTCTATGAAGCATCATGCTTCGCTGTTACTGGCACTCGGGTAAGGCGTTGCAGGTAAGCCAAGGAAAAGGTGAAAAAATAGGCTCTGTTGGGACCCCCCCCACCTAACAGGAGGGGGGGGATCCCTACAGAGCGGTCGCATAGTTTTCGGGATGAGAACTGCTGTAGAAGGCTGCTTACAAATTGATTTTGGAAAAAAGTAATTGATTACCGGTAATCACTTACAAGAAAATGTAATTGAATTACCCAGAACGTTACAGTTTTGAAAAAATAATCGATTATATAACAAAATTACAAGAAAATGTAACTGATTACAAGTAATTGATTACTTGTAACGCGTTACTGACAACTCTGCACCGCAGTCTGTGAACGGGAGGCAAAAGAAGTGAAGCTACCGTCCACGGGAAGCAAGCATTAGCACTTCACCGTGATGCTTTCGTGCATGGCTGACAGCAGAAAGCTGCCCCCCGTTCATTATCTTCAAGCGGAAGAATCTACCGAAAATGCTCTCCTGCAGGACGCCGTCGTTCGCGCAAACAAGAGGGGCTATATGGACGAGGCGCCCTAATGGTCAACTGGATTCGCACGGTGTGGAAATGGTGACTCAGCACAATCCTACAGCGCCCAAACATGCTTGTACTGGAAACATTTCGCGGGCATTTGACGGCATCCGTTAAGTAGATGCTCCGCGATGGGAAGACGGATGTTGTTATCATTCCATGAGGAATGGCGTCAACATTGCAGCCGCTGGACTCATAAGCCTTTCAAAGACATAATGAATGGATGGCCAGCGATAACCCGTGGACCCCGACAGACCCACTCAGTGATGTGATTGACTGAAGCTGTTTTGGAGCAGGTTTTTGGAGCAGCAAAAAGTGCGTTTTGGAGCAGGTAAAAAGGCTTTTGGAGCAGCCAAAAACGTGTTTAGGAGCAGGGAAAACAGCTTTTGGAGCTGTTTTTCCCGCTCCCAGATAAAAGCTCACTGCCAAGTGGATAAATGAACCGTGTGAAGCAAAACAGTCAAATAAGGAGGAACTCTTTTGAAATAAAAAGTTCTGTCCAATAATGGGTGTTTGCATAACACCATTGGATCACCCAACGGCCCCGTAAGCATAAACATTGGCGTTGCAGTCTTATAATGGCTTAGTGTGGTCAAACAAACAACGCAGGTAGGGTTTCCCAACTACAGTAGAATCTCGGTGATAGAATCTGAAGGGGGAGCGACAATATTCGTATCGCCCAAAATTTCGTATCATCAAAAAACTAGCAAAATCTGTTTTCAAACCACGATATACGCACAAAACATTTATTTCCGTCAAAAGAACTCGCGCACGCCTTTCTGGGACACACGTGAACGGACCAATAAGGTACGGCGCAGCTGGCTGTCGCAAAAGCGTACGTCAAAGCTTCGCATTAGGCCAACTGAGAACCAAGTGAAGTCCACTCCACCATAGTGACCAGGGGCGTAGTCAAGGGGTGTGTTGGGGGGGTTCAAACCCCCCTCGAAATTTTTCAGTTTTGCTTGCGTATATATACACGCACACATACAAACGTACGCACGAACATACATAAAGTATGGTTGAACCCCTCCCGAAAAAAATTTCTGGCTACGTCCCTGATAGTGACAAGCGAAGATCGACACGAACACCGAAAGGCTTTGTGCCTGGGGCATAGGCCGAATTTTTTTTTTTTTGGGGGGGCGGGGAGGTGGTGTGACCTCTCCCCCAGTTACGCCACTGCTTCATGCCTTTTTTTTTTTACGACTATATAGCCTTTAATCTACCACTACGTTAGCCGCGTAGCTTCGGAGCTCGTAGTCGCTATCGATGATCGTGTTGATAGCGACCGTGGTTTTGTGCGCGGCGGTTGCGGCAAACGATAGTTCCGTTTTCAATCTGCCTGCGCTGGCCGCGCATGTGCCTTCAAAACTTTTCAAAACTACGTCGTTTGTTGCTATCTATAATCGCATCTGCCGCGGTTTTGTCCGCGGCGTTTGCGGGAAGCAGCGTCGCTTGGACTGGGTGGGCGTTGGACGCGCGTGCACTTTTGGAGTCCTGTCAGTTTTGTTGTCGCCATACATGATAGTGTCAAAAGCGACCGCGGTTTCCCCCACAGCCGTTGTGGCAAACGATAACCACAGTTCTGACAGTGTGCGCGCTGGCCGCGCGCGTACTTCCGAAGCTAACAGCATTCTGCTCTTGACCGTCGCTCGACTGATTCGGTGCCAAAGTTCTTATCACCCGCCGCGACGTGAAAAAGTGTTCGGAACATCCAAATTTCGGTCCATTCGACACAGCGGAATTCGGCTGGGGGATTTCACGAATTCGTATCAGCCGGTTACGTTTACATCAACGTCTCCTAAATTGGTTTACTGTGGGTTCGCAAAAAGCCTGGATCGGACTGGGTTGCAATTTTTGTGAAGTCCAAATACGTCTGATATGCAGGTCTTTGGAGTTTTCAGTACACCTGCTGAATTCCGGTGCTGCTTCGTAGCCTCAATGTGCCTTTTGCTTGTAGCATGACGCTTTATCGCTGCAAAACATTATGTTCGCGGTTGTTAGTCTGACTGCAGACAATACAAAATCCACTGCCATCGCTGCCTTGGCGACACCAAGATGATATAGTGTCACCATTTTCGTCCATCTTGCTCAGTATGTCGACAATTAACTTGGTGGAACGACCTGAGGCTCTGACCCGCCGAGGACGGAATAGTCTTTGTTGATAGCCGTTCCACGGCGAACCTAGTTTTCCACGAGGTTTGCTCACCGACTGGAGTCGCATTCAGTGAAAATCCTCAAACAACACGAAGCGCCAGTTCACGGCTGGTGCGAAGCTTGTCCGCCATCTTGCCAGCTTCTCTATTTGCGATAACCGCGGTTAGGAGACTAAGTGCTGTTATTTCTGCTGTGTAGCTATCCCCAACCACGGTTAAGGTTGTCCTTGTGACAGGGGTATAACACTGGTTCGAGTAGCGGAACTTAAAAAAGGAGGCAAAAATAAGACAGGCATGGACGTCGCTGTGCCACACTGAAATTTTACTTCTATGTTGCTGCGGCGATGCGGTCACACCAGCCCGCGGCGAGCCGCTCCTTCCGAGGTGCATTTTTGGGGGGTCACGCTAATTTACAGCAGTCGGGAGGGGGTTATGCCGGCCCCCAAAAACCTGAGCAAGCCAACCCAGCGCTTAACGAGCCTACCCATCAATCTGCGTCCGGTCAGGTCCCCCAGAAAGCGCCAGGCAGCATGCCGCGAAAAATGATGCACGAACCCATTCCTCTCGCGGCACGAAAATTTTGCCACGCGGCAGCTTTGGAGTGTCGCGTTTCGCCGGCGCGCTGCGCAAGTTTTTTCGCTAGTGTGCTTATAGTTTGGCGCAGTTTTGGCACAGAACAGCGGAGATGTAGCAGGATGTAGCAGGTTTGACGTCTTGGCGCAGTTTGGCGCAATTGGCGCAGCTATCACATTACTGCCCACTGCGCAGGCTGCCTCTCACGACGATTTGTTTAGTGGTATCCTAGGATTGGAGGTCACTGCCTGATGAAATGGTAGTGTGCGCGTTTAAGAAATGTTGCATCAGCAACTCCCTTGACAGCACAGAGGACGACCTGTTATGAGATGCAGCCAGTGAGAAGCAATCGTCCTCAAACGAGAGCTCCGACAGTTAGGATCAGTGAGATACCTCAACGAATAAAGTTTTGTGCCTAATTTTTAAAAATTATTTTTCTGCCTCAAGGTAAGCGGGTCGGCCTATGTTCCATCTCGACATATATTCCACATTATACTGAAGTTTTTAAGCATGATAATGAGATTTATCTCAATGTTTTTAGATATGTAGACAATTTTGCAGTTCTTTCAAAGTAAGATCTGTCCAAATTTGTTGAATTTTCTTTCTGTGCTCACAAAACTTTGTTGTACTGAAACTGCAACACAAAACTACTTTGCTAGATTAAGGGAAAAGATAACATTCATTTCAATGCAAGCAAGACATCATAACGAGTGGAAACTCTGATAACATGAGTTGACTGTGCTCTCAAAGAGATTAATAATATTACCCGGTCAAAACGCACACCTAATTTCACCACTTACGTTGCATTTAAGGGCTTCGGGGGCAGTCCACTTGATAGGAAATTTGCCACCCTCAAGGTTGTCACTCTCGTCTTTTGCGAGGCCGAAATCAGACACCTGCAAGCCCGAGACGAGTTCATTTTACATCACTGAACTGTAATGACACCAAAACATTAACACGAACAAAAATGTAACACTTGCACAGTCCGCATCTGATGTAAAGCGAAAATTGAAGTGCATTTTACATAAACAAATGTGCTAACACGAGACTTTCAATGCATGCGCACCTTCGCCACGCCGTCATCCGAGATTAGCACATTCCGAGCAGCCAAGTCTCGGTGCACCACGTGCTTGGACTCCAGGTATGCCATGCCCGCACATGTGTCACTGCAGTTAATTAAGAGTGTTGTTGAAATAACACTGACAGCATGGGCAATAAAAAATATTACAACAAATTGCACAGAACATTTTTAGCACTGAAGGGGATTTGGAACAATTCTAGCACTACAAAACAAGTAATTTAGGTTTTGCATTTTGTTAGTGGAAAGTTCTCATGGTAGACTAGAAATAGCAGAGTTCACTGTTACTCTGTACAGTAAAACCTCGTTTTTACCTACCCGCTTTAAACATAATAACAAATTAAACGTAGTTGCGACAAATCTCTGACCAAGTCTCATAGGGCCTAATGTATTCGCTGACTCATGTAGTAGTCGGTTGTCCTCTGCCTATTGGTTAGTGTGCACCACAAAAACTTTGTCACATAACGGTTACTGAGCCCCTCAACTCGCCCCTGTCACAATGTGGCCCAAGAGGTCTTCCATCTTTTCGGCAACTACACAGACTGGTAGATGAATGATTCCAACTACCGCACGAATGCTACGATGCCTTTATGGATGAGCATCCAGAGGTGCAACAGCCGAAATAGGATTTAGAGCGATTTTTGGAGCAGCAAAATGTTGCTTTTGGAGCAAAAAAATCCAAATTTGGAGCAGGTTACGAAAAAAAAAAAAACTGAATTTTTTACCATGAAATCCCAAATTTGGAGCAGTATAACAAAGAGGGCTTGCTTTTAGAAAAGAAAACAAAAATATGTACAAACCATTAAAAATCAGCTAACTCATGCACGGTGCACGTGAACACTGCTATTTCAATAAAAGTAGTGTGTTGAGCCACCCCAAAGTGCGAACAATGACTAAGTCCACATTAGCATTTGCGGGGCCTGTCAAATAATTCAACAGGCACTGCAAATGCTAATGTGGACCTGCGAACTTGGCAACCTCGGAATCCGAGATTCGTAAAGCAGGAGCAAGTGGGGGTGAAGAGAAAAGAAAAGTGGCATATGTTTTTGTCTTTTTGTTTCTCAAGGCCGCAGAAACACCATACACAGCAGCTCCAAATGATTGCCAATAATTTTTTAGACATCGGCAATCATACTAGTACTCGTAATTACACAGCGCATGCACGAATGAGTAATTAAAGGGACACTAAAGGCAAATATTAAGTCGACGTTGATTGTTGAAATAGCGGTCCAGACACCTCGTAGTGCTACTTTTTTTGCCAAGGAAGTGCTTATTTTGAAATAAAATCATGTTTTATTGGTCCGCATCAGTTAGTGCACTTCAAATCACCCACCTGAAAGAGGTCTTTCTCCCGTCACTGTTGCCGTGCCCAATGTTGCCCGCCTTTACTGCGCGGCGGCGTGCATCATTCGGGGCATCTGGCAACATCACATGCATGTGGCATTTTGTCGAACTTTCTGTCAGAGCGACTTTCACGAGCGTGCAAAACACACGGGGCAGTACACAATACCGAAACTGCCACTGAGACGCGACCGCGTGAGCAAAGCAGGGCGCCGGGCGAAGCGCAGTTCGGCGAAAACTGAACTTTTGAACCACGCGCGCCGTTCCCCATGGCAACGCCAAAGAGGTTCTTTTAGATGCGTAGGAGCTCTTTGACTAGCCTGTGTAACGCTGTCCGTCCGCACAAACGCGAGGCAACGCGCTTCCCTCGGCACAGTCGTTGGAGCGGTGCCAAGTAGGTCATGCCGCAGCTGGGCGTTGACGTCACGCAGCCCTCGCACGCTTCCCTCACAGGTGCGCGCGTACGTCACTCTCCCCCTCACCCGCCGGAGCGCCGCAGCTGCCGGCTCCGACGCCCGCTCGCCTCCCGTGTCCGCGTTTCAAACAAACGTTTACACCACTAAACGCTACACCGAATTTCGCTTCAAACGAATCTTCCAGTGCTCACCGCAGCACCCGCATTAGCGCCGTTCAACCGGTGACACCACCCGTGCGCAACGCTGCTGCTTTGCATCCCATCGGCGTTCCCTTCGGGGAGATGGTCCAATTTTTTTTTCAGGAATCAAACAGAAACGAACAAGCAGCATTTTATTACATCTCTTGATGCACGGAAGGTTCTTTTAATTTCAGGTAGTTTCAATACTAGTTATTAATTGTAGTCGGACTCCCTCACGTCATCGGGATCATTTCCAAAATGTGCCGCTCGTGGCGCTCATCGTGTGATACATTTAGCTTAATTTCTTGGTAAGTAGGGCACTGTTGTTGATAATACGGCCGTTTTAGATGTCATACATTGAGCTTTCACTCTGACATGAATTGTTATTTGCCTTTAGTGTCCCTTTAAGAACAAGGAGAGGCAAACAGCTGATACGGAAAAAAAAGCCAATTCTGTCTGCAGAGAGATTTGTTGACAGAAAAATATTGTCCAAAATCCCTCCACAAGAAAAGTGATAAAGATATGCCTCCCCACGTCTGAAGCCTTTCATAACCTTTCTACAAGGTATTCTGCACCAACCTACAGTAGACGCTCAGTAAACAGAAATCTTCTTAAATGAAATTGCAGCTTAAATGGAACTGTCTATGATTGGTTTCGTACCTGAATACTGCAAAGCAGTTCATCTCTCAGTAAATAGAACTCCTGTTAAGCGGAGCATATTTCTTTGGTCCCTTCAGGCCCCATTTAATGAGAGTCAACTGCAATAACTGTACAAAATAAAACCACATCTGCTCACGTGGCAAAGTTGATCTGATCGACTCGTGTGACATGGAGCCGTCCCCGAGAACGCAAGTAGTCCACCAGGGAACCCTTGGCCATGTACTCGGTGACAATTTGCAGAGAGTTTTCCTCGATGACCAGGCCAAGAAGCTGGACGAGGTTTGGGTGGCGTAAGGACCTGCGTCGATTTCAAACAGATATAAATGTTAAGGCCTTCTCTCTACAGCGTCAACAGGAACTTATCACGTAATTGACCAGAAAGAAATCGTGATGAAATATGACATTATGACAAAAACAAGCAAAAGCCCAGGGTAGATTTAAAGTCTTCAGCGCAGAAGACTACAGTTATACTTCACTGCCAACGTACTAGAGTAAAAGCTCATTAATTTGGAAATTGGCCTTCGTTAATTTGGAAAATCGGATAATCTGAACTTGTCCTCTGGTTCCAGCAAGCATATACATTGTTTAATAGCATCGAACTTGTGCTAATTCGATCACATTTGGTCGCAACCTGGTTAATTCGGATGATCTTCAGAGCATGCTGAACTCGAAGCACCGCAAAATTGCACAAACGGCATTAGCAGTCAACTAAAATGAGGTGATGCAGACCGCATCGCTATCATCAGCACAAACTGCACGGTAATGACAGGAAAGCCAGATTGCTTCATGCCTATTTTTTGCATTTAGTACCAGCGTGCGTAACCCCACATTGGGCCTTCAGAAAGGCAAGGTCACCATCTACAATAGCAGCGTTGACGACCAAGTCTTCAGCAGCATCAGAAAATTTGTTTTGTTTTCATTTTTACTCACTGCACGTGAACCGAGTGAGTGCTACTACGATTGCATCGATAGCAGCTGCAGTTTCGTCTGGAGCGGCTGTGACAAGCAGTTGTTGCGACAACGCGCACTCTACGTCTCCACGATACTCTGATGGTCCTGCACAAGGAGGCGCGACGCGCTTGGGTTGTCACCAAATAAAATATGATACGCTCGTGCAAGTGCATAGACGTTTTTCGGTGCCCATGCTGCACAACATCCGCGAGTTACCGCATATTGCCGATTATAAGTAGACGTTTTTTTCATAATATGACATTCCAAAGTTCGGGGGTCGACCTATAATCGGAGTCGACCTATACGCGGAATCTTAAAGTCGACTTATCTGTGGGGTCCGACGAAAGGTCGTCGTCCACGGATTCCCTGCTATTCGACACATCGATAACATCAGCCGCCGAGGCAGCGGAGTCGCGACAACTGCTATCTCCCAGAGCGCGCGCCGGTTCCGGAGCCGGACATTTTTGCGACCTACCACAACGATCGCGAAACTATAGCGAAACCACGCGAGGCGAAAGTGGCGAAACTACGGAGCGCGCTTAAAAATCGCCACGCAGCATTAATGCAAACTGCTTGGGAAAGACTGTCTCAAAAGCAGCATTTCAAACCTTTGATAGAGGGCGAACGAAGCACTATGAAAAAAAGAGGAAGTTATCTTGCGACGCGCCCTGCAGTTTTGTTTTCATACAATAGAAACGATTCATTGACAAACCATCGGCGTTCCACAGAAAAGCTGGCAGCGCTGTGTGGGCTGGCAACAACACATCGCGGGGAACTAAACCACAAGACCAATCACATGCGCCCACAAGTGTCTTCTTGTCTTTTTGCACTCACACCTGTTCGCCATTTCTGCATTTCGCTTCGCTTGCGAGCAGTGGTGTGCGCGATTTGTAACGCTTCCAAACGGACGCCAAGATGCCACCACTACGCCGGCAACAGTACAGCGCTACTTTCAAGCGGCAAGCGATCCTCTATGCAGAGTCAGAAAACAACGTTGAAGCAGGGCGCAAGTTCGATGTGTCGGAAAAGTGCGTGAGGGAATGGAGAAAACAAAGGACCAAGATCTTCGCATGCACTGCTACACACCTTTCCTTTCGCGGGCAAACAAATGTTTCTTTGCATCACTCCCTCTTCTAAAAAACTTATTGGTGAGCTATGGCCGCAGCATGAGGCTGTGTTCGGAGTCAACTTTTTTTTTCTCTAGAAGGGGTTGCAAGTTGGGGAGTCGACTTATAATCGGAGTCGACTTATAATCGGCAATATACGGTGCTTTCGTTTCCATGAAGCGACGCACACTTTATCTCGCATGGCGTGGCGGCGGCGAACTTGCGAACGCCAGCATCGCGCGCTTGTACTGCTTGTACTGCCGTCAATCCGAACAGTTTACGCCATACATGCAGCCGAGCAGATAGCTGCAGATGACTGTGATAAGGTGGTCGGCGATAAGTCATAATGGCATGTTCATCGCTGGCTGCCCCATTGCCTTCGCCCTCTTCTGATGCTTATTCGTGAAGGTATCGCCGCAATCGCGTGGAAGTCGTAATCATTGATCAACTGGTCTCTGCCGCTACCGAAAAGACAGAAGACATTTTGCGGCACATTGTGGCGTCGACACAGTGAACCTTTATGCGCGGAACAGTTATCGCAGTCATCGCTTACTGCATTTTATGGCTTCTTGTGTTCCAAGGCATAGGTTCATCGTAGGCAGTCGTAGCTGCACAGAACGGTGCCAGAAAAGGCTGCCTTGCGAAAGCTGACCGCAAGGCTTCATGCAGCCTCCTATTTTAGATGCGAAGTATCTTATGGCAGAGTTCAATCCGGTGGTGGTGTGCGGTGTGACCACCCTTACTGCGCATGCGCATACCCTCTCCACACACCTCCTTTCCACTCCCTCTCCCCATTCCTCCTGTCCTCTTACCCTCTCCCCTCCACTTCCCCTCTCCCCTTTCCACCTCTCCACTTCCCCTCTCCCTTTCCACTCTTCCTCTGAAACGCGGGCTAGACATGCCGAAATTCTCTCCTGCGCAACGCCGCGATGAGCTCGAGCGCATGCGCGTCCCCTCTCCTTCTCTCTCCTCTCCTACGCTGCCCCCCTCTCGCGCGCCTGTCGACCGCGTTCCCCGCTCGCCCTGCGAGAATTAACGGCCAGGCTAGAGGGAAGACAAGACGCGCGTAGCGTTCCTCTTCGCGTTCCACGACGCGAGGTCGGTAGCATGCCCAACGAACGCCAACGGAACGCGATTGTGCAAGTGCTCCAGCTTCGCATCACCTCATGGTCCCCTTTAGCGGGAAATGGTGTAATTTTTCTTTTTTTATTTCTCACTGCCATTCTGCCACCGAAGAAACGCCTGGAAAGTGAGCGACCTTGCTTGCAGCGTCCGAAATCAGCGTGCAGTGCTCGCCGATCTAGGTTATCTTCGCCGCGAGTAAACTGAACCAGGGCACGCGTGAGCGCATGCCTCTTTCATGCTTTGCAAGGCCTGTTTTAGTTTGTTTTTTTTTTCGCTTCATATGCACCATATTTTTACGGCAACCGTGTCTGAAGTGTTCATTGTAAAAGTAGAAGGCTTTGAAAAATGTTCGCTATATGTGGATGCAATTTCAGTGGGTAGCATAAAAAAATCGTAAGTGCACCGAAATATGGTTGTCTTAACCAATATAGATCGTTATATCTGGGATAGTTATAAGTGGGTTCGACTGTACACCTATCCAGGGGAAATCCGCACTGCCGCGAAGCCCCACCTTCAAGGCTAATGAACAAGTTACTCTCACATCGATTCATCATTTTTTAAGTTTAAAAGCTCATTACATTGCCTTATATGCTCCGAGTATAGTAAATTTTCAAACGTAACGTATTTTGCAGGTTATCACTTGCATCCTACCAAAAGTCAAATCCTGCTACTACTCAAAAGTTGCTTCCACTTTCCTTTGAACCAAAAAGTATGACATTTGCATATGCCTTGCTTCAATGTTAAAAAATATTGTGCAGTTAGTTGGGTCATGACAAATGTGCTCATTTTTCTTTATACAGTAATACCTCATTGACTCGAAGTAGTAAAAACCAGAATAAATTTCCAGATAAGCAGATTTTCGAGATAAGCAAAGTTGTGCTAATGCCATTCAGAATTCCAGTTCTATCTAAAAACGTTATCACTACTGACCAGTTTCTTAACAGGAGCGCCTAACTGGCTCTTTGTAAAGGTTTTAAAGAAAAATAATGACATACCAGAGCTATCAACCAGCTGTGCTTTTCGGCACTGCCTTTTTATTTAGTGCAGAAAGACCAACTAAGGCTGGTCTGCCTCTCAGTAACACTTGCACCGAGTTGCTTAACACATCACATGTGGCGATCATTCACGCCGCTGCACTCAACTTCATTTCACATCAAGCGAAGCATGTTTCTTGTTTCGGCTGATGTCGTCCCCCCTTGAGTAGCTGCGTCGACACTGCCACGATCACCGTGCGTGACGCCACATTGTTCCGCTTAAGAAAATGGTCAAACCAGCCGATGTTGCAGGCGAGATCAGTGTAACCCATCGTTAAGTCCAGAGAATCGGCCTTCTCTGTCAATGTTGTGACTGGAAGGGGCTGCTCTCGTAAGGTGCAGCCACACAATCAGCGCCGTTTTGACGTCCAGAAACTTCCGAGCCTCGAATCCGCTTCTTTGGTTAGGACTACCTTTCCCTGCAGCATCAGTGACTTGCTTTGCTTTGGCGGCGTTATCAGCACCACATCACACGGCCGACGAAAAAATCCACACGACGTGCCTTGCGTAAATAAAATGCTGAAATCGCATCTCTGACGGTAAACAAAACGATGTGTACGACCCGTGCTATTTTGCAGGGCCTGGCTCTGCGCACATATATAGCGTCACATGACGTGACACAGGGCTGTTTAACAAAGTTGTTATGCCCCTAGGTCCCAACTTCACTTTCGAGAAACAGTGTCCACTTCATCGTAAGCGTAGCAGCCTCGTGTGAACCTTGTGAAACGTATGACATTTTGCCGTTAGTATTTTGTGAAACAGTTCGGCGGCGAAGTTTTTGTTCCACTCTCAGTCAAGGTTTCGAGATAGCTGAAAGTGGGCACGGAAATACTTTGAGATAAAGGGCAATAAATACATTGCACCTATGGGAAATCGTTCGGTACCGCGGAAAATTTTGATTTAGCCGATTTTTCAGGAAATAGGAGCTCAAGTTAACCAGGTATTACTGTAATATGTTGCAATATTATTCGAATTCTATTTGAAATTATTCGACCAAATCACTATTCGCTTTGAACCTAATATTTACTATTCGCACAAGCCTACAAAAATCATATGCTTCTAGCCTTTCACTAAACTGAAATTTATTTTACAGTATGCCTGCTCAATGTCAGGACAACGGTAAGGCTATTAGTGACAATTTAACAAAAAAAAAAAAAAAGTACATGGGAGATCTCAGATCAAGTACAGCAGAGTCAGAATCAAACACAATTTGGAACTTACGTCATAAGTGATGCCTCAGCGATGAGCATGTTTTTGCCAGACTCCTTGATCTTCTTGACTGCTACTTTCTGGCCTTTATAGGTTGCTAGCAAGACATCTGTGGACAAGAGCGAAGCAAACAGAGAAGAGATATTTCAGCCATCTACCAAGTACCAAGACTCGAGGCAACAACAGCCACAAGTCAGCAGTGTGTGTTTTGTCCTTTTAGGGTCGAGTTGACAGTCAATGGCTGAGTTATCGTTCAAGGTCGAATTAACAGTCAAGAGATGACTTCAGTGATCTCACCTCCAAACTCGCCTTTGCCAATGTTCTCGATCACTTGTAAGTCCTGCTTTTTGATGGCCCAGCCGGCCATCTCAAAGGCTCGGTGATCAATTGCCACCTCGCCACCTTGCTTGGGCACTGAGCGTGATAGACGTGTGCAGAGCCCATCTGCGTCTTGCTCATAATGCTGGTTTTCAAGAAAAAGAAGACAAAATTGCAAGATTGACAGGAGCGATTAAACACACAAAGTGACCAGAAGTTGTCATAACTGACTTCTATAGTGCAACACCACAGCAACTGCACTACTGCAACATGCAAAAAAAAAACTAGTTCATCAGTGCTTAAAGGCCAACTCCGGCGATTTTTCGAGGTCCATGGATTTCAATAAAATTCGCTGGGTACGTTCCTTTTCACGTTCCCGTTATACAGTCGAACCCGTTTATAACGAACTCGAAAGTGCCGCGAAAAGTGGTCGTTATATCAGTAGTTCGTTGTATATGGACTCGTCCTTAAAACGTGCGCTTAGCGGCCAAGCCATTTTTTTTTTCTTTGTGCACTTTTATTAAAGTGCTAACAACCCCTTCGGTGACAAGCTAAGCCTTTTCGCGTCGTGAAGCGACGCTCGCTGCGTGCTCACGAGTGAATTAACCGCCTTTGCAATGAGCTGACACCGTTTCACCGAAGCGCGGTACCGCGACGTGGAGCCGATCATCCCTGGCTAGTTGCGTGTAGCGCGTCGCCTACTCGGGTCGCGGAGTCACTGCCCGGGCCGCTTGCTGTATGCCGTATGCGCGCGTTTGTACGTTCTTCGTGCTTGCTTCACTCCGGACCGTGCACGGGTGCGGCGACTAGCCTCTTCGTTCAACGCGGCGAAAACAAGCATTTTCCAAGCAACACGCACTCTACGTCTCCGCGATGCTCTCGCGGCCCTGCACGACGATGCGCGGCGCACTTCACTTGTCACCTAGTCAAACACGCTGTATACGCTCGCTGTCAGTGCATCGACGTTTCTCGGTGCCCGCGCCGCTCAACAACAGCGAGCTACTTTCGTTTCTACAAAGCGACGCGCACTTAAAAAAAAAAGCGGTCTCGCACGACGCGGCGGCGGCGAACTTGCAAACGGCAGCATGGCGCGCTCGTACCGCCGTCAATCCGCAGTGTACGGCGTACGCCACACGCAAAGCCGAGTATCTACAGATGACTGTGATAAGGTTGTCGGCTATAAGGCATAATTTCACGTTCATCGACGGCCGCCGCCTCGCGTTCGTTCTTTTCTGATGCTTATCCGCGAAGGCATCGCCGCAATCGCGCGGAAGTCGTAATCACCGATCGACCGGTCTCTGCCGTTACCAAAAAGACGGACAACTTTTCGCAGCACATTGTGGCGTCGACGAGTTTAGAGACGCAGTGAACCTTTTTGCGATGGAAAGCTTAGCGGTTATCACTTCTTGCATTTATGCCTTCTTGCGTTCCAAGGCATTGTTTGGTTCATCGCAGGCGGTCGTAGCTGCAGAGAACGGCGTCAGGAAAGGTTACCGTGCGAAAGCTGACCGCAAGGCTTCATGCTGCCTACTATTTTTTTTTTCCCTCACTGCCATTCTATCACTGAAGAAATGCCTGGAAAGTGAGCGACCTCGCTCGAGCGCGCGCGCCCGTCACGCTTTAGAAGGCATGTCTTAACTTTTTTTCGCTTCGTATGCGCCATGTTTTTACCGCGACCGTGTCCGAAGTGTTCGTTGTAAAAGTAGGAGGCTTTGAAAAATGTTCGCTATATCTGGACGCAGCTTCAATGGTTAGCATAGGAAAATCGTAAGTGCACCCAAATATGGTCGTTATAACCGATAGATCGTTATATGTGGGATCGTTATAAGTGGGTTCGACTGTATATGCCAAATTACAAGCTGGAGACATACGCAGATTCATTGCAAATGAATTTTATTGATTGCCTCAACTCTCCCCACCTCGCTTCCCAAAATTATTGGCAACATTGGGTGCGTGACGTCATTTTTGTTAAGCGGAAGTGACGGAACCGAGGGGCCCCTAGAGCGTCTACTATCCACAAGGCAACAATCGCGAGTGTTTGGCGAGCGCTTCGTTGGCTGGGCGTGTGAATTTCAGTTCCTTGTGGTAATGCGTGCGATGGGTGGCAAGTAGTGATGCAGAACTATCGATGGTACTATCGATAGTATCGATAGTTGAGCCACTATCGAACTATCGATGGTAAAAGATACTATCGATAGTGCTATCGATAGTAAGTACTATCGCTAGTTTAAAATCAACAGCGCGAACTCATTGCAGAAAAAAATTACATCACCTCCCACTAAAGGGACCCATGTGGGGATGCAAAGCAGCGCATGGGTCGACTTAAAGTTCCGTTCATCACAGGCACCTTGCCCGATGTTAACGCGTCCTTGCAAGTGGAGCACACTGTGAAATCACTGTTGTTGCTGTTGCTGTTACTCGTCCCGAACTCTTGTTGGAGCACGCCACGCGGGTTCATCACGCGTCTGCAGAATCTCGTTCCCCGACGCCATCATGTGATTGCTGAGAGAGTGTAAGGGGGAGAGGCCACAGCGTCTTACATAGCCCCTTACACAGGCCCGAATGCGCTAGCGCGTGCCAGTACACATGGTTTTGTCTGCGTTACGCCAAGCTAGGGCAGCATACGGCAGCCCAGGCCCCTAAAGCACTCTGCACGTATCATCGTCAAGGCGGTCGAAGAACAAGAGGAGGAATACTTCTCCTTGGCGCAAGCGCGCGCTCAGATGGCTGTGCTAGGTGGTACAAAGCGGATGGTCGCCAATGGAACTACGGACACAGCCCCGAGCAACAGCTGCTTCGCATCTAATAAATTTGGTTCGCCACGCGCGTGGTACATAGTGGAGCCGGAAGAGCAGGCTGTAGCGGAAAGGAAGCCGTTACATGGGGTAGAACTGCGCGGCTTGAGCTTTATATTGCATTTGATGATTTCAATATAAAAAAATAATCAAGAACTAAGTTTGTTAATTGTAAGTTGTAACTGGTTGCTTTTAAATATTAATTTATTAGTGGATATATGCCGCCATTTTCACTGCGCAAATAATTTCTCTCCATAAAAGTTTCCTTATAAATTAAGCGAAGCTGATAGTAGGCTATCGCGAATATTCTGGCAATTTGGCCAGCCAGCAACACCATAGTTATTCGCACTACTATGGATAGTTTGTCACGTGGTTGTGACAGTTTAGAATTCTGCAGCAAGACTGGGCAATACGAAGCTCTTTTTTTTTGTCGTACTTGTGCCCATAAAATCAAAACTCATAATACAAGCGATACACGCTGCGCACTGATTGCAGCGAGAACAGTCGCCGGCCGTCGAGTAATCTGATGACCGGTGGAACGCTTCGTCTTTTATACATGAGTCATCAAGCGCTCCAGCGTTATCGCTGGTGCTCGCGTAAGCTCTCGAATAAACTTGAATATTCGTGCCCGGCGTGTAATCTTAAAATGCCAAACAATCGCGAAGCTTCTCAAACATTGCGGCGCGGTCTGCGTCAAATGCAGCTAACAGTCTGTGGGTGAAACCCGAATACATCAAAACAAAGCAATAAACACGCCTGGCAATATTATCGCTAGTAATATTACCGATGGTACTACCGATTCGACTATCGATAGTTTGTCTACACTATCGATAGTTTCAAAGAAACTATCGATACTATCGATAGTCAATTTACCGATAGTTTTGCATCACTAGTGGCAAGTGGTGTCGCGTTGTGGGCTGCACACGATTCCCCGTTGGCAGTCACGAAACACTCGCACCTAACGATTACCCTGCGTCTCTATATTAGTGTTTTAGCTAGCAATGCCGGTTTACCGCACGGAAAGTACGGTAATACCGTACCGGCTAAAGAGTGCACATGCGTGAACACCACGGAAACACTTCTCGTAGCATATACAGGGTGCACCGTGACCGGGCCTATATCGATATACGGTGAGCTTCGCATCGTGCGAAACAACGTAACCTAATGGTGCGAAAGGTGGCTCATACTTGGCTTATATTACATTCCTTCGGCCGTACGAACGCAATGTTAATGCCGCTATTGCCAAACTTATGCACTCTTCCCATAGCAATATTAAGAAGCTTTAGTTAGTCCGCGAACTTCTCAGCGATAGCATTTTACCCGATCACGGCCCCACAAACTTGAGCTCCCTGGACAGGTGGTGCCATCTGGCGGTGGAGTGTGCAACCAGGCAAGCAAAGAGCTAAACACGTGAGTTCCACTTCATCGAAGAGGAATGGCCATTACAGTTGGCCTCCAAATGCGTCGGAATCACAGCTGTCATTTTCCGACAGCTCAGCTTGTGCACGTGACACGGTCAGTCACGCACAAGATTTCCGACGGAGTCACCTTTCAAATGAGCGTCTGCTCTTCGCAGCTTTCATACTACGCGTTGGCGGGACCGGCATGCCTTGCTTGATTTCCGGTTTTGTAACCACTTATACGTCACGCGAAGACAGTATGCTCGGTTGGGTTTCGGTTTCGGTGTTGCGGTTTATTGCTTATTTAAAATTATTCTACAATTTGACGAGTGTTTCTGCTATCGGACCCGTGACAGGAGCGTCTCAGGAATATTAAAGCACCATTACATTGACATGGCCAAAAAATCGCCGGAGTTGGCCTTTAAGCTTTGCATCATCTTGCATTTACTGGAATGTTTCATAAACAAAATGTCTGTACTGGAAAAGACAGAAGCTAGATTTCAATTGCAGTAAACATAGGTGCATGCGCGTGACCATGAAAGCACAGAACAAGTAGAAAATATCTATAATATTGATTGTGGTCGACTAGACATTCTGTGAGTGAAGCAGCTCACCGTGATAGGTTGTTTCTTGTAGAAAACAGTTTAAAATCTTTTTACATAAACTAAGAACAGCCCATACTTTTACTACACTACAATTAAAAGACAACAATTAATGGCTCCTATGCTTGCCTGTTGGATTCATTTGGTTGTGACCAACACCAAAGGGTTGTGACAGCCCATCAAAGGGTTGTGACCAACACCAAAGGGAACAACTAATGCAAGATGGCCCAGCGGCCAGCTGCAAAAAAAAAAGTTGCTAGATAAACACGGCCATGCAAAGCGCTGCACCACACACCTCGATGAGCTGTGGTAGGCCTTCGAAGTACTCCTCCTCATCAATGGTGAGCTTGCCCATGCGGTAGATGACACGGTAGTGCTCCACCTTGGACCGGAAGCAAACACACAGCGTGTAGTCACCGGGGTAGTTGGTGCTCTCGCGCACCAAGAAGAGCCCATCTTCCCGAGGCTGGAGCAGCAGCTCTGCTCGCTCACGGCTGATCTTTCCGTGGAACCATCTGATCAAAAAATAGGAACAGTAGTGGTTGAGGGACGATCACTTGAAGTTCAGTAGAGTGAAAAAACACTTACATACATATAATCAAATACTGTTGCACTTTCTTCCTTTTTTTTTTTTTAACGGCGCAGCTGTCAGTCTACCCCGTGCTGTCGTCATCGTTACCATTATCGTGGTAGTAGTACAGTCGATCCCGGATATATCGAACTCGGATATATCGAATTATTGGCTATATCGAACAGTTGAGAAATCCCCTTGAATTTCCCATGCAAAAGTATGGGGCTGGTGTCCACGTATATCGAACTCCCGCACAGCGAAACATCCGCTATATCGAACGCTGCCCCGCGCCGAAACCCAGAAAGTGCATTTTTCCTAACAAATATTCATCATTTTTCGGCCGCATTCTTATAAGTTCCAGTCCCTCGTCGCGCGCAGGTGACGAAATTGCGTTGCTCTAGTTCGTTGCGCAGCGCTTGTCAGTTCACCGGTATATTTGACGCGCGATCCGCAGGTTTTAATGCATGGGCTAGTGTTTTTCAAAGAGGCTGATTGCCGAGGGCACCAAAATGAGAATTCGAAGTGACTTGACAGCCTTGTTGTAATGTTTGCATTCCCTTCCTTGTCTGTTCGCGCACGATGGCATGCGGGCCCGCAAAGCATGGCCTTCGAGATCCGCAACCTCGTGACGTATTTCTAGTGTTTTCGGTTTTAAAATGCAGATCTCAGAGGCTACGCTTTTTTTTCGCATTTCTCGCCAAAGTAGCGGCTGCCTTCTACAAAGCCACAAGTGCCATCGGTATCGCGAACATGTCGACGGTGGAGAAATGTTTCGTTCTTCGTGCAGCGGTGCAGCGTTGTTAGCGTTGTCTCTTGTGGCATGTGTACTTCTCGCTCCGTTCTTGATAAATCGTCATTCGGGAGTCGAACTAAACATTGTCCCGCTCGTAGCGATAAAAATGATGACCGGTGCTTGGAACAACGTCAAGTAAAGCACCGTCGTGCACTGTGTCCTTACGGGCCTTGGTGCCAGGTGACGACTTTGGGCGCGTCATGACCGCCGACTACGGCGTACGGTGCGTCAGTGAATTTTGCGACTTATTAGCGTTTCCGGGCGCCGTATCGGACGGGAGTACAGCGAGTGACTTTATCGGTGCAGATAACGATGTAGCTGTTTCTGATTGCATCGATGCCGAGATCATAGCTGACGTTGCCGGTGCTGCGGAAATGGACCCATGCGGTTTGAATGTGCCAGCCGCCGCTGCCACCGCTAAACCCTTTACCGCGCTACAGAGCTCGCATCAGCGTTCAGCGTCGATCACCGCTGTTGTGGCCGAAGGTGTTGAATTTACTTATCTGGAAAGCTTCAATGATATTGACGATGACTTGATAAATTCACGGCGCGCAAGAAGCAAGACAAGTTTATGGACTATTTGCATGCGAAATAAAGTGCGCTAACTTGCAAAAGAAGAAGTTCTCGCCTTGTTCTTTAGCATATGTGAGCGAATCGTTATGTTCGCGCTTTTTACGATTTAGGAAAACTGTGTAGATGCCTGCAGTGCGTTAATTAAAGCCCTAAATACGCATATTTCGTATTTCGAATTATCGATATATCGAACTATTTCGCGGTCCCCTTCGAGTTCGATATATCCGGGATCGACTGTAGTACTATACTCGCGGACAACTTTTCTTGGCAATGAAGGGAAAGCTATGGGGGCAGAGCTTCTGCATATGCACTCCTACGCAAAGTAGTCTGGTTTGGCATGCACCTTGTACAACTGTGAAAAGTGATCGCAGTGCTCAATTGGTGTTGCATACTGATGCAGACGCCGCGTAGCATTTGAGGTACACGTAAAAGGCGGAACTTTTTCACGCATGCAAAAACAAAAAGTGACAACGTGTAAAGTGAAATAAATACAAATACCCCACTGGTGTGTGCTGCGTCCTGTCTCAAAGAGCTACATATGGAAAATAAAGGAGTAGTTTTCATATCTCGCATAGAAACATGGACGCAATTCGAGGACTACATTCATTAGCAGTAGGATACGTGTGATTTGGCTCTGTAGCCTTCGCTTCATTGCCAATAAAAGTTGTCCATGAGAATAGCAGTTGTCGTGACGCAGGTCACGTGACCAGGGGAGGGGGGGGGTGAATAAAAAATTAAGCAAAACGATGATGATGATGCTAAATGGTGATAATGATGATGCTTGAAACGACAGTGATGATGAACTGTGATGATGATGATAATGCTCAATCAGACACACTCGCGCGCTTAAAGCTTCGCTGTCCGATGGTTTTCACGGTGTAGAACTGGCTGCAATTTTTCTTTTTTGTTAATTTATTAAAATTGTCTTGGGGAACACTGCTAAAGGCAAAATTTGCATGACTAGGCTCTACCACATGTTCAGTAGCCAGTGCACATTTTTATGCAGTTCAATACATAATTCACAAAAAAAAATTATCTACTTTCATGGCATGGTTTCGTTGGTAAAACCAACTGTACAGGTAAACCATCAAATAAAGATATAAGAAACTTGTTGCCCAAAGCTGTACAGACAAGTAGAAGTGAAACATGAGCATCATGTTACCATATTTACTCGAATGTAACGCGCGTTTTTTCCTATACTTTTGCTACCTGAAGTCGACCCTCGCATTACAATCGAATACTGAAATTCAAGTTGTCCAAAAAAGTGCAATGATGCACACAATTCTTTTATTTTAGTTTTATTTTTTTCTTCCTGAAAAAGACACCCTTCGCGTTACAATCATGGTCCCGTTAGAATCAAGTAAATATGGTAATGAGGAAGCTATTGTACAATGAGAACCTTTTGCTTCACAATTCTATTACAGTTCATTACTGCTACTGATCTGCTACTTCTTTAATCACACTTTAACGTATCAACTATTCATCGAGTAACCTTAATGCATAAACCTTAGTGCAGTAGAACCTCATTGATACATTCCCACTTAGTACGATTTCCCGGCTCCTACACTCGTAATCGTGAAAACTAAAAATAACCCAATACAGTAAAACCTCATTACAACGGATCTGTTTACAACAGACATTCGGATATTAAATACCAATTTGCGGCGTTATGCCGACCTCCGTATTTGTTCCATTGATTGAGCTTCGTTTACAACGAATTCTGGTACAACGGACATTCGGATATAATTGACTAAAATGTCAGGCCAGCAAGGTGGTCAGGACTCCTTTAGAGCGGACTTTTCTACTACGGACATACCAAATTCAGTAACTTCCGACTTCAAACATCACTTAGCGTACTTTCGGGACAGGAACAGCGTGCCGTGGATATCGACGTACCGATTTAAGAACAAAGGCCGCCGATCTCCAGTCCGTCAATGATCAGCTTGCCTAGCTGTAGCGACAAAAAAACGGCGTGCGGCATGCTTGGTGTTGCGTTCTGGGACGCTGACGCGCGAAATTGCTAGCCGCTGCCACCACTTCTCCGAGCGGTCACTGCGCGGCGAGCTTGGTTGGGGGGTGGTATGCTGCCTATGCGCAAAATGCCCATCCGTGGTTCTGAGGAGCCAGCGGGCGATGCGATTCGTTGCTTGCGACAAAGGACATTGCGGCTTTTTTGCTTTCGTATGTTCGCTAGCGCTATGTTCTTGCCCGCAAAGTTCGGATTTGTCGCGTACATCGGCACCGTGAGCGCAGTTAGGCATAGCCACGGCATCGAGTAGAAAGCTCGGTTGCGATGTGCGTGGCCAAGGTGCCCGATGTTTCAAAGTACGTCACGCTCGATTGCAAGCACAAAGAGTTGTCCCGCGGTGGTATTCGTCATAAGCTGCGAAGTGTTGATAAGAACCGTTCGCGACATGTGCGGTGCGTTATCGTAATCTGATGATTGAGCTTCCGCTTGCAGCCGCCCAACTAAAGCGTTCTAAATTATCAACGACCCGTGAACAAAGAAGGAGTGCGAACGCGCGTCACTAAGTAGCGCAATTTTACACAGCCACAACCTCGCGACGCACAAGCAGCAGGCGACGATCCCGAAGCTAGCATCACGGCAGAAGCAGCCAATCGGAGGCCTTGAATTGAACTTCAAACATGTGCTTTTTGTACGCTTATTACTGAATGGAGGAGCTAGCTCAAACAGAGAACTTGAACACGAAGAAATGCTCTTTACGACGAGCCCAAAATGGTGGCGCCCGGTCGCACCATTGCCGAGCTATAATTTTGAAAAACGCCTTTTTTTTGCTATTTCCGCAATTTTCACCAAGTTGGCAGCCGCAATGAAAAAAGCTTTATAGCACTTCTACGTAGTTTTCAGTGAAGATATTTTGGAATCAGATAGAAAATGGGCTACAGAAACTGAAAATACGATTTTCCAAAAATCGCATTTTTTTTGGTCCCCCGTTTAAACAGGACCATGTTTGTGACTCGTAATTCTCTCCGGTTATAACAGACCCATTCAGCGTTTACACAGAAGTCTGTTGTCACAGTACAGCATAGACCGCTTATAACGTAAGTCGCCGGAGTCGCGAATATCCGCACTATAAGCGGTACCGCATTATAACCAAAACAACATTTTGAAAGGTTGCACGTGTGCAAAACATGACCAACAGGCAGGTGCGCGATTCAGACTATTGAGGCATGCGACTGAGACGTAAGTTGACATCCGCTTACATTTGAATATGTTGAACGGTTAGCGTCCGCGGACCTGCGGTGCCGACATAACGAACGTGGAATAAATGCGCCGTAACGGGAAGTTGCTGCGGTAACACACTGTGCGTGCGCGATGTCGAAAACGGTGGCGACCACGAACCACCACTCGAGTGTTTCACACGCCCGCGTTTTCGTTAAAGATGTAAGTCACCCCTTCTAAATGCAACAACTGCAAAATGTTTCACTGACTCGGCACCAAACCGCAACTTCTGTAGTCCGCGGCCGCCGACATGGCAGCTAGCGCTCGTTAGCTGCCTAGCGTGCGCGTTGCAACTTCGCATGCCGCCGCGAGAAGCTTGCCCTAGACAACACGGAGATCGGGCGTAGAAGAGATCGCACTCGCGAGCTAAACCAAGGGCATCACGCGTGAAACGAACTTTCGGTTCGCGGTCGGGAGAACAGCCGCGGCAACCATCCTGAAAAAGTCTTCCAAGCTTGTAAGTACGCCTGTTGGTGGCAAAGGCGAAAGCTCAATCGCGTCTCAAAGATTGTTACTTGCGGGGGAATCGAGGCTGCACGCGCGATATCTGCGCTCTACGACGAAGCAACTATTTTCTCGACTGAGACAAACAGCGGTAACGCGCTCTTGATGCAGACGCGGGCGCCCGTTCGTAGCGGAGCGCGCATGTCAAGCGGCCGAAGGGGGCAAAGGCTTCTCCGTCGGCCAAGCAACCGCTCCCCCTCCTCACACCACGCACCCGCGCTGGGCTGCTGCCCCCCACCGCCATCCCTTTTTTTCTCCCCCCACTCCTTGTTCGTTCGTTCCGCGTCCCCTCCTCCTTTGTAACGCCGTCGCCGCTCTGTCCCCCGCTGGCGCATCTCCACTGAGAAGTGCGCTCGCTCCCTCGCATCTCTGAGAACGTTCCGGCAGCCGCATTATAACCGGTCTTTCATCTCGGGGGACTGCACAATAAGCGGTATGCGTATACATGGAGTTCTATGGGGGAGTAAACGGGAGTCGGAAAAAACCGCATAATAGCCGGTACTGCACTGTAAGCGGTTACGTTATAAGTGGTCTGAGCTGTACTTGGATTTTACATACTCCCTTTACAACAGACCAAAATCCTCTTCACTATGAAGGTCTGTTGTAATGAGGTTATACTGTAGAGCTGAGTGTATGTTCCAGTCAATACGTTCCTGAAAAATACGATTACTCAGCAACAATGTTCAGCACCGCGAGAAAATTCAGCCATACGATACGTTCTGCAGCCAGAAACTCTCATTCAGGTGTGCAAAAAGGGCCCGATCATGTACTTGTGATGCGCTATGTGGCAGACTGCCGTCGCATGGCGACGGCTGCTTCTCCACAGTGCCTAATTTCCCCCCTCCACGCCTTCTCTGCTTTGTGCAATTTTCTCCTCTACGTCTTCTACGAATTACTCGATTGTCCCCTCCGTGTCTTTTCCAAATGGCTCAATCATCCCCTCAGCCATTGCCTCAGCTCTCCGTCAATCACACACCAACCCGAAGGCAGGCAGCCACACTCGACAAGAAAAACTACGAAAGGCTTTACAAAAATTTGTCTTTTCTGTAGAACTTAGCATGATTTCGCTGAGCACAACAAATCCTTCAACCGTAGCACGACACATAGATACACACCCGTCCCACACATTTTTGTTCAGACCCCATGGCTACAACAACAGCCAGGAGAACACTGCGGAGCCAACAATGCGGCACTAAGAATGGATGCTGTCGTTCCTCCAGTCCGTCGTGGTTTGGTATGAGACCTACGGAAACACACATGGCGCCACCGCTACACAACACGCCGCGCCACGTAACCATAGCAACACGCCACCATTGTGCCTAGTGGATATGGCCAATAAAACGTCATTTCCTCCACACTTTCCTCCCACAGCGCGTTCATTTTCGGGTTGCTCTTCCCATCACGTGGCGCATTTCCAGTCGGCGTTCGTTTTTCTCTGGCCAGACAGTTCTGCCTACCCGTGGGTCACCAGAACGTTCCAGAACAAATTTCTTCTGAAAGATATCTGGAAGGTTTCTAGCTATCAGACGACAAAAAGAGATGATGCGCTCGCAGCCATCTTTATGAGGACTCGACAGATCGCAATGCAGCCGCTTGGGGACTTCAACTTCAGTTGTCGTTACACCTGACGCTATCTTCTAAAGCCCGTTCCGCCGTGCGAGATGGTGTGATTACGAGTGCCGGCAAACATACTGCTGTATTTCTCAAGTTAAGACAGAATGCAAACTGATCAGCACGTGTGTGAGACGTAGAGAAGACGAAAATTATATTAGGAGGCCAAAGGAAAGAGCAGGAGCTTGCGATTGTCATTTGCACCCGAGGAACCATGTAAGAATATGTATATGCATACCTGCCAAGTTTGGAGAAACGGAATCCGGGAGATTTACTCAACGGCGGGGGGGGATATAAAATATTTCGACCGCGGGAGGAGGGGGTATAAAGTATGCCGATTGCGGGGGGGGGGGGGGGGGGGGTGTGTACTGTGATAGCAATTATATGTACATTAGGCAGTTTTAGAACAGCGTACGCAAAGCTTTGTGCTGGCTTTTAGCGCAACTGCGCCTGCGTCGTATGCTAAGCGCTTGCGGGCTTCCGGTAAGTGACGGAAATAGCGGGCCGCAAACGCTAACGCTAACTTAGCGTACGCAATTCTAAAACTGCCTGCTGTCAGCGGGATTTTTCGGTCGCCACTGATCTGTACAGAGTCCAAACCGATAACATCGCTTACGCATCGTCTGTTTCACGTGCGAGTAAATGCGCGCTAGCGCTAGGGACGAACGCTGTTGAAGCAGAGATGAAACGTCACCGTCGCGCGAAGGGCACATGCGATAACATCGCTCCGCGTGCGAGGCCTGTCGTCGCTTGCTTACCAGTTATTTCATCGGGCAAGGGACCATAAGGGGCACCGTTGAGATGGGGACGGTCGCGAGCACTGGCGAACGCGCTATCTCGACAGACATCGGCTACCCTTTTAAGTGCTGGACTGCGGTGCAAAGTGCACAGCTACTTCATGCGCAATGAAACTGAGTTGAACCTTTCTACCATCGTTAAAAAGAAGAAGAAGAATCCTTTCTACTACGTGGCCAGACAACCTTGCTTATGTGGCCAGACAAAGCACTGGACGCGCGGGGCAAAACTGGATTTCCGGGAGATTTCTCTATGACCCGTACAACTGGGAGAAACGTTCATAATCCGGGAGTCTCCCGGGTAATCCGGGAGACTTGGCAGGTATGTATATGTAGGTCAGTTATTAAAAAGCACTGACACAAAAATTTTGCATCTTGTTTTCTCTGTTGCAATAAGTAGCTAACGACCCACTTATCACGGCTGGAAAGCTCGTTTGCTCGAGCGCACTACCGTTAATTATTTGGAGACTGTTTCATAGCGCCCAGTCGCAGTTTCAGTTTCAGAGAGCGCCGAGGGAGGTGGGACCCAGGGTGGTTTTTAAGTAAACATAGCTGGCTACGTGAGCACACAAGACCGGGTGCACATGAGCACCGTGTCGACAACTCTTTTCAACGAAGGCTTCCTTGATGCTGCTACGATGCCATCTGAGACGTTGTAAATATGTGTGACCCTCCCAAGATGCACTCCTGAGGCAAGGACACCAGCCTTTGTACTCCGATGCAAGTCTCCCCTTCTTTCCGTTAAAAAGGTCTGCTAGAAGAGAGTGGGAGAGCGCACCCGCAACAACCGTGGCAACCAGCACAAACTCGTGATGCAGGTGGCGGTTTGTTGTTTACAAGAACACCAAAGGCACATTTCGTGTGGAGTGGCACGATGCGCACTTCAAACATGATTTTAAATATGTTCTAGGCTATATTATCCGCTGATATTTCGTAGATGATGCGTGTGTGTCCACATAAGGGGGGAGGTGGGGAGCGAAGCTGAAATTCTTTATTTTTTGTAGTAGAACAATGAAATTTGGCATGCTTATTGGGAAGTGCACTGAATGATTATTTACAAAATTTCATTAAGATATCTCCAGCAGTTTTGACATTATAAATTTTTACTTGCATCATTGTTGTACCAAACTTGCAGAAAGCCTGGCGTGACAACAAAACATGGTAAAAGCCCAAAGTTGCCCTTATATTTTAGCCATAGGAATGGTTCATGCTATGACATTCTCCAAATATTTTTATTACCGCGATTTTTTTTACACGGAACATTACATCCATGTTTGCCTAATGCATTCGTTATCGTCATGTCAAATTAGCTAAAGAGTAAAAAAACGAGAGAGTAATTCAAAAATATAGGAATGTCATAGCGTAGAGAATTGACTAAGGAATACAGTGCAACAGACCTCATGAAAATCCATCAAGCCATAGTCGTGCTACGCTTTCTGCAAGCGAGACAGTCTGGTCAAAACACACTTCTGAGAAAACGGGCCCTAAAGTTGCACAGCCACTACATGTAAATCAAAATGCCCTGGGGCTGTAATATTTAGTGTCTTTGCTTACAGGGGTTTTCTTATGTCCTTGATCTTTCATTTTGCTGCACTACGTGCTTTCCTTTTTCTTTATTGGTTATTTTTGTCAGCTCTTTGAAGGGTGAGCCTTCAGGTTTAATGCCCAGACTTGCACATTACAAGTCTGTGGCATGCAAATTTAGGTGTGCTGTGGCAGTTATGGCCAAGACATTGGTGGCACAGGAATTTCTGAGTAGTACTTAATGAAGTGAGTTTGGCAGATAAAAATTCGTCCACTCCTTTTACACAAGTTCATTTGTCACCCCCGCCTTGATACGCTTCACCATTCACCCGGTCGTGGTAATGGTAGTCGGCGAGGCTTTCATTATTTCAGTACATTTACAAAAGCTTGCTGCGATACCATGCACGGCTTGAAGCGCGCCTAAATTACATCACCACTGAGTGCTTATTTCCCCGCGAAGTGCTCGGCCGCGGGGTTCGGGAAGTCTGTGCCCGATATGCTGGGTGGTGGCATTTGCTGGCGATGTGCAATATGCCAAGCTGCAGCGATGAAACATCGGCGTGCAATATGCTTGGCCTCGCATTTTGGGGCGCCGACGCGCGAAATTGTCGCGGTGCTTCGAGCGATCGCTGTGCGATGAACTTGGGGAGATCGAGCGGCCGTGGGGTCCGCGGCGCAGCTGCCGATACGCCAATTGCCGATCAGCGATTCCGAGCTGCCAGCGGGCGATATCATTAGTTGCTTGCAACATCGCGCATTGCAGATTGTTCGCTTTCGCATGTCTGCTAGCACGATGTTCTTCCCCGCAAAGTTCGAATTCGTCGGCGCCGTGAACGTAGTTAGGCCTAGCCACGACTCCGAGCAGTAAGCACGGTCGCGGTGTGCGCTGCCGCGGTGCCCGATGTTTCAAAGTAAGTTAGTCATATTCAATCACGAGCACAAAAAGTCGTCCCGCGGTGGTCTTTGTCACGAGGTCCGAGATGCCGACAGGCAGAACTTCTAACCGCGGGTCCCACGAGTGAACGCAATACAGGTCCGAGACGAGCTTCTGCAATGTTCGCAAAGAGCGCGTCGGGCTATCGCAGTCTGATGCACGGTCTGATGAATGGGGTGCAGCTGCTAACGCGTAATTATCGTCGACCAGCGAACACAAAATGAGTGCAAACGCTTCAGTAATTAGCGTGATTTTCGACAGCCGTGACCCCGCAATGCGGAAGCCACAGACGACGCACACTGGGAGCGACCATCGGACCAATGGCGAGGGGCGCTGGAGTATCATGGCGGCCACGGCCAATTGGGGGCCTCGAAACGACCTTTAAACGTTTGCTTTTTGTGCGTTTGTTTTTAAATGGAGGAGCCAGCTGAGGCGGGGAATTTGAAGATGGAGAAATGCTCTTTCAGACAGGCCCTCGATGGTGGTGCTCGGTCGCGCGCGCCGTTACGGAGCTATAAATTTTTGAAAAACGCTTTCTTTTTTGCGATTTCCGCGATAATTTTCGCCACCTCAGCGGGCGCAACAATTTTTAATAGCACTTCTACGTGGTTTTCAGCGAAGATATTTTGGAATTGAATAGAAAAAAGGCTACAGAAACTGAAAATATGATTTTCAGAAAATCGTTTTTTTGCCATTTTTCGAGATTTGATCCCTGCGTCTCCCCATAAATCTATCCAACAGATTATCTCGCCTTCGAAATTTTGTGTCAGTACTCCTTTAAGAGCAAAAAACAGAGGTTCACAAGTTTTCTGTCGCCACTCCTTTAAGTGCAAGCACCTTGTAAAAATACTGCCCAGATGCTACAACAAGGAACTTCATTCACAAACAAGCAACTTCATTCACAAGACCACATCATGCTTTTAAATTTGTATTTCCACATTAATAAAATGTAAGATACAGACCAAGAGCCATCACCGTTTTACCTTATTTTAGCTCGATTTATAACAGTCACCAATTGGTAAATTCCATACACTAGATTATTCTGACAGTCTCGCAGCCCCACCATTGGCCCCTATGTACCGTATTTACTCGAATCTAGGCCGGCCCTGATTCTAAGCCGACCCCCGAAATTCGCAAGGCCAGAAAAGTAAAAAAACCTATTCATTGTACTCGAATCTAAGCCGACCCCCCCACTTTCGCACATCGTTTTTTTGAAAAAAACATCGGCTTAGATTCGAGTAAATACGGTACATAATGCATAAGAAAAATTAAACTTCGTAGTTTTACAGCATGCAAAAATTTTGCATTTCTGATTAGATCTACATGCTGATTTGGCTACTAAATAAAGTGGAAATAACACATTTTATAAGACATCTACAGCATATTACAGCCTGTTCATTTTATGTTATGTTACTTGAGGATGGATATTTGATGCGTGCATTGACTATAGTTTCGTAATCTGCAGCGACAGGAGGACAAACTGACCAGGTGGCAGGAATGTGCAAGTCCATGCAGCAAGGTGTTGATAAGCATTTTTTGTGTGGTTCCCTTCAAAGACAAACATAAAGGCTTCTGTATCATTCATCAAACAGATGGGTACTGTCAAGAACACAATATTATGAAAGTTATTACAGGAAGCGCAGTGGCTACAATGACATGAGAGGTAATGTATTTAGAACTGAAAAGTCTCCTGCATGTGGCATGCCACAAGCTGCAGCTGAAAGAGATAACCTCCAGACAAACAATGTTTTTTTTGTTAAGCACCTTTGTTTGTGGTCTCACGCTAGGCACAATTTGCGGTGGTGGGGCAAAGTTCAACGTGTGTGCAACAATCTCCAACTCACGGCATAGAATTGAGCTTGACTTCTGCCCTTCGGAGGATGTAGTTGAGTGGTATCAGGCCCTCCCGCCCATCACTATGCCGTGCCCGGAACCAGTTGCAATCCTGGAATGAGAGAGAACACATTACAGCTAAGGTAGAGGGAGACAATTTAAAGGGACACTAAAGTGCAACATTAAATTAGTTCAAATAGGTCAATTAATCTTTACGAACTCTATTTTCATCCTAGGTTAATTCTTCAGTAAGGAAATGAAGGTAAAATCCTTTATGTTTGAATTTCGCGCTGAAACTTCAGCACATGAACGTCAGTGTGAAGCAATGAATTTCAAAGTCTTTTTAAGTATTTTGGCTACATTGGTTCGATGAAATTTCCCAAAACTTGACTGTGTTAGAACATCTGGTCCCTCAGAACACAATGTAAACAGTTTTTACTTACAAACGACTACAGACCCTAGCAGACGCTATCAAAATGTATGACTTCACGGCGAGCTGGTCCGAGAATTTCAACGTGGCGATGCCACCAGTATTTTCTTTTTTAGCATCTTCTTGCTTGCCAAGCGCCCTCGTGCTGTGACTATTATTATTATTATTATTATTATTATTATTATTATTATTATTATTATTATTATTATTATTATTATTATTATTTGGTTTGAATACACAGAAGACACGAAGAGACAGAGGAAATAGGGAACAGGCTGACAACTGCCACCTGAAGGGGCACAACGCCTGCCTGCTCCTTCGGGAAGGGGGAAACAGAGGAAATGAAGATAGGGGGGAAAGAAAGAGGAAAGAAAAAAAGGATGTGGTGCTTAAGAGATCTTAATTTACCAATACGAGCAAAATCGTTTTCTTTTAGTGTTCCTTTAATGAAGAGAAAAGAGCAGCGGTTGGCCTGGAGCATATGCCTAGTCTGTTACTCCTCATCAAGGCAAAGGGAAATGGGAGAGATAGACGACAGGTGACTATGCTATAGTACAATGCACTCTATAGATGTACTATGCGCAGGAATGTTCACATCACAAATGGCCTAGAGATGAGCATCTAAGCCTGTCTCACTTAGAACAGAAATTTCGAAGCGCATCGGTCATGGTCACCAACATATCTCCATACGCCCTAGAGCTGCTTCTCCGAAAATAGCCGGGAGTTCAGACAATCGACATCACGTATGAGAGCAGACATTATGAAAATTGAATGGAGTGTGGAATCAAAATGCATAACTTCACAGTCACTTGATACAGCATTGATAGTTTACAGCACATTTTAGTTTTTCTTCCCTCTACTTCCTTAAGGAAAACCTCATGGTCCATTCATTAACCTTGAAGTTCCAGATATCGCTACCAAGACACAATAAGCTATAAACAGGCCAGAACGTCCTGCCTTCAAAAGTTTTAGTTGGTCAGTTAATGTCTCCTTTAGTCACATTTCATCCCAACCGATCCCTCCTCCGTCAAACTCTCAGTTACAGAATAAGCAAAAGGTTTTTTAGCAAGGTTCTGCTCTTGTGCAACGTGCAACTAAGGGTAGCTGGATCAACTTCAACTGAACCAAGATTCATAAAAATGCCTTCATTGACTGGTTGAAATGAAACCTTTACAGTCCACACAAAAAAAAATGCTCTTGGAATGAAACAAAAATGGAAACACAGTAGCCTCTTACCGGAGTCTCTGACACGATGGTCATGATGTCCCCTTTGGTAAAAGACAGGTCCTCAGTCGACTTCCCATTGAAGTTGTAGCGGGCCACCACTTCTGTACCCGGCGGCAACATCTGTGCACGAAATCACCACACAAAAATATTCATGTACTTGCATTGTTGTGTTCAACAAAAGCACTTAACATTATCAGAAGTGGCTTGTTCGAACTGAATATTTATCTTAGTTTGCTAGAGAAGTTTTCTTAGATCAGAAGAAATCAATACACTACAAGAATGCAAATAAAACGTAAAAATTTTCGTAAATAATCTTACACTTAATATCTTGTGGCCAGTTTTGGACATTTCAAATGCAAAGATAGTTTAATATAACTCAAACTCATATATGATGATTCACGGATGGATACAGAACAATGTGCCAGTATTTCCCTGCTCAAACACAAATAGCTGGACAAGATAAGCCAGTCATATTATGGGTCTATGTTGCTTTCAGGAAACCATTAGAAAACATTATTTGGATTAGTTGGTGTTATTACTATTTACTAAAAATGAAGGAATAAATGCTCAACTAAGAAATCTTTTACTGATCGGAAGTTGCATCAAAAAGCAACCTAACAAGAGGAAAGGTGATAAAGCACTCCATCACTATTCATCATTACACGCACAAATAGTAATTGAAACAGGTGCTCGAACTATGCACTACAATGATGGACAAATGAGGCATTGATAGAGCTTATCAAGGATTCCACTGCCTCACTGTGTTTATCACAGCGTGTTCATAGCATACCAACTGCTAGCTATTGTGTCTATTGCTCGACTTTTGACCTCACAGCATTATTAGTTCGAACAATGCTGTTATACCTCGTGACTGCAGTCATCGAAACGCGCTTCAGTTTTTGCGACCAATGTGACAATACTTGCACCCGAAGCAACAAAGCACACTAAGAGCTGCATGTTATTTCGATTTCTTTTTGACTCCACTGTTTGCAACCTGCCATTACCAGCAAAAATAGATTTGCAGGTGATAAGCAAATGTATAATAATAACAATTGTTAGTGTTTTACACCCCAAAACCACGATATTATTACGAGAGAGGCCGTTGTCGGGGGCTCCGGAAATTTGGACCACCTGGGGCTCTTCAATGTGCACCTAAATTTAAGCACTCGGGCATCTAGCATTTAACCTCCACCGAAATGCTCTGCGGTGGCTGGGACTCGATCCTATGACCTCCGGGTCAGCAGTCAAGCACTATAAACACTAGACCATCCCAGCGGGTATTAAGCAAAGTATCAACATAACCAAATTCTCAATCTTTGCGTAGTGACCTACCAAAGTTAAACAGTGATTTACACAGTTGCGTGATATGGACTTTTAAACCAACCAAGTGACTTTTGTTTGTTAAATATTACACCCGTTGCTATGCTTGAGTGAATCTAATTCAAACTTCACAAAGATTCATTAAGAATTGCATTTTTCCACCAGTTGAGCTTAATCCTGCTACATTCACACAGGCTACACAGACTGATTGCACTTCAAAACATCAATGCAGCTTGACCTCAAAAGACTGCTAAAATTGTCCCTGCAACAAGCACATTACACTTGTAGAAGTTTGCAAGAAAAAAACTCATGATTGCTAGGTAGAATTCCTATTTAAAGCACTTGGATGTCAGGTGCAGAGGTTTCGCTGCTAAATATTAAAGCATGTCTTGCTTTATTAATGTTGAAAGGTGCAAAAGGCGGTGCTTACAAAGCTGAGCACAGCTGGTATCGTGCTCAGCAGTCAGATGTTGCTGTGTTTTGGCACCATTACATTGAGTCCCGCCCTTCACTTTCTTTCCTCTCGCTGGGACTTAATGCAGGAGATAGTGGTGGAAACGTTCGTGCTTATCCAAGATCAGAAACTTGCCATGACTGTCATGATCTTTTTAACACATTATCCGGATGTTTATGGCTAAAATATGAATGCCAACGCACGGCACCTCGTAAAGAATGACAAAGTTAGCGCTCGGCTGTAGCCTACTGAGAAGAAACTTACCACAATATGTTCCGAAACAGTACACGAGCTGCATTCGCAAGCAATAGGCGTGACTTTAGTTTACCCGGAGGTCTGATCGCTTCACGTTTTGTTCAGGTTTGCAAGTGTTGTGAACATTCGCGCGAATGCCAAAAGGCGCGATTAATGTTACGGAGCAGTATACACTAAAGTGCAGAGTGCGCAGTCTGTAACACACGCCGGAATTTCGCTGGCACAGGCATTGTGTACTCACTTTGTCAACAGCTCGCTGACAGCATGTCAGAGGCGCTCAGCCATCGGCGACAAGGACACAGTTTCGTTCACCGCCGTCACCTCCGGCATGGGACATTCCACAGGACGGGGCCGATTTCCCTGCACGCATACGAGAGTGTGCGATTCGGACTCCGTGGGGTCTGCAACCCGACACCACGGAAACGCGGCACGCACTTCGCACGGCCGTGAACTTGCAGAATGCATCGCGTTGTTAGGGCAGTGCGCAGCCGCGTGCAAGCAGGCGGACCGGGCGGACGACGTAAAACAGCCGCGAACGCAGTGCGAAAGCGCCCCAGCCGAGGGGTAAACAGTCAGAAGTGATTAATCGCATAGGGCGTGTAGCGATCTCTCGAGCACACACACAGTCATGTCGCAACGCTGTGCAGCCGCGACATCGAGTGCTCACTTTGCAAGGCGTGGGCTCGATCGTGCAGAAAAACTAAAGGTTGCTTCGTATATATGCTTAGACTCGGCATAGCCATAGACATATGTTAAGATCGCACGCTTATAAGAGCGCGAGATAGCCGAAATAAGTAAAATAACCGAGGTGCACACACCACCCTAGCTAACACAAGCGAAGCGCGAGGTTATCGATCCCCGATGCAATGCCGCGGGCGTACTGCACATAACCTTACCATATTTGCAGACTTTGGCAACGTTACGTACGACGAAAAAACAACGCTACAAACAAGTACTCAGAAAGAAACTACACACGCGGTGCAAAAGCCGCTCGACTGCGCCTACTGCACGACCTACGCGCGGATGATTGATACGAATGCGGAACGCTAAACAATAATTAGGCTTACAGCCTGTGAATCAGATACTCACGAGTTTGAATAAAGGGTGACTAGGTTCATAAAATCCCACGTACGCCTAAACAACACCATAAATGTACCATCCTCCTGCACTGCAGCAATGTTGACTTGATGTCACTCATAAAATTCTGCCATTGCACCTGGCAGCTATTTGTTGTCTTTCTACTGCCCTATGGCGAGTCTCTCACTACTTCGGAGAGATGGCGCCAGGAGCCCAGGCGGATTCCTAATGACTGAAGAGATTTATTCAGCAATGAAAGCTCAACTCAAGTAGCAAAGTCATTGAACTCGAGCAAGAGGGCTGGTCGATCAAAAGCGAGAGAAGTTACGCTTAATGGATTATTTTACAATCACCGTTTTATTTTGGTTGTAAGTTGTAAGCCATCCATCGCGTTCGCTCACCAATGACACAAGCTCTTGGCACTGGTGTTAAGACCAACAGTACCAGTCAGGACGCAACATTGACAAAATATATTCGCATATCGATACCAACTATGAAACACATCACGTTGCGCGCACACGAGCGCATTCCCCCTGGTTCCACTGGTTCTTTTTTTACTTCATTCACGTCAGGTTAGAATTACAACGCCTAGCGCCATCTCCTAGTTGAATTGTGAACACACATCATTTCCTTCAGAAATGTTTTGCATGGCGTTCCCACTGGGATGAAAACAGAAAGATTGCAATGAGCCATAAATGTGTTACCGCATAATAAATAAAAATATTAATGTATTTGCTTTGCATAACTGCGAGAGATAATAAATTATTGTTGGTAAGCTCTTATATTTTTTTGTATTTGCCGTTCAGGTTTTACAATTCCCGCACTCTTTAATTCGTCGCGGGTTTTAGTGCTGCCCGTCGGAGTAAACAAAATGGCGCCGACTCGCGCGTCGTGTCGTCTGCTAGTTGTACATATGAAGTATGCTGCTGTACATATGAAGGAAAGTCGGGCGTTCGGATCCCAGTCTGCGGCTCAGCATCTCTTTATGCTGCGTGACAACCACGCCGCAGTGCCGTCTTACATGCTGTCTGTGTGACTGCACGTCTGATACGCCGTGATTAGTATTTTGTGCGCGAAAATTAAACGTCGGCGTCGGGGACGAGTGACGTCACTATATCACGTCATCATGACGACACAAACGCCAGAACTTGTGACGTCACTGTGGCGTAACGTCACATGATCACGTCATCACATGATATCGTAGCTTGGTAAAAGATCAGCCAGTGCAAAACCAGGCGAGGTGTCTCCGGTCCTGGAGACTAGTGCAAAATTACGTTAGGTGCAAAAAGCTTTCGGAGGGTGGCGGGGCAGAATCAACACATCGACTGAGAAGAAAAAGAAGAAGATGGCTTACGCCATCGAGTAAGCGAGTGGATAAGGAACACTGTGAGTTTTTGCCCCACCTAATTTTCTAGCATAACTAAACTTGCAAAAACGCGGTACTGACGAAACATGGCCTATATTTCAATTGCTACCTTGACTATATAGAGTGTACTAGTAGCTACACTCTACCTTGACCAAATTCACTCTCCGTGCTGAAGACTTCAAACGATGGCTATGCTCGCTGCATGAACTGACACCAGATCTTGGTTAGAAGCTAGAAATGCAAAGGCTAGGACTGGGGTGTGAAATTCAGAGAAGTGGCATCGGCGTCGATAACCGATAAAGCGCGCCTCATTTCAGGACTAACACTGATAGTATCTACTCCATATAATTATACTGAGTAACACCGGAGTCCTTCAATGCCGTGTAATGCGTACGATATGCCTACACATTGGCGTGACTTGACACGGTACCGCGGCTCATAATGTTAAACAATATTCTAGCGTGAAACACAATATTCTGACTGAAGTAACGTACGTTGCAGTCGCCACGTATCGTAGAATGAATGCGCGAATTAGCATGTTGTGGTGCCGCGAAGAAACAAATATAACAATAAACAAAGCTCACTTCTGCAGCTCCGTGCTCTATTTATTTATTTATTTATTTATTTATTTAAATACTCCCAATGGCACTGGCGACGTTACTGAGAGGAATGGTGTTACAAATTCAAAATGGCAGTCCTGAATGATTCATGATCAGGGTTGCTGGCGATGGAGGCATGAGGGATCGAGGTGATTCCATTTAGATGATGCATTCGGCAAGTATACAGGAGTGGAAGCACAAGTTGGTCTGGCAGAACGCCATTTGAACTTTGAAGTTATGGTCCACACGAGATGGAACGTAAGAAGGTCGCAGCGAGAACAATGCGCGTTTTAGTTCAAAATTCGTAAAGAATATTTTATGAAAGAGGCGCAGGCAGGCCTGCTTCTTTCTGTTAGAAAGGTTAGGGGGGTTTGGAGAAGTTCTTATTGAAGTAATACCGGCAGTACGGCAATAATTAGCAACAATAACGAACCGAGCTGAACGATTTTTTATGAATTCTAGCGCGTTTACAAATGTAGAAGAGTGAGGATCCCAGATTGAAGAGGCGCACTCGAGTTTAGACTTAACTATATTTTATAAAAATGTTTTAAGAAAAGAGGAGCCAAAGCAATGTTACTACGCAAAAAACCGAGAGTGCGGTATTCCATGTAAAATTGGTGTCTATGTGAACACTTAGGTATTTATAAGTATTGACAGACGACAGCTGAAAATTAGTTGTTGATTAAGCAAGGGTAGTACAGTCGGTACTTCCTCGGGAGATCTGCATTAGTTTGCATTTGTTGGTATTCGCTTTCATGGACCAGAATGAACACCAAGAAGTAATGCTATCGATATCAGATTGAAGTTGAAATGAATTATGATGGTTAGTTATTACGCGGTAGATGACACAATCGTCGGCAAATAGGCTGATTGTTCATGTAATGCAGGTTGGCAGCTAGGTCATTAATGTGTGGGATGCCGTGTCGATGGAAGGACGCATCCCAACATAAAACGTAACAACTGTTTATTAACGGAGTAGCAGCAGCGGGGCGAGCATACCGACGCTGCGCTCGATCGGGTAGCGAAGGAATGATCTCTTCTGAGCTTGGCAGCTTGGTTTTATAGGCACCGTCGGTGACGTAAGCCTCCGGTGACGCTGTCCCTTATCTGAGGCGTGGTGTAGCATGCAGCCGTGTCACGCCGGCCTAGATAGTGACGAGGCGGAGGCTGCGCCGGTTTGTGCGCACTGTGTCGCCACATCACCCCCCCGCGGAGTGCAGAGCCCTCAGGGTCTGTAGAAATCTGGGAGGCGTACCAGACGTCCAGAGCGTGTCGTGACCGGAGCGGGCTGCGACGTCGGCGGCTGTGGATAGATGCCTGTGATTGGAGTGGCGCTGTCCGGCTCGTTCGAAGCGATGTATGCGGGCTTGAGCCGGTCAATGGAGACACGGACGTCGTTTCCGTTCAGGCGCAGAGTGAAGTTCTTGTTGTCGCGATCGACGACCAGGTAGGGTCCGCTGTAGGGTGGCTGGAAAGGCCTGCGGACGGTGTCGTCGCGAAGGAAAGCGTGCGTGCACGAAGCTAACTCCTTGAACACGAAAGGTGTAGGCTTGCAGTGGTGGGCTGCAGGTGACGGGCGTAAGGCGGCGATGGTGCGTCGGAGCCGGGCGACGAAGTCGGTGGGGTCTGACGTCGTAGTGCTCGATGGCAGTGCGGCGAGGAATTCACCAGGGAGACGGAGTGGTTCCCCGTAGACGAGCTCTGCTGGTGTAGCGTGGATGTCCGGCTTGAAGGTGGCGCGAAGACCGAGGATGACGGCTGGGATGGCGAGCCAGGTTGAGTCCGGGTGGCACATAATGGCGGCTTTGAACTGTCGGTGGAAACGCTCAATCATTCCGTTGGCACAGGGGTGGTAACTGGTGGTCCTCAAGCGTTCGAAACCGATGGTCAGCCCGAGGAGCCTGAAAAGGTTCGACTCGAACTGTCGTCCTTGGTCGGTGGTTACGCGGCGGGGGGCGCCGAAACGAGCAATCCAGCCGGTGAAGAAGGCCGAGGCGACGTCTTCCGCGGTGATTCCTTCGAGGGGCCATGCCTCGGGCCATCGAGTGTACCGATCGATGGCGGTGAGGCAGTAGCGATAGGGTCCAGCAGGGGGAAAGGGTCCTATGATGTCGAGGTGGACGTGCTCAAACCGACCGGAGGGCTGAGGGAATGTTCCGAGTGGTGACGTGACGTGCCTGGTGATTTTAGCGCGTTGGCATTGAATGCAGGAGCGTGCCCAGGTGCGGCAATCCCGCTGCATGGAGGGCCAGACATAGCGGTCAGCCACGAGGCGTGTAGACGCGCGTATGCCTGGATGGCTGAGGTTGTGGAGCTGGTTGAAAAGCCCACGGCGATGGGACAGGGGCACATAGGGCCTGCTTCGTCCAGTCGACATGTCGCAACAGATTTTGGTTGTCGACCCTGGAATGGGGACTTGTTGCAACTGTAGTGAGGACATGCCCTTGAGAAGTTCCTGCAGTTCGGCGTCCGTAGTCTGAGCCTCGGCGAGGACGTCCGCTGTTATGTGCGCAGAACTGATGGCTGCTACACGTGAAAGCGCGTCGGCGACCACGTTGTCTTTCCCGCTTACATGTTGGATGTCGGTGGTGAACTGTGCAATGAACGAGAGTTGGTTCTGCTGTACAGGCGGGAGTTTGTCGCGACGTTGAGAGAAGGCGAAGGTAAGAGGCTTGTGGTCGGTGTAGATGGTGCAGTTCTGTGCTTCGAGAATATGGCGAAAGTGTTGCACTGCTTCGTATATCGCCAGAAGTTCTCTGTAATAGGCTGGTAAACTTGTCGGGGCGGTGGTCGTGGTTTCTTCAGTGGAACTGGCGGTTGAAGGGGTCGTTTTCCGAGCTTCGAGTTTCTTGGAGAAGAACGCCAAGGGATGCCAGGTGTTGTCCACGCGTTGCATGAGGGCGGCGCCGATGGCGAAGCTAGATGCGTCCGTGAAGAGTCCCAAGGGAGCGTCTGGCACGGGATGGGTGAGAAGCGTGGCGGTGCAGAGGGCGGCTTTGCAATCTTCGAAAGTTTTTGCTAACGTCGGTGTCCACGTGACGGGTTGGTTTCCTCGTAGGCCAGCCAAAGCATCATGGAGGGGAGCCTGGTAGTCGGCTGCGTGTGGCAAGAAACGCCTGTAGAAGTTCAGCATGCCGAGGAAACGGCGAAGGTCTTTAGCGGTGGCGGGTTGAGGGTAATTTTGCAAGTCCGAGATGCGTTGGGGCAAGGGCCGAGTTCCCTCAGATGAAACTTCGTGGCCGAGGAAGCGGACGACGGAAGCGCCTAGCGTGCTTTTTTGGATATTGACGAGTAGACCGTGGTCATCGAGGCGTTCGAACAGCAGACGAAGGTGCCTGTGGTGCTCTTCGGCGTCGCGGGAGAATACCAGTATGTCGTCAAGGTAAACGAAGCAGAAGTCGAGGCCGCGGACGACTTCGTCGATGAAGCGCTGAAAGGTTTGTCCAGCGTTCCTCAGGCCGAAGCTCATGAAGGGAAACTCGAACAAACCAAAGGGAGTGATGATTGCCGTTTTCGGGACGTCATCCGGATTGACGGGTATCTGTGTGTAGGCCTTCACCAAGTCTAGCACAGAGAACACGTGGCAGCCATGAATGCGATGGGCGAAGTCCTGTATGTGGTGGACGGGGTACCTGTCCGGGATGGTGCGCGCGTTGAGGGCACGGTAGTCCCCACAGGGTCGCCAGCCTTCAGTCTTCTTCGGAACAAGGTGGAGTGGCGAGGCCCATGGACTGTCAGAGCGGCGGGCGATTCCTTCGCGGAGCATGGCCTCGAACTCTGCTTTGGCTATGCGCATGCGGTCAGGGGCAAGGCGACGGGCGCGGCAGAAAACCGGGGGGCCTGAAGTGGTCCGGATGTAGTGCACGGTGGTGTGCTGCACTTTGCGTGGCAGTCCGCTGGGGCGCGTCAATCCGGGAAATTCGGCGAGGATGGCGTGGTACGGCGAATGGTTGTCAACACTGAGTACCTTGATGCTTGGCTGTTGGGCGGTCGTTCGCTGGCCTGGTGTGGAATGTCCCGTTGTCGCGTCGATGAGGAGGTCATTGCGGCAGTCCGGAAGGAGGTTGTAGTGGGCCAGAAAGTCTGAGCCGATGATTGGCTCGGCGACGTCGGCGATGACAAAATTCCAGCAAAGGTCACGGCGCAAGTTTCTGAGCTGGATGTGCAGGCGGAGCGAGCCGTACGTCTTGATTGTGGAGCGGTTTGCCGCGCTGAGCTCGAAAGACGTAGGCGGACGAGGACCTTGAAGATGGGATCGCGGGTAGCAGCAAATGTCCGAACCGCTGTCGACCAGGAACCGCTGCTTCGTGATTTGGTCGGTGACGAAGATGCGACGGCCTCCGGGTTGGCAGCTTGCGGCCGTCTCTACGAGCTGCCGTTGGCGTTTTCCGCATGCCCAGCGGAACACGGTGGTCGACATTGCCGGGCTCTGTCCCCGAAACGTCGGTGGTAGTAACACGGGCCGTTATCGGGTTGCCGCGACGAAGTGGTGTTAAGGTCGCGGCTTTGCGGGTGGCGGCGCTGGCGCATGGGAAGACGTTCACCCAGGCGTTGTTGAAGGGATGTGAGCTGTCGATCGATGTCGTCGATACGGCGTGCAAGCTCCGCGGTCTTCAGCGGTGCGGCGACAGCCTGGATGGTGGGGGACAGCTGCGGCAAGGAGACCTCGACGACGCGATCAGCAATCTCCGCAAGTTCGTCGAGAGGTAGCCGAACCTGAGCCCCCAGAATTGCCTGGACGTGCGGCGGGAGTCGTTGGAGCCAAAGCGCTCGCAGAAAGGAATCCTGGACTTGCATGTTGCCCGCGAGCGCACGCATGTGGCGCAGGAGCTGCGATGGTTTGCGCTCGGCAAGCTCTGCGGACTGAAGTTGTCGTACCCTCTGTTCTTCCGAGAGTGACAGGCGGCGGATGAGTGCGGTCTTCAGGTGTTCATATAGGTTGGCCGTTGGTGGATTGGCTAGGATATCCCGGACCTCGCTGGCGTAACGTGCGTCCAGGTGTGCGACGACGTAATTGTAGCGGGTCCGATCTTGCGTGATGCGCGCCAGGGAGAACTGGGCCTCGACCTGGGCGAACCAGACCTCGGGCGAGTCCGCCCAAAACGGTGGAAGCTTGACGGCGACACGCCAGGTGTCGTATGAGGCAGCGTGCGGGATGGCTTCTGCAGGGGCTCTGACATCCTCAGTGGCGCCGGCAGGTACGGCTAGGGGCGCGGAGACGTTGCCGGGATGTTGCTGCTGCAGGGCCTGCAGTTGATGCTGCAGTTCTTCCACTTGCTGGCGAAGGGCGGCAAGGGATTCCGGGTCGGCCATAGCGGTGCGGTTTGTTCGGTTTCCGGGTCATTAGATGTGGGATGCCGTGTCGATGGAAGGACGCATCCCAACATAAAACGTAACAACTGTTTATTAACGGAGTAGCAGCAGCGGGGCGAGCATACCGACGCTGCGCTCGATCGGGTAGCGAAGGAATGATCTCTTCTGAGCTTGGCAGCTTGGTTTTATAGGCACCGTCGGTGACGTAAGCCTCCGGTGACGCTGTCCCTTATCTGAGGCGTGGTGTAGCATGCAGCCGTGTCACGCCGGCCTAGATAGTGACGAGGCGGAGGCTGCGCCAGTTTGTGCGCACTGTGTCGCCACAAATGTAAATGAGAAGGTACCTCTAGTACTGTTATAGCGGTCACTCTCGTGTTTCTTAACTTGCTCAGAACTCTAGCGGTGATATGTGTGCTAACCATCAAGCTGTACACAATGACGGTGTTTTGACAATAGCGCGAATAAAAAGTTACCGGACGACGTAGACAGAGCGTACACTGGACAAATGACGCCGCCCCCTTCATTCGCGCTTTGCCCTCGTTCATCACGAATATAACGGTTGCGTGCTAGTACCAACTGGTTAGTACAAAGAGGATAGACCCAACGCGGATTTCAGGACTCCGATACTACAACTCTCCGTTCACGCTGGAAAACACACTTAATAAATCACTATGGCGGCGACATGAAAAGTATATAGGAAGTGAGGTACCTACCACTTAATAAGCAGCTTTCGTCGCGCGACTTCCAAGTTTTAGTGAGTTTAGCCAACAGGTTCGATCAGTAAGTTAGGTCAATGGTTTTTCTATATCACCACGATATTGACCTAAAGCAGTGTTCCCTCTCTGAGAGCAGCGTCGTACGCGTAAAGTGTACGCAAAAACTCGGGGCCAGCTATACGCACTATAAGTATTCCAGCTACGCACTATCCTCAGTATTCGCACCACTGTATGGTGCGAATACTGAGGAAGCAGCGGAGCTGATGCCATTGCCCTCCTCCTCATCCTCACTTCCTTTCTCACCCACTTGCAATATTTGCTCTCTTTTTTTTTTCTAGCTCTTTCTTGTGTCTGTTTCTTTCTATCTCTTTTTCGTTCTGTCTTTCTATCTTTTTCACTCTTTCTTCCCCTTCTTTCTCTGTTTCTCTCTCTCTCTCTATACTCGCTCTCTCGCCCACCAGAGTTATTGCATCCCACGCCGGACAGATCGGCGCACATGTTCTGGGAGCGAAGATGAAGATGGAGAACGAAGAGAGAGCGTGGCTGTTCATGATGATGATAGCTTTCTGGTGTCGCCGCCCGGCATAACGAAAATCTTAACGGCTCCCCGGTAAAACAGTAAATCAACACCTTAAGAAAGAAAGGAAGTGATTGTGTCAGTGGTTATAGCTCTCAGCTTGTTCTTGCTTGCGCACAGGTTTCAAGATATGACATACTGCAGAAATTGAAAAAAGTAAAACACTAGTTTCCTTCCATTAGTCCACCCCCCCCCCCCCCCCCCCGCGCCCCCAAACAAAAAAAAGAAAAGAAAGAAAGAACAAAAACACGCCTTGCTTTTCGAGAAAACACAAGCGACGGAAACTTGAACGAAGTGTCAGCTAACGTTTCCATTTGCAAGATGCCCTTTCCCATATTTCATATATGGGTCAGTTTTGAAGGGGATTTGATGTTATGTTTCGAGAAACATATCTATAGGTACTGATCTGAAGAATGGCAGAAATCCGGACGCCGATTCTAAAATATAGAGTTCTGTTCCACAGTTATGTTTTAACACTTGGTGACCACATGGGGTGCCTCACGAAAAAAAAGATCTTGAGACGCGCCTGCATAGCTCATGAACATAGCGTTGATGTAGAGTGCGGAGGAGCTTGTTCACACCGTGGCCTCGATGGACCCGCGAATAAGGCGCAGTAAATGCAGGTCGAGCAAAATACGAGAGATTCCGCAGCAGGCTATTTCATTAAGTGAAGAGATTCAGAGGGCCGGGCTAGGCGATTAGGAAACGTAACTAAAAGAAAACGAACGCGTGCCTTTTCACACATATAGAGTTTGGGTCACCTACACTTTACAATGCGTTGTTATACACAACGGTAACATATTCGTCCCGCTTTCACTTGTCCTTCAATACATAGACTCTCCGCATCCCCACAGGGCCAGCTTCCCCGTGGGACAAAGCTCGTAGCTTGTCGGAGAGATCGCGAGCGGCGGTATTTTCCAGTCGCGGAGAACGGGCATGCATTCTGCGTATAGCGCATATAGCGTGAGCAAAAGTGGCGGCCACTGATGCGTAGCGCAAGCCTCGGCTCGCCCAAGCGGGGAGCCCTATAGGGGAGCAACGAAGACCGGAAGCCCAATCAGCCGGAAAGGCCGGAGGGCTGGCCCGTGCGCGACGGGCAACTATTACCAGATTAAAACTGCCCCGCGGCGAGTAATTAATAGCCCTTCGGGAATGAGGTTCGAAGTGCTGCGCGCGCTCGCACTCAGGGTCTCCGCTCGAGTTTTCTATACCTTCTCCTTCCGGGGACACGCACGTGGAGACCTTTGTTTCGCCCCAGCGTATATATTGTGTTTACTGCACGCGAAGTGCGCGGGCACCCAAGTGTGGGTAAGTGTTCACGCCTCGACACCGGCGCGACTAGTTTTGGGCCCATATTCACGAACCAATTGTTTTAACGCGACCGCGTTAAAGAGCTCGTTTCGCAGAAATTCCGGTGTCGGTGTCGGCGTCTTTGGTTCTGAGCGAAAAATCAGCGCTATTAGTGAGCGAAAGTTAGAGGTAGATGCAGATAAACAAATAACAAAAAAATCTACCGTTTGAGTGGGATTGGGGATTCGAACCTGTGACCCCTAGTTCAGGAGGAGGAGGAGGAGGGGAGGCGAGGCGAGGCGAGGTGAGTATGAGGGGCGCCGTGCGCAGCCAGCCTCGCTGTTTCTCAAGCCTTGCGCGGCCGAGTGGAAGCTTTCGCCTTTCTTTTACAGCGAAAGCTGGTATATGAGATCGCAACAGTTCCGTAGCTGTCCGCCTCCGCCGCCGGTGTCCGTAACCGCTATCACGATAATAAGAAAAAATGAAATAAATAAAAATATCCAGGGCCCTCTGCGTGGCAGTCGAGTATTCTACCACAGAGCCACGCTGGTGCTTGAAACTTCTTTGCAAAAAGACCCTATACAGGCGTCATGTCGGACAAGGAGTCGCGTTAACGTATGAAATATAGCGTGGCAGAAGAGTAAGATGACAACCCGGCGTCACACAATCCTAATTGCGCAACGAGTGTGTGGTAGTGATGCAGAACTATCGATAGCACTATCGATACTATCGATAGTTGAGTCACTGTCGAACTATCGATGGTTATAAAAACTATCGATAGCGCTACCGATTGTAAATTTCATAGTACTATCGACAGTACAAAATCAACTGCTCGAACTCATTGCAGCATAAACTTTGGTTTCCCAGTGCGTGCTGGCTATCTGATCTTATAACAAAGCAATAAACTCTACATATATACTCCTACGATACAGGCGCCATGTCAGGTTAATATCTGTGGTTCCAGTGTTGGCTCCGTTTTTATATTCGTACTCCTATGATTCAGCAAGCTATATTCAAGCGTTGCTCAACCCCGGAGGAATACGCTAACGAAAGTTGCGTATGACATTTACATCATCGCACCGTAAAGTGCACTTCGTTTCGACAATACGTGAGTGCTGACGTTACGTCAGGCCAAAGTTACCATTTAACCCCCAGTGTTGTCGACGTTCCTGGTAAGCCTACGATGTGCACACAACTACTACATTTACAAGAACACGTCGATCCACCTCATAACGCTTGGCTCAAAGGCATAACACACAGCACAAAAGTACTTGCTGACTGCTTCGCATGACAACGATTCCCACAAGGCGTGGTATCTGCCGAAATTTATTTCCCCCTCAGCGAACAAGCTACCTATAGATGCGTCGTGCAGAAAAGTAAACCGGACAGAGACGAGACGCGAAGTGTGCCGGAAAAAAACATGTTCAGCGGTTCGTTGGATGTGCAGTCGGTGTTGACTACGAGATGCTGCTGTCCAGCGGACGTAACTATACATGGGACAGACGGGACGTAGCCTGAATGAGCGCCTCCACGAACATGCGAGTTCTAAATTTGGACAAAGGACGAGGCAGCAACCTGTCGATTCAGGTTTCGTGCTGCTGCGCACCGGCTTAAACAAAATGCAGAATTCTTAGGCGACACAGGAATCAAATAGCTCGTGAAATAAGGCGTTTGCGATACAGGAGATATATGAACCTCGTGTGTAAGCGTGCCATCACTCTGCCTAATACAGAACTTCGCAATCTCAACGGCATGAGTGTCTGCTTGCGCGTCACGTGTGCGCACTCGGGTATCCCTTGATACTACCTCTTCACGTGGCGTTGCAATGGGCGAATTTTATGCATTTGCGCAACAATTTTTGCATATGTATGTTCATTCAATAAAATCTTGTTATTCTGTGCTTATGTATTGTATGTTCTCGCTTCGTCGCCTAGCGCTTGCCAGAGATAACAGTGAATTTTCTCTTACGAATAATTCTGGCGTAACAGCCTTTTTCAAATGCGTACCGCGTGGAGATTAGTGTCACATGCACACAGAGTTTATTGCTATACAATGACACGGAAGAGACGACCTCGATATCTTAGAACACGTGTCTCTGAGGCCAGCCGCGCATTCATTCTTAATTGTTGCTGTCACGGCTCATGGTGATCCGTTCTCTATGTGCATTCTTTCATCGCAGCTGGCCCGGCGTGTCAGGGCACTCGCAGCAGCTGAGTGCCTCGCGGCTGCCGTAGAAGTCGGTCGTTTTCAATTGGCGGAACTCTTACCGACACATTCTGGGCCCATGGCAAAACAGCACCTGTGCGTTACGCGCAACGAAAGCGCTGCTGACTTTCTTGCGGGCCACAAGCCTGACCGAAACTTTGTAAACAGTGTAGTCTATGTATGTATGTGTGGTTGTCAGTGTATATATCATAATCATCACCCTGGAGCACCTGGAGTAGCATGTCAGGCGCATAGCCAGGCAAACATCTCCAGCTTTTCATTAAAACATTTCTCTCTCTCTCTCTCTCTTACCGAGTCGAGGTACGGGCGTGTCTTCGTGTGAGTTGCGCGCACACATGTATATACGTAGTGTTCCTATACGTTAGCGGCACGCACGAAACGCGTGGCACTTTCTCTGCTGCAGCCGCCGCCACAATTCGCAGCTAATCACGGGGCATGCGCGATCGGTGTCACGTTTTGCTGCCGCCCTCGTGAAGCGCGCTCTGATGATGGAGCGAGACGATTGTACGCGGCACGCGCCTGCACGCTCTTTTTGTAGAAAGGTGATCGCCTATACTATGGCTAAACGAGGTTACGCTAATTGCTAACCACAACTCGGATAATATTACACCGCGTGTGGCGGCAGACGGCGCCGTGTTATGGCTGTATACAGTGCGCGCCCTGTGGACGCTTCGTTGAGGCATATGTCTTCATAGAAAGCTTTCGAGACCGCGGCTGATGAAGCAATTTTCGCTCAGAGTTACGCACGCTCGCCTCGCTGGGCGTCAGTAGCGTTGCCAGATCTCTGTTTTCTTTCTGGAACCTTAACGAAGATATTGTGGAAAGAAGGAGGCTGAGGCTATCCTGAAGCACTCACAGGTGCGCTCAATTAAGAACTGGAAAGAAGATACGAAACTAAAGCGTGAAGTCTTGACCTCACTTTAGAGAAAGTTCCAAAGAGGGTGTAGTTTGAGCTAGCGGCGCAATCGGTAGGTGTTACCTGATCCGGGTTACTCCCCCCCCCCTCCCCCCATACACTTTCGCTTTGCCACTTTACCGCTGCAGCGTGGCCGCCCGCCCGCGCTTCGGAGCTTTGTATAGGCGCAGCAGCTTATACAAGATGGCAGATGTTTTGCTCTCCAAAATGTCATTTCACATCGATGCACCCATGGGGTCACGTGAGAGATGGAGAGATAGGGAAAGTGAGGTATTTGATAATAACTGTATAGGTTTACCAGCGTGTTCTACTTATAGAGATGACAACGACGTGAATTGAATTTCTCAGTTGTGAACCATATTACACAATATATGTTGTGTAAGCGAAGCTTTGTGAATGGTCAGAAATGAGCATTGGATGTTCATTTTCTTTTTAGATTTTATTGTTATGAAATGATTTGTCGCTTTATATCTGCACCATGCGTCGCTGGGAATGTCCTATTTTCACCATTCGTTTTCAGGTCACGAACAATTGTTGACACTTGCAAAGATGTTTGAAGCATTTTAAACATCGGCATATCCAGAGTAGCAGTCTGGGTGCTTTTAATCCCCCACCCGTTTCTTTAAAATTGTGTGTATAAATACACACGTACACATGTAAACATACATGAACATATTTCAAGGGGAGTTTCCCTCCCCCCCTAATAGAATTAAATTTGTGGCTACACCCCTGCTTTTAAATCACAGACTCGGCTTTCTTGACCCTAACTGTACGCCAGCGCGCATGGGTGATCGCGGTACGCAGCAGAGGATAGCATGCAGACCAGTACTTTGAGAGCTGGCATGTGTTATTTTAACTCGATGTATGGCGCGAGCACATGCAGAAACTACAGCAGAATCCGGGATATGGTGAATAATCATTCTTGAGCATTCTGGAAACGTCAATGTAGATATATATTTACACCTTGGTCGGCGTCTTCCAAAGTTTTCGCCAAGATCGTAGAGGAAGTAGAGATTATTGAGGGGCCGCGCAAGGAGTTTCACATGAAACTCCGATATAAAAGCAAAAAGTCATGACAAACGCGCTTTACATAAAGCAAATGAGTGATGCCTGCATCAGCGCGGCGCCACTATCTATTCAGGATAAATAGCTAAGTTTTTCTTAGCAACCCTTTACGGCTCTCTGATTGTTAGGTGCGAGGAAAAAAAAATTGGCGAAGCTTGAACTAAGCATTAGGCCGCGCAAGCCTTGAAACAGCGAAACTGGATGATTCAGAAGACTAATGTGGTTGCTTCTAGGTTAATTGTTTCTAGGCCTTAGCTAGGTGATGAAGGTTGTTTCTAGGATGCTTGTCGTTGCTAGGCTTCAGCTAGGTGATGCTGGGTTGTTTCTACGTTGATCCTCAGTGCAGAAAGGTTCGAGCTAAACCACACACAGTTACAGACATGACACGGATGTCCAAACTCCAGAGACAGAAACTCGCGCTGAAACCAAGCGTTCGCACCTCTCATATAGTGACAGACACGACATGGATTTAATACCAGAGACAAACTGGCGCTGAAACCAAGCGTTCGTACATCTCATAGATCTACGGGCACGTCGTCGTTGGCGTAGGCCTTCCATCGCTTCGGGGTCTTCTCGCAGCCGCCGTTGCCTTTCCCGATCTCTATAGCGCTGCGTTAACTGTTGCCTTCTTCCTTTTTAGTGAACCAGTGGTGAGTGGTGGGGTTTACCAAATTTCTGTGGCACATATCCGTTTATGATCATGACAGTTTCCCGATAGGCCGCACAAATTTCTGTGGCAAACACTCGTTTGTTGGGCTAACTGTTGTCTTCTACATTTTCAGAGGACCAGTGGTGAGTAGTGGGATTTACCCAATTCCTGTGGCCCATACCTGATAGGCCACACAGGATAGGCCGCACAAATTACGGCTGCCTTCAACAGTTTCGCTTTTAAAAAGCGACTCAAGGCGACCGTCGTTCACACCTGCGTGCGACTTATATACACGTCGCCACATAGAATTCACGTCTGCTCGCATAAGGCTCGCATTGGCATTGCCCCGTAATATAAGCTGACATCCTATTCCTGCGCATGTGATTGGTTCAGAGGTTTGTGACTGCAGTCGCGTGACTGAAACATCGAGCAGCGAGCGAATGAACCAAAGCAGTCACTTTGCAACCAAAGCAGCCATTTGCGACCATTTGCGACCAACTTGGTCGCGCGACCGGTGCTAGTCGCAGGTGTGAACGAGCCTTTAAAAGTAAAGCGCTGACAAATTTGTGGTTTATAAGCCCATAACCAAGCCTCTAACGCTCTATCAGGGCTGCGTGTGCTGTCGTGCGCGCCGACCACCGGTCACTCGCACGCCGGCAGCTGCAGAGAAGCGGCGCGAGCCATTCCACGCGGCTCAGGAACAAGCTGCGTCGAGGCAACGGCAATTTGGCGCCACCTTTGACCTGGCTTGACCAGTAGACCGGCAGTCGCGTATACGAACCCGCTGTTTTGCGGCAATCAGTGGCAGCCACGTAGTCACGCGCGCGACGAACGCCCTGCGGATGGCTTTGAATGTGTTGGTGTAACATGGATGTGTACATGAACGAAAGGGGAATTTAAGGGCTCATTTTTTTTTGCTTTTTTAGACACAGCGTTAATTGGAGCTAGCAGACAATCAAGCCAAGGAAAGTATAGATGATTTTATTTGTAATAATTATGATATAAATGTGGAGAAATTAAAGTGGACGAAAAGACAACTTGCCGTCGGCATGGCTCAATTGGTAGGGCATCGGGCACGTTATAATTCGAAGGTTGCAGGTTCGGTCCCTGACGGAGGCAAGTTGTCTTTTCGTCCACTTTGATTTATTCACATTTATATCATAATTACTACAAATAACACCCTCTATACTTGCCTTGCCTTGATCGTCTGTTAGTTCCAATTAATGAAAGCATGCACGCAACGGTAAAGGATTGTGAACTGCGCGCAATTTGGAAAATGACAGCACGAAAGAAGACACACAAAACAGATCGATCGCAAAAGTATAACAATAATTGTGTTCCATAGAAATCCGCAATGTCGTAGAAGATTCGAACCAGTGTTTTAAAAAAACAGCAGATTTCAGCGATTCCTATGCGAAAACTTACCAGACTTTGACAAGTAGAATTGCGTCTCGAAAGAAAACAAAGCTAAGAAAAATGAAGCAACCGGTGACTGCGATAAGGAGCACGCATGCGCGTTTGCGTCTGCGTGCCGGTAAAAACCAAAATTGTTGCACACTCACTGGCGCATTGTCGTGTACCCGCATGCGCACTCCGTGAGTTTGAACCAAAAGGATCATGGGGAAGTATTATTCTGAAAGAATACTAATGTAACGCTTTTTTTAAGCACCTTCAAGCCAAACGATGTGTGGGCGTTACATAATTTTTCTCTAGTTTAGTTGCAAGAATGAATTTTCGCTCAGCATGTTGTCGTGGCGCAATAATTTCGTCTGTACTATATCTAATATTATAGTTCTTGTTTCTCTTTTTTTGTTTTCCCATCATCAAAGTCATTGCCTTCAGCCCCAGTGCGCATGTGCGAAACCTTGCTTTAGATGACAGCCCCTGGTCGGAGTGAAGCAGTTCAAACTTTACGCTAGTTTGTGTCTTTCCGTTCTCGTCCTTGTGTATGCTGTGCCGCTTCTTTCCTCCACTAACAACACTATTGGCAGCTGGGACTCAAATACATCTGATTAAGAATATCGTATTAGCCGACACACAGACGTGAAGATACGCTTCCGAGCAAGCGCTGCCGATAACGAGACGCGTATTCGAGGCCGGTAGGACACATAAAGAAGACAGCGATGATGTGTGATTGTCATTTCCACTGCAATGGGATGATCGACTGACTATAGGCCTTAGTAGCACGATCACCACAGTATACAAAAAGGAACCTGAGACCCGCCAACGGGGGGGATAGATAACTAGATGGAAGGGAGTCGCGTCATTGCAGAGAGAGAGAGAGAGAGATTAACTTGCTACGAAACCCCGAAACATCGTTGTCCCCATGCGAGCGCGCTAACAAGCACACGCGGTCCGGATTATACGAGTCGACGGCGGCGGCTGCTTTACGGCTCCGGTGGGCGGCCAGCTCGTAAGTCGAGCTGGCCGAGCACTCGTTGACCGGCGGCTCGATGATGCAGATGCAAGCCCACCCTTTGTATGGCGACGCGTCACGCCCATCGTTTGCAGCGTGGACGCGATCGTGCACGCCAGCGCTCCATAGAGCGCACTTTCCTCCGCGGCCCTTTTGTGTCCCGTATGGAGACTTCCATGCAGCGCGGCTGGAGGACCCGGATGCACGCGCCGAGAAGTGGCGGTTACGCTGGCTCACGCGGGAATGCATGCGGACAGTTTTCAAGAGAAAGGAGGTAAAGAGGGTGGAAGGCACGGACGCTGAACAAAGGCAGTCGGTTCCATTTTCTTTTATTTTCCTCCTTAAAGGTAAATAATCAGCGGGACCATATAACCCGAGAGAAGAAACGCACTGTATACAGACATTGTACAAAAACAATCATGAATGTTCTTTTGTGAAAACAAAGACCGGCAGGCTATGTGCGTGATACGGGACATTGTAGTGGTGGTCTGCTTGAATTTTGGTGTGCGATACGCCGTTCTTAGCTGATAAAGGCAGGTGGAAACTTTCTATGAAATATAGTAAAGAAGTACGTGCGTTTCACTGGTTCGTCAATATTTGCTCTACATTATTTTTCGTGGTCGTAGTGCTGCTTCTTTGACAGCGAGTTTGAGATAGTGCAACGAGACTCGAGCTTTTCTTTTTTTTTTTTCGTTCGCTCCTTTTTTTTTTTTCGCGATAGCCTTATATGTCTCAGGAGTCGAAATATCCGGCGCAGTCGGCGTGTCAACCCACATCTGTAAAAAGAAAAGTTACAAAGAACAAAATATGTCCCACGACGCCATCCATGTCGAGATGTTATGACGTCATCGTACGCGACGCGTGCCGCCTCGCGTGCGCGCCCGCTAATTAGAGTTCCCAATGCAGTCACGTGGCGTGGCATTTTGGGTTATTCCGATGCCACCATATGGCCGGGCTCTTTCGTATTATTCGCACTAGGCAATATCGTAATTACAGGTGATTATTTGTTTAGCCTTGCTTCGTGTGATACTATTGACGGTTAACGTTCTGAAACATACATGCGTTTAAGTTAAGAGAAGCAACATTTAACATATTCTTACAGAAATACCAAGTCCACGGTATAGGATTTGGAGAGAAAGAGTGTGAAAGAAGCAACTTAATTTTGAGTCCGGCAAGTTTAGGGTTGCGCCAAACCCCGCCGATACCTGAGTGTACCGAAATTGGCCGGACCTTTGAATACTAGACCCCTTTCAAAGTTAAATGTACTGGAGCAATTGTTTTGCCCTATTCGTTTAAAGGATATAACGAAGGGCAACGAATCTTAAACATATTTGTCTGACGTTACGCGATCCGATAATGCTAATGAACTAATGTGAAGATAATTGCCAGAATACCCAGAAAAATAACGGTGACTTTACAGGTGGGTTATGTTAGCAACGCGTGCCTGCATTCGGCTCCATGGACAGTGCATACCTGAACGGCGAACTGCATTTGACTTCTTGCTAGCTCTCCCACAGTACAATGCAGGGTACATGAGTCGAGAAATCTCACAAATGAGGCAAAAAGGTCACGAAGAACAAAATGTCGCATAACTTCATCAATGACGCCATGCCGTGACGTTGTGATGGATGTCGTGTAGTGACTTCCACACGTGGCATCGTCGCATATGGCCAAAGGTAGGTCGATTCCGGAGCAAGTGCAACGCCGGGTGACGTGCAGAAAACTTCAGGGAGGAGGGTGGGGAGCAATGCAGTCTATACTGAGTACGTCGAAGCGGTCCTGTGTACAGTCGAGTACAAAATTCTAAAGACTACGGGAGGGCGGGACAAACTGCATCACTGCGCCTTCTCAAGATTTCACGGCTAACTTAGAGAGTGCGTACTGCGCACGCACGCGCGTCCTTTTCTACCTTCCAGTCTGCCCGTTCGCTTGCTCCAAACGCGTGATCACCGCAACGTGGGATGAAACGCAAGGTGACACTTCTGCAGTAGCCATGGAAGCACCCGAGCTACGATATCACGATCAAAAAAATTGGGCAGATCCCACACCTTGTGGGAATCGGTTTCATGCGAAGCAGTCAGCGAGTAGTCCTAGGCTGCAGTTTTCTTTTGCTTTGAGTCAAGCGTTACGAGGTGGATCGACGTGTTTTAGTAAGTGTAGTAGTTGTGTGCACATCGTGGGCTTACCATGCACGTCGACAACACTGGCGTTTAAAGGGTAACTTATGGTCTGACGTAACGTCAGCACTCACGTTAGAGCACATACATCAGTATTATCGAAACGAAATGCACTTTATGGCGCGATGATGTGAATATCGTACGTAACTTTCTTTAGCGTATTCATCCGTGGTCGAGCGACGCTTGAATATAGCTTGCTGAATCATGGGAATACAAATGTAATGTTTTATTAGACTGCTATAAAAGCGGAGCCAGCACTGGAACCAAAGACGTTAACCTGACATGACGCCTGCATCGTAGAAGTACATATGTAGCGCTTATTGCTTTGTTATAAAATTAGACAGCCAGCACCACAACTACTATTGACGGTGCACAAACATTACGCTTGCATAGGGTGTTTTTCCAAAGCAGTTTCCAGGTCTGGCATGGCTCTGTGGTAGAATACCTGACTGCCACACACAATTCTTGGGTTTGATTCCTGCTGAGGTCCTGATTTTTATTCTTTGCAATCGTCGGGTCAACGCTGCAGGTGTCGGTTTTTACCAATGTCTGTTGCCGCCGTTCTTTGGTCGATATAAACTTTCAATCACCTGTGATACATACCCGTACACCGCGGCCCGTGGTAAACGGGTATGTGCCACACGTGTCTGGAGGAAAGGGTTTGACGACGTACGCGACGGGGTTTTCACGTTATTCATGTTATGACCAGACAGTCATATTCGTCGAATCCTCTTACCCTCCCACGCTAATTTTGGACTACACCAAGTTAAAGAGGCGATCACTAGAACACCCAGACGTAGGCGGATAGATAGATAGATAGATAGATAGATAGATAGATAGATAGATAGATAGATAGATAGATAGATAGATAGATAGATAGATAGATAGATAGATAGATAGATGGATGGATGGATGGATGAATGGATAGATAGATAGATAGATAGATAGATAGATAGATAGATAGATAGATAGATAGATAGATAGATAGATAGATAGATAGATAGATAGATAGATAGATAGATAGATAGATAGATAGAAACGCTCAAAGTGCTAAAGGTTCGCTAAGAAATGCTTGGGATTTAGTATACCTCGTTTGTACACATGAAGTATTTATCGTCACGATGTCATCGCTTCCACGCTCTCCCCCACATTTCGATACGAGCGCGGTTGAAGCGAGCGAACGAACATGGCTGGCTGGAAGGTAGAAAAAGGCGCGCTGGTCCAAGTTAGCCGTAAAACCGTCAGAAGCAGGGGCGTAGCGAGAAATTTCTTTCGGGGGGGGGGGGGGGGTTCAACCATACTTTATGTATGTTCGTGCGTGCGTTTGTATGTGCGCAAGTATATATACGCAAGCGACACTGAAAAATTTCGGGGGGGGGGGGGGGTTGAACCCCCAACACCCCCACCCCCCCTGGCTACGCCCCTGGTCAGAAGGCGCAGCGATGCAGTTTGGCCTAGAGTTACGGTAGTATATGCTCCTTTCGGGGCAAATATGCAGTAACTCTATAGTTTGGCACACGCTCCCAGGGTGTGCAAAATTTTGCGCGCGACTGTACGTGAGTGAATATGCCATAATAACTTTGCGTAGAGAGAGATAGGGGGAGAATAGAAAGAGAAAAAGTAAGACCGTCAAACAAGCAAACGTTCAATTTGCTACCCTACTCGGGAGAGAAGTAAGAGAGAGGAAAAGAGGAATATGGGACTATGTACGTACAGGCACGAAGTAGCCGAATTCTCTTTAGCGCATATATTTCTTAAGCTCCCCATGTACTAACAGAAGGCACCATGCATGGTCACTTTATGTAAGCGCTCAGTGTGTGTACCGCGTAGTTTCGAATGTATCAACCTCTGATCGGCAGCATACTGCACCGAACAAAAGAGGGAAACATTGTGTCCAGAGGTTCGTGGTTGCTAGACGATTTCCCGCTCGAATAGTGGCGCCCCCTAACGAGCCGTCGGAGGACAATGCCTTCGCGTGTGTTTTGCGGTGACGAGTGGGCGGCGACCTATAGTGGGCCACGCGGCGGCGTCGATGCGCCAATGACCGCCCTTATTAGCCACTTGCAGGCGGCACGCCGATCAGCCGATTGTTCAGCGCCGCTGGACGCCGCGTATCCGGATAACGATGTCAAACCGCACACCGAGCCCGGCGTTACGACGCAACCACATTGCTCACAATTTCCCGGCTCAGAGGATTTTTCCCATAGCTGTATTCCCACCGTATACGACCTGGTGGGTGTAGATCATCCCTTTCCGCGTCGCGTTGACACCCTTACGTCGCGCTTTTCAATCTCGAGTTCGTTGTTGACATATTAATAATAATATTTGTTGGGGTTTTACGTCCTAAAACCACGATATGATTATGAGGGGCGCCGCAGTGGAGGGCGTCTTAAATTTTGATTATCTGGTGTTCTTTACGCGCATCTAAATAGAAGTACCCGTGGGCCTGTAGCACTTCACTTCTATCGAAATGCGGTCGCCGCTGCCGGGAATCGATCCAGCGACCTTCGGGTCAGTAGTAGAGCACCATAACCACCAGACCACAGCGGTGGGTGGTTGTTGAGATAGTCGGTATACGATTATAGCGTATGACAGCGCACACCGGGTCAAAGCGCGAACATGAAAACAAAAGGACATACACAAGCGCTGCAGTACGCCCCTTTTTGTTTTCGTGTTATAGTCCTTTCACCCTATATATGTGCGCTGCCATACGTTATAACGATCAACGAACTAGCCCACGGGTAAATTTTAAGCGGTATACGATGCTAAGATTCTAAGAATAAGAACGAACGGGACAGTACGCGTTGTGATTAGAAAGCGTCACCTGCAAAGTTGCCCTGCTGAAGTTGTCGAATATAGCTCCATTAGCACATAAACACTCTTGTGTTCGTGTGCATACAGCCTATATTTTCTTTCTTTTACTGCTCTTTCGTACCACTGCAGGGTAGCAAACCGAGCGAAGCCTGACTGACTTTGCTGATTTCCTTATCAGTCAATAACAGAAGTGAAAGGAGCGATTAGGCTAACTGCAGTATCAGTGAATGAAGGGTTCGAATATTGGCCTAAATGAAAGCGACAGCTCAGGCAGAAGGTTAGAACTGCAATAAAAGCTGCCACCCTCCCAATCCGATCTTAGGCCTTCTATGCTGGGAATCAGTGACTCGTGTGTTTGGTATTACACATAGTAGGTTTTCTGTGTTAGCGCTGCGGCCGTATGCACGACGTCGACACGTCGACCAAGGAACATCTTGGTGGGCCACGCATTGCGAGGCAAACACGAAGCGTATTCAACCTCGACGAAGGAAGATGAGAGGCGCTGGATTTCTCGATGCGATGAAACTAACTTCCGGTGCGCGAACTTGTTCCAACTTCTATCATAGAATAATTTTCTGTGAGAAAAAATAGCAAAGAGAATATAAAGTTATTTTCCACATTCCACATTAAAGTCCCTCCTCTTCTATTTCTTTTCAATATTTTTATTAAAGCCTCTCCTCTTCTATAGCAAGTGAGAGGTGAAATGACCCAAATGACACTCGCAAAGTGTAATGAGCATATGAACTTGGGACACATGTTGTGGGGGTGCGCGACGAAGGCCTCCTATCTGGAGGACAAGAACAAGTGAGACAACGCTTTTAGGAGCAGTGAGCTACAACACCAACTCTGGACTGTCCAGAAGGCCCGTGAAGCGGCGGGGAGCCTAGCGCTCCCCGTCCCGACGTGGGAACACCTTGACGAACAGTTGGGTGTCCTTCAGGACCCTTTGCGGTAATAAAGCTTTACCACCAGCAGAGTCTATGTAAGACAAGAGTTTGCGCATGTACACGTAAGTACGTACATAGGCTTGGGACCTACCACTCACGTAGACGTGTCGCTTGCTCTATAGTAAAAAAACAGCACCTGAACGAAAGCGTGCTAGCTCCAATCAGATTGCGGGGCACTGAGTGACGTGGTTATTGACTTTTTATTCCAGGTATTTCCTCCAGTAACTTCCACAATACGTGTACTGCTATTGTGAGTTACGTTCATTATGTTGCTACCATTGGTGTTCTTCGTCGCCTTACGACTACAAACTACCGGTTGTAAGGTTTCCTCGGCCCCAGAACATTGTAAAACCAAACATCTCACCGACGCTTTCACCGAGCTCTGTACTTCAGCGCGGTGCGGCGTTCGGTTCGGTCGACGCCGAGAGCGACGAGTCTGGGCCACGAGTCGGGCTCTCGATTTGCCGCCGCCGTTGCGTGGGAGCCGCACCGAGCAAATCGGTCGCTCTCTTCACGGCAGAGAGACCGTGCCATGTTTTATTCATGTCCGCTCACAACCCACCGCCTGCCGTGGCCGAAGCTCGCGAGCAGGGATAATGAAGCGTCGCTTGAACACACTTGGAAGCGGCCGTCGGAACAGCGCGGTGATTCGATTGAAACACCAGCGCGCTGGTTCATTGCCACGACAAGGCCTTGCCTCGGGAACAGTAGAGCTCGCCAGACACGGTGCCTCCTCTCGCCCTCTCTCGATCACACCCTTCCTTGCTGCAATGCTGCTTCTCCCTCAGTTCGGAGACGCGGTGATTCGATCACGACTCAATCACATTTTTTTTTCCGCACACCGCACCGTTATGTGATTTCGTTCGCCTAGGTTCTGGAGTTTTCGAACGCCCGCAGTGGGCCAGGGCGGCATCCCTGTGCCACTCTACTGAAACGATGTTGCGGCTGCGAAGAGGCGACGAGACTCGCAACAAAACAAACCCTCGACGAAACCGCGGCAGTAGTTGTAGGGAGGGAAACGTTTACCGAACCAGCCGAAACGCTTGTTGAAGATATAATCATCGTCGGCAGCTAAGTATACGCGTTAGCGGAAGTCAGTGCGGTATTTAAACGACTGAAAGCTCGATTGCATTTCGGCACACGAGAGAGGGTTGCGGAGTACACATACGCCATGCGGGAAAGCAAAGCTGTCTTTTCCCACGTGGTGTTTAGACGTGCTGGTGCGCGCAGACAGTTAACGTGGACGATAATTCTTTTTTTCTTCTCTCTGCTGAAATATATGGCGAGACCTGTACATTTTGCGAGCCCGAGTGCTAAGTTCTGTATTTGAGCACCGTAATTGCGCAGCGTCGGCTACCTGCTGCCGAACACGTCAGGCAATAGAATGACGACACGTGCGGCCCCCGTTGGCCGAGGCTACCGCAAGAAGTGCAGCGCTTTTAGCGCCATTTGATTTCCGAGGTCCACAGGCCCGTTATACAGGGCCGAATTTAATGCAGAGGCGGGAAAAGAGGGGGCATTAGCGCGGCTTTCCTATGCGTCGTATAACCGTTGCCGCGACCACCGCGCGCGCGCTCTGTCTCGGAATAACGTCATCACCGGGCGCTCTCACTAAATCACGACGCAAGCGTGAGTTCATTTGCGTTTGCATTAGGGCGGGCCGAGCACCCATCTCTGGGCCGCGGCGGCTCTTTGGTCCGCGCTCGGCATTGACGGACGTGACTCGAATGATGACTGACTCTTGCCGGTCGCGTTGCACGGTCGACAGAGAGAAAGAAATTGCGGAGATAGTGCTCGTGCCTGCGTGCGCGTGTCTTTCTCTCTCTCTCTCTGTGTGTGTGTGTGTGTGTGTGTGTGTGTGTGTGTGTGTGTGTGTGTGTGTGTGTGTGTGTGTGTGTGTGTGTGTGTGTGTGTGTGTGTGTGTGTGTGTGTGTGTGTGTGTGTGTGTGTGTGTGTGTGTGTGTGTGTGTGTGTGTGTGTGTGTGTGTTGTGTGTGTGTGTGTGTGTGTGTGTGTGTGTGTGTGTGTGTGTGTGTGTGTGTGTGTGTGTGTGTGTGTGTGTGTGTGTGTGTGTGTGTGTGTGTGTGTGTGTGTGTGTGTGTGTGTGTGTGTGTGTGTGTGTGTGTGTGTGTGTGTGTGTGTGTGTGTGAGGAACCAGCTACACAGACGACGGGAACCGGCCGTTGCAATGAGCACCACAGCAGTTCCGCGTCCCTGATTCATAACGCGGTCGCCGGATCTGCGGCCGCGAGCCTTTTATTGAATAACGCTGTCTGTACGACCGCCTGTGACGTGACGTGGTGCCCAAACGACTCTATTGCTAGAGAGGTACGCGTCGCAGTCGGCGCACCGATGTTCCGCTCTCCTCGCCGTGGTTCTCCTCCGCTCGGCTTGGCCAGACCCTCCCTCCTTACGTTACCGCTGCACCGACGGTGTTTTCGTGAAGTGCCTAAGTCACGGTCGTCGACGGCAAATTGAATAGCCACAGTTCCGTATAACGAAGATTACTTAGTTTGTCTGGCCTTCCACTGATGTAGGACACATCTTCTGTGCGAAGAGAGAAAGAGAGAGAGAGAGAAAAGAAACACATTGCAGAGGCATGACGAAGACCCAAGTATATCGCAATGCAAAAGAGATGTGCAAAGGAATATGGTGGCCTGAAGTGATTAACAGGGGTAGAACAAGGACAACGTTCCAACAAGAGCAATGGAATGGTCTGTACGATAGGGCAGAAACAGCTCTGTCGAAAACTAGTTCTACCAGTTGGCGAAGCCAGGAGAAGCGAGGGGGGGGAGGGGGGGTGGTCAAGGCACCAAAATTTTTCAATTTGCATCTGTATATATACACGCACACATACAAACGCACGCGCGAACATACTTAAAGGGGTGTTGAACACCCCCACCCCCTCCCCTAAAAAAATAGAGGGAGATGAAAAAAGGAAGGCCGGGAGGTTAACCAGATATTAGCATCTGGTTTACTACCCAGCACTGGGGTGGGGAAATAGGGCCAAGAAAGAGGGTCTGGAGAGAGAGAGGGAGAGGGGGAATAAAGAGGAAAAAAAAACGCATGTACACACACAGGATAAAAACATGGCTGATCCCTCTGTCATAGGAATCGGTATAACACGAAAGTGAAATGTGTCTTCACAGACGTAGTTGAGCGTTTGTTGTGCATTCTTTCGCCCCAAGCGCGAAGGAATGAATGCTACAGCATCAAATTGTAATGTTACGCGAAGAACGGCAAGCCGCTCGAAACTTGCAATGCGCTGCTCAAGCAGAAAGGACGCGCGGAACGAACATACACAGGATGAGCGCGAACTGTCACAGTTGTAACTTATTCCTGTGTTAGCAGCGCGCTCCTTTCGCAAAAGCGGCCGCTGTAGTGAGCGAGGTGACCTTCGTGCTCTCAACGGAAACTTGCAGGCAGAGAGATCACGAGATAAGCGCCCGCACGAGCGACCACGCCCTGTCGAGGCGCGTGCTAATCCGCGTGGCGGACGATTTTTAAAGCGCACTCTTCGAGCCCTTCGCGCCATCTCGCCAGTGATAACGAAAACACGCTGTACCGCCGATCTCTGAGTACCGCCACCGGCAAATGGTGTACATAAATAGCTCGCCGTTAGCATAGCAAACAACATGCCGTCTGTGGCGGAGTCGTTTCGCGCTGCGCGCTGGCGATCGAGAGGTCGTAAGTTCGACTCCCGGTGATAGAACTTTTTCTTAGTTTTTTTCGTTGCCATATGTTAGTCATTATATTTTACAACGTCATATCCGTGACGGAAATGCGTCAGTGGAGCTGTGGTGGACCCCGGCATAAAACACTTTCGTGTTAAAAACAACAACACACACAGGAAGGGCGTTCCGGTTATAATCGTTCAGAAGGGCCGGTCGATCGCAAGAAGCGCAGTAGCGCTTGCATGGCCTTCTTCTGGCTACGCCTTTGGTTCTACCACAGAAAAGTTGCTCACAGCAACGTACTTTGTTCTACCACATTTAACCAGCGTAAGTATGTTGCAGACGTACTTCACAAACAAGCCAGAATTTTTACTGTAGAATATGTAATAACAATTGCTGCAGTTTTGCGTGCCGAAACTACGATATGATTATGTGGCACGCCGTAGTGGGGGAGCCCGCATTAATTTTAACCACCTGGCGTTCTTTAACGTGTATACATATGTCTAAGCACACGGGTGTTCTTTGCATTTCACCCCATCAAAATGCGGCCACCGTGGCCGGTAATCGAAACCGCACCCCCGAGCTTAGCAGCGCGATAGCTTACACGCTACACTATACCACGGCGGGTCACTTGTAGAATAGTGAGCTTGAGAACTCGACGAAATTTGTAGGTTGCGGCCGTGCACCACGTTTTCAGTGCAGCTGCATCCGTATGAATGATTACAACGTATATGTGTAGTTCACTAAAAGTTTTCTATAGCGTAAAAAAACATCGGAACCCTATTGTGCTACTGCGTTACTATTTACAGATTGGACGCGAATAGATCATCTCTCTGCATGCAACAGATTGGGACGACTAGACTTACTATTCGAACTTCGGAGAATATGTACTTGTTCGCGGAGTTTACCATACGTGAGCCCACAGAGACCTGTAGATATTTCAGTGTAGTATAGACTAGAACAGATTTACCTTTGGCCGACCTTTTTGCCATTCCTCGTGTAACATTTTCCTTTCTATATAAAACAGAAGTTCAGGGAAAGATGGATGCCTGAAAACTTCAAGGATGAAAAATCCTTGAACGTGGGTTGTCGCGGGAGCGATAGTTTCGACAAGTGTTCATGTGTTCTTCAACACAAGACCACACCACTTATCGAAACATCGGCTCCAGCGACACCGGTGTTCTAAGATTTCGCTTTCCTTTCTATCCGCCTCTTTGTGAGCTCAACAACTTATAGGTTTGGGCGAGTCGGTCCATCTTGCGGATAACTTGAAGCAGCGCGAAAAAACGAGGACAAAGAAGGAAAACACGCAACAAGGCTAGCCATCGCTCGTCCTATTGTGTGTGTGTTAGACCATTCCATGTTTTCGTTTTTTCGCGCTGGTTCAAGTTATTTGCGATATCGCGTCGACGCCTCCTTTCCTTCCTCTTTCCCCCATCCTTTCAACCTGGCTGTTCCGCGCAGGGTAGCCGACCGAGTAACTCGTAGAGCTCACTACTTTCCCTCTTCCTATTCACTCTCTCATTCGGCTACCCCATTGGACGGCAACCCTTTCCAGCCTGAGCGCACAGTGCGCGTTCCGTCGGCAGCGCCACTCGCGAAGCAACAGCCTTGGCTCCAGCGGCGTAAACAGCGCGTGCACGCGGAACCACGGCGACGACAGCGTGTTTGCCAGCGCAGCCTCGTCCCGGGGCACAGAGTTGGGCCTCCCATGGGCGGACACCAGGGCCGCAGAGGGAGAGACGTGGTGCGTCTGTATACGAGCGTCGCATCCGCGATGCAGGGCCATTGGGCGATTCAATTACCAGCGAGCCGCATGAATGCTGCATGGGGCCTCGGCGGCAGCGCGACCGAGCGCCGCACGCTGGTGCCCGCCGTCCATCATGGCACACGCAATCATCTCGAGGGGGGCACGTGTTGCGGAATGCTTGTCGCGGTGCTTGCGTGTGCTCACACGGTGGGCAGGAGCACGGCGGCTGCCATGGGAGCCGGCTACTTTTCATCCACTCACTGCTTACGAGACTGGGGAGAATAAAAAGAGTTGCGCCGTCGCGCGATGCGGTACGAGAGGAGACTAGGGGAATTGTTGGTGCGCACACCATAAAGGGTCGCGCTCCAGTTCTCTTCGCCGCAGCGACCGGAGCAAACTTCTATACGAGTACCCTCCGCGGTGGTTCTCGTAGTTGCGGTGCTCTACTGGTGACTCGAAGGTCGCGGGATCGAATCCTGGCCGCGGTGGCCGTATTCCGATGGAGGCGGAAATGCTTGAGGCCCGTGTACTTAGATTTAGGTGCACGTTAAAGAACACCAGATGATCGAAATTTCCGGAGCCCTCCACTACGGCGTCCCTGATAATTATATACTGGCTTTGGGACGTGAAACCCCGAACAATGATAATTTTATACGAGTACACCGACGGTCGATACGGGCAGCCCTTCTTTTAGGACTATAGCTTGTGCGCTCATCCTATCTGTTTTGTTTGCGTATGTGTTAATTTACGCCCCCTTCGAAATGACCTACATGATGTAATTGCTGGTAACAGTGTGTACGGTTATCGGCTAACTCTTCCAAAACATATGTGCACTGGTTGTGTTGCAGAAAACTGAAAGCTTGGGCCACATTAGCACAAGTAACACAAACGCACAACCATTCACCCATGTAGGAAATAAATGCTAATGTTTTATCTGTCAAAACCACAATATGATCATGAGGCACGGCCTAGTGAAGGACTCCACATTATCTGTGACCGATTGGGTTTCCTCGACGTTCACGAGTTATTTGGAATTCCGCCCCAATCGAAATTCGGCCACCGTGGCCTGGAATCGAACCCACGCTCCGGACCAGCGCTATTTGCCGAACGAGGAGGCGACAATAACGGTGCTGGCCAATCAAACGTTCTTTAAAGGAACCCTTTTTTGTGCGCAAAACGTTTGAGGAAAAAACTGGAGAACCCCTCAAACGTTTTGCGCACAAAAAAGGGTTCCTTTAAAGAATGCAGTACCAACCAGCCCAAGCAGCTACCCTGTTGCAATCAAACGTGCGTGCCTATATAGTGTAACGGATATTAAGCCTGAGGTTAACAGTCGCATACTTAGGCCATGTTTTCCTAATATGTACAAAGGCGAAAGTTAAACCTCAATATAACGAACCCACTCGTTAAAAACCCCACTCGTTGCGCAATTCACATGTTTTGAAGCCTGGCGCGATTCTACACTTTTGCCACGCAACATTGCGTGCGTTAAGGAGACTCCTTCCACTAGATGACATTCATATAGTGTTTTTTTTTTTCGAAGCAGTTTCATGAGAAGAAGCAGCTAATGTGCGTAGTGTTGCTGAGACTTTTGACCCGGTTCCGGAGTGGCTTGGACTTCTGGACGCTTGTGTCTGTTTACCGGACTTTTGAATATTCCTTGGACTTTCTTGGACTGTGTGAAATTATGTGTGTTTTGTGCATATGTGCATGTGAGTGTAATTCTAAAGCGATGAATTATATTGTAATGGATGACGAGATTCGATGGCATTATTCCCAGCAGGAGCGTAGCCAGAAATTTTTTTTTTGGGGGGGGAGGGGGAGCTGCAGCATACTTTATGTATGTTCGTGCGTGCGTTTGTATGTGTGCGTGTATATATAAGCAAGCAAAACTGAAAAATTTCGGGGCGGGGGGTTGAACCCCCCGCCCCCCTTGTAACGCCCCTGATCCCCATGCTTTAAACAAAAAAATATAGCGTGCCTCTGTGGTAGAACACATGCTTGCCACGATGACGGCTTGGGTTCGATTCTAACATGAACCGAATATTTATTATTATTTATTTTATTTGCATCTTTCTCGATTTTTCGGTCACGGACAAGATGATGATTTTTCGCTCATAATCAACGACGCCGTCACCGGTGACGGCGTCTCTTTAAAGAGCTCGTTCGTCACCGACGAACGAGCTCTTTAACGCTATCGCGTTAATAAATTGAAATATCCGCTGAGGTCAGTGGTCATATGCACCACTGACCTCAGTAGATATTTCAATTGGTTATGTTGCACCCGGTTTTTGCGAACGCTTATCCTTTATAACCAGAGTGCATATATAATAATTGTCATGGTTTAACGTCCCAAAACTACGATATGATTATGAGAGACGCCGTAGTGGAGGACTCCGGAAATTTGACCACATGGGTTTCTTTCGCGTGCAACTAAATCTAAGTACACGGCCTCAAACATTTTCGCCTCCATAGAAAATGCGGCTGCCGCTGCCGGGATTCGATCCCGCGACTTGTGGGTCAGCAGTCGAGCACCATAAGCACTAGACCACCGTGGCGGGTATAACCACAATGCATTGGACCTGCGTTTATTTAGGGCTCACGCGTGACGTTTGGCCGCTGTGAAGAGGACTGTTTCACCGGTGCAGCATGAAGCCGCGGTAACCGAATCTCAGGTTTAAAAAAAAATGTTTTTTTTTCGCGTGATTTAAATGAGATTTTCTGGGATGCCGTATTATTCAAACATTATTCCGGCACTTCCCGTGCAATAAAGTAAGCATTTCGCGACTATACCTTGCTGAAAAGGTCGAATTTCAATTTAATGGAGTTTCGATGTAACGAAGTAAATTGCCGATTTTACCTATTTCGTTACATTGAAGTTCGGTGGTACACTGGTTACGGTGCTCGGCTGCTGACCCAAAGGTCGCGGCTTCGACCCCGGCCGCGGCGGTCGCATTTCGATGGAGGTGAAATGCCAGAGGCCCGTGTACTTAGATATAGGTGGACGTTAAAGAACACCGGATGGTCTAAATTTCCGAAGTCCTTCACTACGACATGCCTCGTAGTCATATTGTGGTTTTGGCACGTAAAAGCCACAGATGTTATTATCATCATTATATTGAAGTTTAACTGTAATAGCAATATTTACGACGTTACTAATTACTAACGTTACTAATTTAGTAACGTTACCACGCTACTACCACGTTACCACGTTACCATTTACCACGTTAATAATTATCAAATAAATCTGCCGCAGATAACGATGAAGACAGCTTGAAGACCGAAACGTCTTCCAAGCGAGGCACCGGTGTACCGTCGCGACGGAGGTTCGAAACGACGTCAAACAGACGTCCAACCGGCCCCGCTTTCCTGATCGGCAGCTGCTCTGCACCGCTGCCTCTCAGTTCCAACTTCTGCGCAATGGTACATACAGAGGGCGGCAGCCAGCCACCAAGAATACAGCGCACACAGAGTCAACGCGTAGCTAGACAGAAACGGAAAGAGAATAGACGCCCGCACATTTACCGAAATAAAAGACTGACTAACGCTCTCTCTCTCGATCAAGGTCCATGGTTTCTATAGTGTCGCTTTATTCTTTTAAACGTTGGAACAGAAAAAAACTACGTGGGGAGGACGGGGAGAGGGGTGCGTGCAGTGCTTCGGGAAAGAAACCAGAGCAGCCGAGGAGACGTCGTGATTAGAATAGAACGCAGGGCGGCGCGACAGGAGCCATTTGTCGTGGCACCATTCGAATGCGACGTGAAGGGGACCCACCCAAGCTTGACTCCTCCGCTGTGGCGCACGACGCACCATCAGTCTCGCGAACACCGCTGTGACTCTTACGGGAGCCGATCTCCCGAGCGCAGCACTGCAGCTTCGTGAAGTTCGCGATCGTATAGCCTATCGTGGCGAAACAAGTACAGAGAACACGACGCTCTTTGAATCGCGTGGGCAAAGATTGTCTTATCATTGAGCGAGTCTTTTCTTTTTTTTATTGTTGTTAAGCTCACAGGCATCAACAAGAAAGACTTAGTTCTCTAGCGTACTTTATCCCGAGAAACTTGGTAAATAAATCTTAGCCGCTATGGCATTGTGCTGATGAGAAAGTGGTCGCGTGTTCGATTCCCTGAAGATCGCACCCAAGTATGCTGGTATAGGTTCGCGTTCGAATTCTGAGGGATGAGTGGGGTTAGGAAATTCAGTGCACATCTACTATCGTGCTGCGTGCCTCATAGTCGACTCGTAGTCTGAATGAATGAATGAATGAATGAATGAATGAATGAATGAATGAATGAATGAATGAATGAATGAATGAATGAATGAATGAATCGTCCTCAAATACTTTCGTAGTGTTAACATTCAATTTAGATTACAGTGAACTTTTCTTTACTGATGACCTACATGACGGAGCTCAAGCGTATAGTGTGTTTTGCAGAGCAATGTTACACGTTGCTAGCCACCATTTTTTTTTAGTAGCGTGCTGTGATGCAAGAATCGCGGCAATATGGGTACAGCAGCCATTTCAAGATGTATTGAAATTCTCTTGTAAGACGAGGCTGGGCTGCCACTAGAACGGCGGGATCGAGTAGCCTCGGCGCTAGGTCGCTCACACCAATACCCTCGCACAGAATACAACACACTGACTTATGTAATAGGGTGGTCGAAATTTCCCAGGTGGTCGAAATTTCCGGAGCCCTCCACTACGGCGTCTCTCATAATCATATCTTGGTTTTGGGACGTTAAACCCCAGATATTATTATTATTATTATGTAATAGGGGGAGGGGGGGGATGGTAATGAGATGTAAGTAGGCCAGTTAAGTTATAACTGACAACCCGCGTTGGTGTATAGCTTGGCTGGTAAGGTGTCGAATTGCCTAACTCGAGCACGCAGGTTCGATTTCGGGCCACGGCGGCCTCATTTTTATGGGCCGAAATGCAAGAGCATCTGCGTTTACTTATATTTATAATAGGTGCACGTTAAAGAACCCCAGGTGGTCGAAATTAATACGGTGGCCCCCACTACGGCTTGCCACATAATTATATCGTGGTTTTGACACGTGAAACCTTAGCAATTATTTTTCTTAACTTATAACTGGCTGGAATACAAATAAAAAAAGCAAAGTTGACGACCCGAACGCTTGAGTTGCAGCTCTCGAGGTTTTGGTGTGCGACCCATGCTATAATATTTGGTACGGGCCCATAAAAAAGGTATACATATATAATAAGTAAGTAATAACAACGGGACGAAACAGATGCGTAGAGATGGCGCGAGCAATGTTCAGAGTGTGCAATGCAGAATGAGAGAAGTACGTGAGACCCGAAAGGCGGGAAGGTCATAGTCGTTCAACGAGGCTGGTAATCGTAGAAGCTTCAGCATACCTCCTTCGTCGATTTCTGATGTGAATGTCGCACCATGCTCGCGAAACACGCTTGGGCCAAAATCATCCAAAAACGACTCTCTGTTTCGCAGACCACTCCAACTTTTCTCTCTTTCAACAACAGCAGTTGAATCTGTGGTCGCAATAAATGCTGAAAGGGAGTGTCTAGCGTTACGTCTAGACGTAATGGTACGAGCCGTTGCAGTTACGTCTGGACGTAAGAATAACGAGTCTTAAAAGTTACGTCCAGCGTGGAAATACAAATACAGCCCGTTAAACCTACCGAACCGATTGGCCTCAGTGGCGCAGCGGCTAGCGTGTCGTTCTCGGAACTGCGAGGACGTTGGTTCGAACCTTGCTGCTACTGCAACTTTTTTTTTTTTTTTGTCTCAGGTGTTGCTGAAGTCTGTTGCCAGAGAAGCGCGACGCGGCTCTTGGGTTACGTACGCCTCCGCCTGCCCCGAAGGGGCAGGCTGCGCGGGCTAAACAGCGCGTGGCCGCGACAGCGGCCAGTAGCGCGTGACCGTGACCCTGCCAACCGGCCATTGAGCGTTAGCGAAATGGCCGCACTCGCGAAGCGAGGGCGAAGCCACGATTAGGTTGCCGCGCCCGAAGGGCGCAGAGGGCCTTCACTGAGCAACAGGAAAATAATGTACTCACGTTTGTGGAAAGCCACATGACTAGAGTCCCTAGATTTTCCCTGCTCTTCAACAGGGAAAAATCTAGGGACTTTAGTCTGGACGTTACGATAGCGGTGACTGCAGTTACGTCTGGACGTAACCCTAGCAACAGCCATGCTGAAAACGGTTTTTTTCTCGGCTTCGCCCCATCGTGAAACGGAAGACCCGGTCACCCGCTCATCGCGTCTTCTTGCTCCACGTCCTGGGGTGTTTTTCCACGGGTCTCGTTCTTCGAACTGCTTTAACCGTGCACTCGCGCAACTACCAACTCCCCGAAATCTTTACTGTGGTTGAGTTGAACACTGCATCTGACTTGGCCTTTTCTTTCTTTCCACGTATTTATTGTTTTGTTCGGAGTGTAGGAGACCGCCGCGCAAAGAGTGAAGGATAACGGATCTCTCGCGCGCAGACCACGGGTTCGTGGCCCATCCCTCGAGGTCTAGCTCCTACATACCGCGAGAGCCGTTCTTGCGCGCACCCGTTTTAAAACCTGAGCCCGAAACCAGCGCGGTCTCCCCCGTCCCTTAACGCGTGCGGTCGCAGTTATCGCCCACTTACGGTTCGCCGCAGAACGACCTGGATTACGAGACGGGCAGCTGCAAGCGTATAGCCCCTCGACGAACACAGTGCGCACGGTGTTCCCTTTACAGTACAAGCTGAGAGAGGAGCGACTGTAAATTTTGGCTCAAATCCCCCTGAAAGCAATTTAAGCAAACGTGTTTGGTCCGTTTGCGAGATTTTTCCACCGCCTAAGTTTCTAGTACCGTTCCACGTTTCCAATTATTATTATTATTTCTTTCCTTTTTTTTTCGTCTGAGAAATGTGGCGGTCGCCTCGTGGCCGACTTGGATAGGCGGCAGTTCTTAATGCGCTTAACCGGGATTGTCCTTGGTCGAATTTTCGGGCAAGGGCTTCTTCTCCTAACACACGATAACGTAAAGAAAAGATTTTCTCTTTTGCTTTGTTTGCGTGTGTGCTTGCTAGAGCCGGTGAGTACTTTCTGTGTACTACTTTTCATTGAACGAACCAAGTTTCAGTCTTGCTACCGCTTCTGTCCTTCGCTCTAATAAAAAAAACAAGAGTATGTGTGACTCCTTTCGGAGAGTCCTGACTTTCCACGTATATGACTCTCTTTAAAGAGTCACGTTAACTCTGTTAGGAGACTCTCGGAAGTAAGTTTAATGATCTCCAAAGAGAGTTCAGGTGTCTCTTTAAAGGGAGTCATATATGTGGCAAGTGAATACTCTCTAAAAGGAGTCAAAGGAGTAGCATGACTAATCTAGTTGGTACTTGTTCATTTTGACAGGATAATGCGCGCACACAAACACGGACACTAGGAGAAAGAGGGAAACAACACAGGCGCTGAGCAACAACACACCAGCACAAGCAACACACCAGACACAAACAACACAGCGCCTGTGCTGATTGCGTATTTCTTCTAGTGTCCGTGTTTGTGTGCGCGCCATATCCTGTCAAAGTGAGTCAAAAGACTTTTAGGGGCGAAGCTCCTTAAGGCGGCACCCGTTCGTCCCTCGTAGTCGTAGTCGTAGTAGTCGTAGTGCGTAAGTAATCTTACGCTTTGACCTCCAAGGTGGTGCCGGTGGGAGATTCTTCCTGTGCGTTGTTGAACAATAAAAAATTCGCAGCGTGCGCGTTAACTAAAAGCCGAATTCTTCTGCCTCTCATTCCCCATTAGCAGCCATTGGCATGTTCCAGTAGGAAACGTTAGTAGAAGTAGAAGTGTAAGTGTTAGCTAAAAGCCGACTTCTTCTGTCTCTCATTCCCATAGCAGCCATTGTTTACCTCCAAGGTAGTGCCTGGTGAGATTTCTCCTGTGCGTGATTAAACAATAAAAATTTTGTTCAAAACGCCGTTGATTGATGAAATAAACCAACGAAAGACGCCAGATGTTTTGTAAAAGCAAAACGAAAGAACGCCAGATGTTTCTAAAGCAAAACGAAAAGACGCCAGCTGCTTAACGAAAGACGCCAGATGTTTTCTAAAGCAATGGTTTTCTAAACAATGAAAATTCACAGCGTACATGTAAAATTAAAGTGAGCTGCAAGTCGTCATAACTCATCGAACCTTTAGTATAAACGCGCCCGATCTCACGTCGGTGATGATGTACTGGGCAGAATTCACGGAAGATTCACGGTTTACCGATGAACCTCCGCAGCTTCGCCCACTCATCATCATTCACTCCGTGGATATGCTGTGATTTTTTTTATTGCGATAGCAGTTATATGCACAGTCTCGACGGGTTTTTGCCGTCGCCATCGCCGTCATGTCATTCCGGTATGAAGTCCAAATTTATAAGATCCCCCCGCGCATTGTACGTTCTACCGCGGGTAAAAGCGCGCGAGCGGGGGTTACGAACGCGGCCGAAGCAGTGTTCAAACGAGCCGGCCCATTTCCGTCGCTCGGAGGGTGCATGCGATAACATCACCCCGCTCGGGAGGCCTGCCGTCGAAGCAGACAGGAAACGCCCCGCCCGTCTTTAACGAGCCTTGAAAGACGCGAAGACGCGAGGGGGGGCGGAGGGGGGGGGGGGGGAGTGTTGCGCGAGGAGCAACTTTGAACTTTGAATCTAAGGGCGCGGTCGCGATCGCTATGGCGCGCGCTATCTCGTAAGCCATCACAGCGGGCGGCTCGTATACCCTTCTACGTGCTGCGCTCTCAACGCGAAGGGATTATGCGGAGAGCATCTCTCCCTGGAGCGGCCGTATTCTCTTACACCAGCGTTTTGTAGTTACGCGAGATCGGATACAAAACAGTTAGCTGCCAACATCACTTCGTGTAACACTACAATTTGTTGCTATCAATCAATCAATCAATCAATCAATCAATCAATCAATCAATCAATCAATCAATCAATCAATCAATCAATCAATCAATCAATCAATCAATCAATCAAATTTTATTTTTCTTTCCTTTGAAAGAAAAAAAGAGAGTTCAGGAGATCGCATTAATTGCCTCGCCCTTGAGGTGAAACTGTGACATTTTTTTATAGAGTGTTGTCTTGCTCACATTTTTGAAGCAGAGCTATCTCTGCCATGCACATCGCACCCGGTGATGTAAATGTAAATAAAGGTGACATGAACGTGTGGCTTGTCCTCTCGGATGGCAAGGCTTAAAACTTGGAGGACCCTTAGGCTTCGCCTTCAAGAGTGGAGCGCGATAGATTAGTCGGACACCGTTCGCATCGCAATTTCAATCACTTGCATTCTTCGCTTCTCGGTGAACACTTCAACCGTGCCGCGAAGAAAGGATATCTGTGCGAGTAACATTGCCCGTTTGAAACTCTCCTAAATTGTCTAGTGCAAGTAGAGTTGCGAAGTGCCCACTACACCATAATTCATCATTTTGTGAAGTAGCGAACTGCCCACTACGCGTCCGTAAGGCATGCGATACGCACGATGTTTCTCGAAAATAATGTGAGTATCCAAGAAACCCAGGGCCTAAGTGCGTAATTATAAATCTCTCTATAGTAAAACTGTCCAACGAAGATACCATTTTGTTTTTGGGCGTAGTCATGTTCTGTGTTCTTCCAGAAGTTCACTGTAAATGAAAACTTAATAAATAAATAAATAAATAAATAAATAAATAAATAAATAAATAAATAAATAAATAAATAAATAAACAAACAAACAAACAAATAAATAAATAAATAAATAAATAAATAAATAAATAAAAATGGGAATACTGACCTGTAGTTGACATCTACGTAATGCGAATCATTGCATGAAACGCTGTAGTGCAAGACGCCAAGGCACGTCGAGTTGACGGGGTCCAGCGTACACGGAAAAATCTAAACACGTCAAGCGTATTGCGTATCTAACAAGACGGGCTTATTATTTCTTACTATCCACGCGAGTGCGCAAGCGAGAACTGTTCGGCGTAAAAGTCGGGCACGTTCACACACCTGCGCCCTCCGCTTCGCACAGAAAAGGCAACCAGTGGAGAATTCCTGGTCAACATAAGGGTGAAATTCGAATCCGGGATACCGACACACATTTTACGAACGACGATATTGCGTCGTAAATCTCATCCGATACGCTTTCACCACGTCGTCTCGCGCTATTTAGATTCGCCTTCTCGATTTGTTTCAATGCAAAATGTGTCAATTTCGGGGAAGTGAAAAGAAAAGAAAAAAGGAAACAAGAATACGAGTTGGAATTCTTAAACACACGAGGAAGAAAAAGTATCCGAGGAATTCCTCTCCTTTCTCACAATTCCCTTCTTGTTCACTGCGGCATACGCATTCTTGCGGTGCTCTTGCGGTCTATGCTCGCGGCCACCTCGTTCGAGTCCTTCGAAAGGCCGTCTTCTTCTTCTTGCCTCGCTGTTCGCACACGCGTAACAAATGGCGAGACCCCAGGTTCGACCGCTGCCACGGGGGTCCGCTAATGGGCGCCGCTCGAATCGTGGCACCTGCGCTCGTGCTTGGATCTCAACCACGGTCTGCAACACCTCTCCCTCCCTCAAGCCCGAACCCCCCAGCTACTCGCGCCGTACCCCTGCAGTTCCGCGGGCGGTTGGTGCTCGGATCCATTGCGGCGGCGAATAAATCTCCGCGTACGCCGACACCCAAGGCCGTCGTGCGGAGGAACCATGGTGTATACTAAGCGAGCGCCAACGTAGGCGGCTGAAAAAAAAAAAAGGAAATCGAGCCAGCTCCACTCCGCGAAAGCCGTCGAAACAGCGAAGCTGATGCCCCCTTTCGTCAGGATATTGCATTGCTCTGTTGTGCAAGTCTTTTCTAAACATGTGTTGTATCATTGTTCTTTATTTGTTACTCTATACGATAAGATAAATCTATATGTGGTGGTAGAAGTGCGACCGTTATGAAATAAAGGTAAGAGAAAGGAAAGGCGTGGGTGAGGGGGGGGTTGAAGAGGAAGGTGCGAAGGGGCAGTCGGCGAAAAGCAGGCGGCACGGAAAAGCGAAAGCCCCCGGCTATACGCCTTGCGCGCGTGGGCGTAGATAAATCATAAGCTGGGCGACGATGGCCGAGGCTTTCGGCGCTCATCTCGCCTGATCGGCAACTCGCTCCTTCAGGGCTTTATCCGCGCAACGCGGAAAGACGAGCATTAGATGTGTGATTTGTACCGCACCGGGCGCTGACACGCGCGTTTGGTGGGAGAAACGTCTTCGAGGAACGACGCAGGACGAGAGGGAAAGAGAGACAGAGAGCACTCTCGCTGTAAGCGTTTCGAGAGCACCGGCGTTTTTGTTCCGATAAAAGGCTTTCTTCTCGAACTCCGCAAGCAAGAGCTGCCGCTGTTGAAAGAAATGATTCAATTTATTGGTGCTGCTGAGAAACGTCATTGTGATTGTAGCTAAGCCTGGCGCTCTAAAATATATTTCTGAAATGCAGAAATCAGGAAAAAATTTCATACACCTAATTGTTTTACCCCTTTCTCTTCATCTAATGTACATTCTTAACCAGGTCCCGTTTAAAGCGCTAGATATAGCCAGGAAACCGGACATTTTTCGTCTGGTTTCCTGGATATAGCCAGCATTTAACCAGGACCTGATTAAGACTAGCTGTATCATAGCAATCAGAATTTACAATTCCTATCTATCTATCTATCTATCTATCTATCTATCTATCTATCTATCTATCTATCTATCTATCTATCTATCTATCTATCTATCTATCTATCTATCTATCTATCTATCTATCTATCTATCTATCTATCTATCTATCTATCTATCTATCTATCTATCTATCTATCTATCTATCTATCTATCTATCTATCTATCTATCTATCTATCTATCTATCTTACAAAGAAAGCTAAAAATTCGCCTGGTCCGACATTCGAACTTGGGACCTATACTCGTTTTCGGGCGATGAATGCTAACGGGAGGACGAAAATTTCTATTTCTATGTAAACGTTCGTCCAAATTGCATGCTTCTGCAGAATTTATACGTTAAAATGTTTCATTTTAACGTATAAATTTCATTTTCATTTATTGCGGTTCTACAAAGTGGCATAGCTGTAAGGGACGGATGCACGGTTGTACGCATCGCGATTCACGTGTTCTTGAGAAGATAACGGTGCGAAATGTGAGAGCCTCGCTGGTCAAGCGTCGAAAGGCGGGCTAGTTGGTACATAACTCAAAAGCGGAAAAAACAGCGCGAACACAGAACGAAGGAAGGTGACACGAGGACGGGCGCTGACTGCCAACTGAATTTTTTTATTTTTATTTAGGCTTGGGGAACACTCCTATTCATTAAAGACTGGTGTAGGAAGTAATCTTGCCATGCATTGCGCCAGACATGGGTGAGCCCCCCACCCCCCTCCCCCCTGTCTGACGTCACCCTCCTAAAACGTTATCGTCAAAGGCGCGCGAGAGATACCTTCGAGGCCTTTTCTATCGATCAAAGGGACGAGCAATGTGTAAGCGTTCCGTCGCTTGATCTGTTAGAGAAGGAAATCCGCTATTTGACGCCACGCACGTGATTAAAATTGTAACCTAATCTTTTTTTCATGGTTTCCTGCATCTATATATACTTGGTTTCTTCAATAAAAATTTTCAGTTTGCCGTCAGCTCCCGTCCTCGTGTCACCTTTGTGTTCGCGCTGTTTTTCCACTTCTGAGTCTAGCTTTTAAGTGACTACAAAGCCGGAACCATTCAGTTTACTGATTTGGTGTCCTCCGCTCATTACGCAGTCTTGACATCAGCACACACCTAATTTACAAATTTCGAGATTTGTACCAAGATAAGTCGCTCGTTGGAGTGCCATGTTTTACAACAGAGCAGTATATCACCCACTCATCTGCATAGGAAGCCAATAAGGCAGAAAGAAATGAACGACACGGCGATGTGGAAGTGAGTCACGTAGCTGCGCTATACGGCTGATTTGATTGAGGCCGCAACGCTCTCTTAGTGCTAACACCGTGAACAGGAGCCAAGCGGCAATCTCGTAAGCGGAGGCAATATTAATAGGCCACCAGCATGCATGTCCCTTTCTAAGACCTCAACGGCACGATCACGAAGCGTTATAGTGCGCGCGTGCTCGCATATACGCGAAATGACGACGCGATAGCATCGGTCGCCTCGGGCGCAAACTTTCACTGGGCGACACAGTGAAAAAAAAAAAAAGGAAGGAAAAAGAATCAGCGCCGACCCAACAACGCTCGAAGTTCACTTAACGCAGTGCAAACAAGCTGCGCGCGAGGGCGCTCGAAAAACACGACAGTTGTTGGCGCGATAAACGGATCAATCTCGCGGGAACTTCAGGCCGCCATGGCTCGAGGACGGCACGCGACGACATCTCGGGATATCTTCCCCTCGCCTCCACTTCCCCCTTCACTTTTCTCCTCTACAATTCGTGCCCCCGTGAGTCCGGTGGCCCCCCTGCCGATCACCGTTCGTTGACAAAGCCCAACAACGCGATATTAGAATGACGGAAAGCTGAGTTAGTTGGTAGGGATTCGTGATAAAAGACGGTATATGGGCGTGCAAACACGAACACAACAGATGAAGTCAGGTGCGAGACGTTTGTGTTGACGTGACTACTCTCTTGCGTTCGTGTTCGCACGTGTTTTATCATGAACGTGACATTGTGTGGAAAAGAGAAAAGTCCGTCCAAGATTTATTTCAACATACCCGACGTTTCAAACCCTGACCGGCAGCTTCTTCAGGAGTGCGAAGGCCCGAGATGTACAGCGCTTATATACGCCTTCTTGACGCGTGCGAGGTTTGCCGAGGCTTGTCGTAAGCCTTGGCAGTAGACGGAGAGCAATGTCTCAGTGTTTCGGTTGATGTTTCCCGGCGTCTGTTGTATATGCCAGGATTCTACGATGCCAATATTTTAAGATGGCAAGATTCCACTATTCCAATATTTCAAGACGCCAAGACAGATGCCAAGATGTTCTGATGCGTGTTTGCGGAGGTGAAACCTATGGGAACAGAAAACGTTGAGGCACGAACCACGCGTTTCCATGCTATATCCTCGCACCCAAACCACGAAAACTGTGACATGTACGTTATACATATATATATATATATATAATATATATATATATATATATATATATATATATATATAATATATATATATATATATATATATATATATATATATATATATATATATATATATATAATATATATATGTATACGTACATGTATATATATATATATACATGTATATATATATATATATATTATATATATATATATATATATTGTATAAGTACATGTCACAGTTTCGTGGTTTGGGTGCGAGGATATAGCATGGAAACGCGTGGTTCGTGCCTCAACGTTTTCTGTTCCCATAGGTTCACCTATATATATATATATTATATATATATATATATATATATATAATATATTATATATATATATATATATATATATATATATATATATTATTTTTCAATGCGACATGCCTACTCGAAGTGGTGGCCAAATATTTCTTTCTAGCGCCGTCTGGAAGTTGCAACAATCTCGGCCGTTAAAAAAAGCTGTCGCGAAAGTGGGGACGTAAAACGCCCACAATTAATTTAAGTTAAACGACGGCATCGTCACTACTTAATCGTTGATTAATTCCTAAGGCACATCACAAATCTCTGCTCCAGAACCGTGTAGGCAAGCTAAATGTTTCAGAACACGCATTGTACGGGCAAACGAGCCAAAGATTACGTCGATGCTATTCTTCGATTTAATCGGGCGCAAATGTACATGACTTATCACCACTTTGGGAAGATTATCGGATCATGACTATGCGCGCCACTGGTACCGAGGGCAATAAGGGCTCTGCTTCGGTATACCTAACCTCGACTCGTCTCTGCGACCACTAATAGTTAAAGCTGAATGAATTAATTAAACCTTTATCGGCCACAGTCTGGGATTAGGTGGGGAAGGGATTGTTGGGCGAACAGCGTCACCAGTCCTTAATATTCCATCGTGTGCGTAGAGTTGTATCCGTCTTCGGTAAATGTTCAATACAGTCGCTTTCGCACGAGATGGTCGACCGCTTCTACACCACTCGAAACAGGCCACTTATACTAGCGCAATTAGCGAGTGCTTTTTTGTTGTTCACCATTAGATTGTAGCACATTTCCTAAAGCTCTTGTGTAGTCGCGTGGCAGATGTTGGATGTTCCTCGCGAGAAAGCTGAGCAACTCCGAATGAGGTGGTGTAAATCTGCTCTGCATATAATTTCTGACATCTAGAAGAAGTGTCTGAAGTTGCTTGTCTGGCTCCGATGCATCCTTCAAGTACGTGCGGTGTGTATGCTGCATTGGCCATAAGCTTGTTCAGAAATATCTTTTGCTGGCGAGTAAGTCCGCACTTGCCGCTTAACAGAGGTGCCGGTGTAGATTGTAATAGCCTCCGTTTACTGTCAGTTTTCATTTTTACGCGAATGTAATGCATCAGTGCTGTGCTAGGAGAGCTTTCTCCCCACATTTTTAGGTAGGGATTGCGGTCCGCCAAGTTCGGCGACGAACTGGGGTGTGGGGTGTTCCACGAATAGTCAAGCCCACCCGCTTGCGCGGCGACCGCGTGAGTGGCTTCGTCTCCCCCGTCCGTGCCAGTGTGTCCCGGTGTCCCCAGAATTTCCGCATTGATTGGGCATCCTTGTAATCTCTTTAACTTTTTTCTAATGTCGTTGGCCACCGCATGTTCAGTCGTTGGTGCTGTCAATTGGGCCACCATTTCATGCGAATCTGCCAACATGCGAAAACTATTTCGATGACTTCTTAACGCTGAAGGTTGGGCTAGTTGGCTTTGACTTGAAGACACATTACTAGCGAAAGTAAAACAGAGACAAAGACAGACGTGCACAGGACGGAAGTAAAAAAAAAAATCAGACGAAGCTTGCACTAAGCCGCGCAAAGCTGCAGAGAAACTGAACGATTCTGAAGTCTAATCTGGTTGCTTCTACGTTGTTTCTATGCCTCAGCTATGTGATGCAGGTTCTAGGTTGCTTCTAGATTATTGCTAGGCTTTAGCTAGGTGATGCTAGCTTGTTTCTACGCTGATTCTCAGCGCAGAGAGGTTCGAGTTAAACCACAAAGAGTCACAGACACGACACGGTTGTCCACACTCCTGAGACGGAAATTCGCGCTGAAAACAAACGTTCGCACGTCTCATATATCTGCGGACACGTCGTCGTTGGCGTAAGCCTTCCGTAGCTTCAGGGTCTTCTCGCAGCCGCTGTTGCCCTTCCCGTTCCCTAGTATTCGCTCGTTGTACCTACTCGGGGTCTTCGGCTCGCTGCCGTCGCTTCGCAGCCATTTGTTGGGCTAACTGTTGCCGTCTTCATTTTTAGTGGACCAGTGATGAGTAGTGGGGATTTACCCAATTTATGTGGCACATACCCGATTATGATGGTGATAGTTTTCGCGTAGGCCTCACGGCACATACCCGCAGGCCGCACAAATTACGGCTAGCTTAAACATCTTCCCTGTTAAAATTCAGTTGAAGTCGAGCGGTCATCCTGCGTGCACATTTCTTTGTTCCTGTTTTAAGAAATACAAACTCATAAATTTACACACTGTGAAATATGCTTGAGTTTTCTATAGTTTTCTTTTTTCATAGATTTTTAAGTGAAGTCCTTGTTGTAAAGGGAGATGGGCGCTACTTTCTGCAAGCCACATGGGAGCACGGTTCTACGTCTAACTTAGGGTCCTCGTGTAATGAAGCATCCTCAGCGCGGAGCTTGCCGAAATTTATAAAAGAAATGATAGATTTATTTCCCCCCCCCCCCCGTTCCATCTTAAACATTACAAAGTCTCAGATAAAGGTCATACGCTGAGGCCACAACACTTCTGAAATACCCTGACGAAAATCAAACCTAGTTATTATTAGGCACAACGTCTACGCAAAATGAACCAATGTGACTATCACATTTATTAAGGATGTGTGGAGTGACATCTGACAGATGCCTAGCTTTGTGTCATTTCCCATTATGAAACATTCAAGTGTTCTCCTCCGGGCCCCGTCGACGTTGTTGGGACGGCGTACCGCTTCAATCGTCAGCCACTTTCTCTAAACATATAGCTGCATAGAGCTTTCCTATATGAGACTGCAAAGTTCTCAAAATCGTTCATATTTTTAGAGCGCAGGTCTTAGGCGCCCGTTCCTGCGTTGAGCGGCGACGCCGTCGTCGGCGTAACGTATACAGCGAACGAGGACGAAAGAGAGCGAACGCGGAGCGCAGCGAGTCGCTCTCCGCAATGCCTCGTGCCTGCTCGCGCTTCTTGTGACAGCGCAAGGAAATGCCTCTCGCGCACGGGCACGAGAAAGTGGGTTGACCTGCGAGGATTGGGAGAAGAAGACGTGCTTTGGTCGAAGGGACACTTTTTATGCAGAAAGCTCTCGTGGACTCATATATTTTGCATCTAGTTTTTCGGGCACAAGTACGCCCATAATAAACAACTTTCAGAGCGCATCTCTTAGGCGCCCGTTCTTGCGTTGAGCGGCGTCGGCGTCGTCGTAACCGGCAGAGTGAACGAGAACGAAAGAGAGCGAATTCGGAGCGCAGCGGAGGATGAAAGACGGCGATAGCGAGGAGAGCACGAGGAGGAGGGTACGACAGTGGCGAAACGACAGGTTACGCGGCGGCCACCCGCGGCGCCACAGTAGTGCGTGCCGTAGGGTGCCTTGATCCTGCGCGCGTGCTGTCGTGTGGTCACCGATTACGTCATCACTAAGGTATGTGGCGAGGGCATCCACCGATACCATATATGAAAATAAAGCGCTGCATGAACGGAGGCCTGTCTGCGGCGGCTGTTGTGGATCGCGCACACACGCTGCCTTTCACGGTCTCCCGGTTAGCGAGGCAGTCGAGCCTCAACTTAGCGCAAAATCAAAACACCTGAACAGCTGCGCTCAGAATTCGCATCGTAATTCTCGGTGACTTTTTTCTTCTAAACTGTTAGACGTGCAAAGGCGAAGGACTTAGTTGCCTCATCAAATGCGAAAATTGACCGTCGACGGCATCGACACGAGCTATGCAAAAAATCATCGCGTGATGACGTCCCCATATGTCGTCACCACGCCATATTGTGACGTCATAAATATTTGTTGGCAGTTATCGTTCGTATTTCGTCTCCTTTATTTTTTTTTGTGTCTGTTTCCTGCGCTACAAATCGTTTCCGATCCCGGAGGCACTTCAAAACCCAGTGAGGTGCCGAAAGCTTGCAATGTCTGCGATCTCAGATGCAGTGCAAAACCACGATTTCGGGAAGGGGGGCGGGCGGGAGGAGGGGTGTTTAGGCAAATGTATAAAACACTACAAATTTTTGGTTTCGTAGAGTGCACTTTTTTTTTTTTCGAGACAGCTTCTCGCTCCCCGAACTATCAACCACTTTTTTCTAGACACCTTTATTGACGTCAATTCTAGGTGCCAACCTGCATAAAAGACTTTCGTGATAATAAATACATAAATAAAATTATGGTTTAATTTGTGCCTGAGAACGTTTCGCTTAAAAAAGTAAAGCTGCAACAAAAGAGAACAAACGTGCTTTGTTTCATTCTTATCTGTTGCGCTTGGCATGCTAACGGACTCAGTGCAGTTTTCTTTGTTTCTAGGAAAGGCAGCAGCAGCCCTGCCTGGTATATGCATCATTTTCTGTTCAGAGTGGACGCGGAGTGTTGTTGGTCGCGTATGATGCACCGCGAAAGTAGCCTGCTCTGGGTGGGGGGACTGCGCGTCCGGGTGATTATCGGCGTGATTAACGTGCGCGCGGACAGGACGCATGCGCTAGCTCGATTAAAGTTTTACGTGCTGCAGCCGGTCATCAGGGCGTCGCCGCTGCCCCCACGAACGCGGGGGAATACCGCAACCTACGCTTCTGCGACGGAGAGTGCGGCCAGCGCGGGTCAGACAACACGGCTGCCTAGCGCTACATGTCTTTTTGCGGAGTTCAGCGTCTCTGCTGATGGGTCGGTGTCGTCCAACAGCTCATCACGTGCAGCTGTAATTCCGGCTGTAGCAATGAGAACGAAACTTAAATTGACGACAGCAGAGCTTCGTGCTATGAGAGCCGCTTACAATACATCGTACAAGAGCGTCCACGCAAATGGGTCATATTCTGCGAAAGGCAGCACTTCAGAGTTTGCAGTTTTCCCTGCGTAAGAGGACTCGCTAGCAATTGGTGCATGGAATAAGAAACTCTTCCCATCAAGCTCGAGCAAGAGGACATGACATTATATATCAGCGGCTACCAGGCAGTGTGTCGGAACGGAATGAAAACCGAAAACGAAAAACGAAAAAAAAAAAACCGATATTTTCGACCGGAACGAAAACGTAACCGAAACTTTATTTATTATTTTGTTCCGGAGTGAAACCGAAATTTTTTTCAATCGTTTTTCGGTTCACGAGAAAACTTCCCTATCCGGAGCAACTGAGCCCATGCATTGTGAGCATATCTCAGGGTACAGTATTAGCGCGTACCTCAGGCAGGAATTCCAAAGCAAAGATATGTTGAAATTTTGCGAAAAACAAAAACAGTGGCAACCAGAGATGTTTATATTAACGCAAGTGGACTTTTGCGTGCCTGTCACGCAGGCCAGCGTAGAGAGGGCATTGTCGGCGCTGAAGTTTGTTACAGCGAAAGCTGTTATGACATCACAACAGCTGATTTTGGCGCCATAGTTATCCGCCGCCGCCGGTGTCCGTGACCGCTATCGAGTGATATAAGAAAAATTAAATGAGAAAAAAATCAAGGATCGGATGTGATTTCAACCCGCGCCCTCTGCGTGGCAGTCGGGTCTTCCACCACAGTGCCACGCTGGTGCTTGTAACTAGAGCTGTGCACGGGCCGTATTTCCGAGCCCGAGCCCAGCCCGGGCCCGCTGACTTTGTCGAAGGCCCGCCCGAGCCCGACGGCAAAGGGCTGCGAGCCCGCCCGGCCCGGCCCGACGTACGAAAACACAATCCCGGGCCCGGCCCGGCCCGGCCCGGCTTTTTAAAGGTTCGCTGCGAAAACAAAGCATCGTTTTCCGGTAATTTGGCATTTTATTGAGCATATCAAATATGATCAAACGACACACGACGAACAGTCTCTATTACACAGATTACAAATTACAAGTAGACGGCCTCATGCCAGAAACAATGGAGTTCGCTCGCCAAAGCCGTCACGTGTATGGGGTATGCCAATGCAAGCGTCAGCTTGCACGAAGGCGATCTACGTCGGGTCGCTCGTCGCTGTCGCGTGCATTTTCACTCATATGGGATTTGGCCTTAAATCTAACGCGAACAGTCGCGTGGCGCCGTCACTAGCTCAGGTAGTGTTACTTCTACGTTTGTCGGAGTGCAACAGAGGCAGTGCTTTACCTGCTCCCCTTTTGTTTAAAGTAGCGAATGGAAAGGAAAAGCGGTAAAGGGCGGTCGCGGAAAAGGCGCTGTATGCGTGCTCGAAAACAATTCCCGCTCATTCTCTATATTTCGGGCTTGAGTCGGGCTTAGCGCCGGGCCCGAGCCCGGCCCGATAAAACTCCAAGTAGCCCGAGCCCGGCCCGGGCCCGAGGTGAAAATACGTCGGCCCGCCCGAGCCCGGCCCGCGGGCCGGGTCGGGTTCGGGCTTTCGGGCTACCCGGAGCCCGTGCACACCTCTACTTGTAACTCCTTTGAAAAAATACTCTATACAAGCGTCATGTCGGGCACGGAATCGTGCTGATATATGTAATATAGCGTGGCAGAAGAGTAAAATAACAACCAGTCATTACACAATGCTAATAGCGCAAGGAGTGTGTTGTTTAATGCTTCCAACCAGTGTTGCGGAGTTACCCCACCAGAATTGGAATGACTCCGGAATCATTCCATGTTTTCGCGACCCCGGAATGGAATGGGGACAACGCTTGGAGGAATGGAATGGAAATGAAATTAAGCGCCTTTTGCACGGAATGTAATGGGAATGGAATTACGTCTTTTTCCGAAAATAGAGCACGTTTTCGTCTACGTGCTGTTTTTCAAACTTCAAGTATGAGTAAGTCAGAGCCTCCGAATTAACAATAAAGGAGTATTTTTAAAATGGCTTGGCTGATTACAAGCACGGTACATTTATAAGCAACGCGCCTACTAGAAACAGAGGCTTAACTGAATAAAACTATCAAGATGCCTTTCCTACGTCAAGGAATTACAGGATTGGAATTGAACTGCCCGGCCATTCCCAGAGTGCGAATAGGCTAAGTTTTTTTCATTCCGAGGATTGAAAGGAATGGAATTGCGGCAAGTTCTAATTCCCCGGAATGGGAGTGAAATGGAATGGAGGCGCCCATTCCGCAACACTGCTTCCCACCCACTGCAAATTGCTCAGCCATAATTCTTCATCATCATCAGCCACAGCATAAAGTGCACATAATGCCTTACAGATGTGTAGCGTGTACCACGAGACTCCGAAGAATGATGAAAAATGGCATAGTGGGAACTTCTATGCTTCAGAAAAATTGGGATGATTTATGGCGTAGTAGGTAGCTTGCATGTCCACTTGTATTATTTCCCCAAGAGACTCTCCGACGGGCTCTACAAAGTCCGCTCTTCCAGCATTCGCTGTGACTGTGCTGCGTGTTCCGCGCAGGCCTGGCGATCTCTTTATCAGAACAGCGGTCTCGCCTATCAGAGAGTACACTCAATGACACGCTGCTTCGGAGATCGTGCTCACTCCCTTGACAGAAAGCGTTTAGCCCACTAAAAAAATTCGTATTTGTCTTTTAAGAAAATAAATACTATCACTTTGAAATTAATACTGGTTTGTGCTAGTTGGTAGGAATTCGTGGTACAGTTACTTCCGCTCCTATGAAGCATGTGTTTTAGTCTTGTCCCACTTTCCTAAGAGGAGGGCAAGTAACTACATCACAAATCCAACGTTCTTTATGATTACCTTAACTTCAAATTTTTGCATAAAAAAACCGTTACGAACCGTTACGGAACATTTTTTTTTTCGTTCCGGAACAGAAACGAAACGGAACTTTTTGCGGTGGAACGAAACTAAAACCGAAACGAAAAACATTTCGTTCCGACGCCCTGCTACCAGGACATACCGGTATTACCTGTAATCAATTAGCCGACGACACAGCCCGCTCAGCCCTTGAAGGAACAGAGTGGTTCCGATCCCTCTATCAAGGACCGATGCGGCAACAACTTTATTTGCCGGCGCGGGATCTTACACGCACATTTTGGTCGTCTCCTGGCTTCCAGAGGTGTCAGCTATATAAACTTGGCCCTTCGCTCAAGCTACAGCTACCATTGCGAATTTCCCACTCCGATGCGACGCTGTTATGCCGCCTTTGGATGGATGTTGCATTCAAAAAGACGTACTCGTGTCGCATCGCTGTGGCGGACACCTCTACATGCGATTCCTGCGGAACTGAAGAGATAATTGAACACACCCTGTGCAACTGAGATGGCTATGCACCCAGTGATGCCCGCTCCGGATGCTTTTGGACCAACTGGACTCGGGACCATTTTCTGTAAACAGGATTCTAGGACCATGGACATGTGCGTCGAGGGCGCAGAAGGCAACGAAAGCGCTACTGAAATACCTAAAATCAACAGATCTGTGTGCCCGGCTATAGACTGGATGTGCTCCACCAAGTGTGCTTGTGATTCTGTCCATCCCTCTCTTTTCTTCCGTCTCGCTTTTCACCCCTTCCCCCGATGCAGGATAGCAAACCGCACGTGCGTCTGGTTAACCTTACTGCCTTTACTCGCTCCTCTCTCTCTTGTCTCTGTAACAAGAGAGAGAGTTAGACACTAACTCTCTTTGTTGGGCTACAGTTGGTACACGATTCAAGCTAAATTCCGTCCATGAGCATGTTAATTTTGTTAAGGCAAAATATTTAGATGCCTCATCAAACGCAAGAAGTGACCGTTGGCATCAACACAAGTGATGCAAAAAAAATCGTTATGGCGCGATGACGTCATCATGACGCCCCACGTGGTCAAAGTTTGTGACGTCATCACACGACATCGTCGCTTGGTCAAAGGTGGGCCTATCCCGGAGGCACTGCAAAACGACGTGAGGTGCAGCAGGCTTCCAATGCCTCTTATTCCGGATGCACTTTCGCACCCACATTGGGCGCAGAAAGCTTTCGGGGGCGGCGGAGGTGGGGGGGGGGGGGGGAGAGTATCAATACAATCGGCCGAGAGGGAAAAGACGTATAATAGGATAGCTGTTGCCTTCGAGTCTTCTTAGGCAAGTGCATAAGGGACCGGGTGACTTTTGTATGATTCCGAAGTTTGAGAGAGAGAGAGCAGATAAATTAAAATCTTATATATTTGTCGGGCTTCACGCGTACAACACCATTCTGTGATTGTGACACACATCGTAATGCGGGACTTCGGATTCACTTTAACTGCATGGGTTTTACAAGCAAGGATGTTAACCAGAAGTATAGTTCTGATTTAAATATCCTCCATTGTGTCCCATTCACTGTGCATGCTAAAGGTAAGCCACACAATAATCGTGGAATTAGGTAATAGAGAGAACATAGCGAACACAAGAACACATCGCTCGATCGGCTTCTCATATCACTGGAAGTCACACAAAAACAATCCGGGCATATACGTACAACTAAAACGTTAAAGCATTTCGATGTGGACATTTTTTTCTTAAATTAAGGTCCACATAGCCACAACGTATGATCAGTTCCTTTTTTGCTCTGCCCTGTAGACCGCACTGTCAAATTGCGCTGTTTTTAGTTCTGTTTTTTACTCCAGGAATGTCTGAAAAGAAAAGGCAGTGGTATGTTTAATCGCCAGGCCATAAATAAGGACAACCATGGATTAGAAAACAGCGAGAAAAAAACCAAAGGCTGCGCAGTGGAAGGCCGTTGCACAGACCCACACGGACTTCGAGAAGCTAGTAAAAAATGAAATGTAAGATGAGAAGGAGGAGAAAGGGATGATTGTTATACAAGCTACGGAGGCAGTAGAGTCCTTGCGTAGCACGGAACTCCACAAAGGGCGACGCTCCGAACGGAGACGAGGGGACAGACGACACGGTCCAACTTCTTCCGCGCAACCAATCCAACCCTCGCAGCGACGACAAGCGTTCATTCCTCACTGCCACAATGATCGGCCTTTTCTTCTTGTTCGATAGATACACGAAGAAAAGAACATGTGATGCGGGAGGGAGGACAAGGGAGATGAAACCAGGGGGGGGGGTCGTCCCCCCAGAGGGGTACATTTCCATTTTCGCTCGAGCAGACTCACAACGCGCCCGCGGGGATCGGAGGAGAAACAATTCCTCGCCGAGATTCGATGTACTGGTGTCGCAAAGTGGCCCTTAGACGTGTGTCCGTCTTTCTTGCTTCCCATTTCTCTCTCTCTTCTTCCTTGCCTCCTTTTTTAGGCCTGTCTTTCAGTTGGCTTCGCGCTGATGCGAGGAGGCGCAGAGGCGTGAAATTGAGAGTCAATTTTAAGCCGGTTTGTTTGCTTTCTGTGCGTGTGTGTGTGTGTTTGTGTGTGTGTAAAAGTGTATAGCGTATCTTCTGTGCGTGTAGGAACGAAGGGTGTCCACCCTTCCTTTCTACTCTCCACTGCGTCTCGTGTGTGCGTGCGAGTGCGCAGCCACATCTGCTACTCGATGTGGTTCCGTAAAAGTGGAGTATATGTCTCCTCCGTGGCGGCCAGCATCCTTTATTATCGGGACGGAGCAGGCGCTCTGGAGAAAAAAGAGAAGTGTGTTTCCACCTAACCGGCTGCGTCTCGATTTTGGTAAGCCTCTTTGTTTTCACTCAATCGAAGCACGAACGTCGTACACAGATACACAGCCCTTAAAGGCGAACAGTACCCTGATGTGCTCCTACGGGATAATGAATAACCTCGAGAGGCCGGGAAAGTTGGGGCAGAGAGGAGTGCGCGTGGGGTGTCGCATTTCGTTTTGTGGGGTTGTTTGATATCTTTGTCTTCTATTTGACCGAGAGAAAGAAAATAAAGAGGGAAAGGCAAGAAGTCTGAACGGAAGAGCATTAATTGTGGTTTGCTATCCTACTATATACAGGAAGGAGGAAGGCGGAAAAAGACAGAAAGAATAGCGAAGAAATAAGTCACACTGTCCATTATGCATTCACCTATAAGACCACTTGAAGGCGTAAGCCATCTCCTTCTTTTTCTTCTGAATCGATTGTATTGATTCCCCCCTCCACACGACACCTTACTTTTTGCACTGCCTCCGGGATTGCAGGCATTGCAAGCTCGCTGCACCTAACGGGATTTTACAGTGCCTCCGGGATCGGCCCACCTTTGACCAAACGACGATGTCATGTGATCACGTCATCACGTGAAGTCACGTTATTTGTCAATCTGTGACGTAGTGATCACGTCATATGGTGACGCCGACGGTCAATTTTCGCTTTTGATGAGGCATCTAAGGCTTTTGCCCTAATAAAGCAGTAATATGAGAAAACAAGCACAGGAAATCAGCAACGTGAGAATTGCAGTCCATCTACAAGCCACTCACACAAGAAACCTTCAGTAATGCTTCGTCAGGACCCTGACAAAGGTAGGTGCTCGTATAGAGACGTCGGATACAGCGAAGTTACTTTGGCTTATTTTGATGTCAAGTTTAGAATTACACACAGACACATAGAAATACCTGTAGGCGGGACCCGTAGTTAAGGAGGGCTCATTTAATGATTGTGAATACGATATTTACTCCCGAGGACACACAGCACATGCGTTAATAGTGCTTGTGTTGTCGGTCCTCTTCTTGTGTCCCCGTTCATTCAGCGCTATTTTTCGTCGTCGGTGTATAAGAAGTTGCATCAAATTTAATCAAACCAAATTGAATAAAAAATTATGTAGGAAATGAAACCTCCGTTCGCAAAGTGGAGGCACGATACCGAAAGCATAAAATCGAAAGTGTCGAAAAAAAGTAAGAAACCGACTAGAACGAATAAACGAAAGTGAGGCAAAAATTAGGCGCCCATTTGCGATACTGACAACTTCGCCTGTTTCTTGCTTGCTGCTTCGGAGAAGTCAAGGCCATTTTCTCGGCAGACATGACGCGGCTGAGAGGATACCGATATAACGTTCACGTAGCCGTAACACCACGCATGTCTTACGTTGTCGTACGGAACTATCTCACATTACTGTTTCCTTCAAATGTCATACAGAGAATACATGCATCGTGAAACTTTTGATGAAGAACTCACGTCCACCCCACCCCGAATCTCTGTAAGGCGCACTCGCGGGGGCCCTCAAAAAGTGTGATCGTCATCGCGTAACATCTACTCCCTCCGCACCTACAGGTAGCCCTTACTTTCTTTCGACGCTCAAGTACTGGCCACAACAAGAACGACGCACCAAGCAGCGGTATATAAAACACAGAAATCCCGCCTCTCGTGGCCCAATGCAGAGCTCCGTCATCGACCACAGTGTCGTTAGCACCGCGCGCCGTGCATCAGCGGTGCCGCGAATGCTCCCTTCTCGTTTGATTGGACGCGCTTGGCAGCTCCACAAACAGCGCTCATAATGTCGCCGATAGACTGTTTCGCCAACGTTTGCCCACTGCACGCCCGGCTGCGCACGCCAGCGCAGAACGGCTCTGTTGCTTCGAAGGGCTTCGCCACCACTGTGTGTCATACGTGTATATATATGCATACGTGTGTTTCTCAGTGTGTGTGTTTGCAGATGTACGTCAACTAGCTGTGCGTTAATGGCCAACATCGAACGTGGAGCTATAATGCTGACCAAAGCAGTCGTCAGCTTTCGCAGCGATTAAGAAGGCCACTCGCCAGACGGTGACGGGCGCTTAACTGCATTCTGTGCAGATCGAACTTTCCATCTAGACGTCAATTGCAAGACAAACTTTCGGGGGACCCGTATGTAATCACGCGCCTGCTGACAAATGACGTCAGTTATGTTGAACTACCGTCCAGCGGTCAGAATTAAACTGGCGACAACACGCCGCTTTCTTTGCGGGTCTATACAGGAGACTGAGAGATGAGTCCTGGACGGGCAATTTAGATTGCTATGTTAACACGCATTTATCGTTATTTATTTATTCAATACCGCTGGCGCGTTAGGCGATCCGAAAAAAGAAATTTTATGTCACAAAAAAGAAACGAAGACGCAAGAAAACAGCGACGTGGACAAGAAAAAATAAGAGTAATCATTAGTACTAATACGTTTACGGACTGTTGTAGAGTTCGTGATTATAATTTTTTTTTCATCTTTTTTCGTAAACGCGCGCAACTCCCAACCGCACATATATTCTCTGAATTTATAGAGTACTCTTCACTAGAGATATAAGTTTATTCGTGCTCTTTGGCATAACCTGGCAGGAAGCAAATCTCCGCCATTGCGCTTCAAGACCAACTTCAAGGCCGATACCGACTGATGAACCTCCACAATTTGACTCCTCAGAGCGCGTACTCTCTTCCTTTCACTCCTTAGTATCTTTTCACCTATCGTTTTTCGCAGTGTAGGGTGATAACACGGATAGTGTCCGGTTAAGCTATCTGTCTTTCCCCTGCTTTTTTATCTCTGTTGCTACTCTTGGAACACTCCTACAGCCTCAGGACCCACACAGAGATCGCCCGCTGAGTTTTTGGGCAACTAACCCCATAATATAATTAGCGCATATGTCATAACTATAATACCCACCGTGTCACTTTCGCAGCTCGTGGTGAGCATCGCTGCGCAATTTTTCGCGAAACGTGTACCGTACTCGCAGTGAGTGATAGGAGCCCCCCAGTTCAGTACACTGTAACAACGATCGCCCGTTCACGACAAGCTAACCGAAACGAGGTGTAGGTAGAAAGCTGAATACGAAAGCGGGCTCGAAGGTTAATGGAATAGGTTCGCATAAATTCAAACACGCAACGGAGTATGCCGTCAAGGAGTGCGCTGCGGCAGATGAAGCGAGAGGCGGGCTGCAGGCGTGACGCGCACGAACAAAACGGGGGCGCTCGCGTTTAACGTGAAGCCGCCGCGAGGGGGCGACCGGGTCGCTGGCTAAGCGAGCGCCATTTTCATTAACTAAATACCTTTCTTCTCCAAGAACTATCGCGAAGAGCGATGGGTGGTCAATGACGCGTGACCTATAATAAAGAGAGGGCGGCTCGGTCTGCGAAAGAGGGTTGCACTATGCCGCGACCCTCAGCATCGACGTGAGCACGAAATCCGCCAAGCGAACAGAGGGGGAGGCGATGGATTGAGCTAGGGCTCGAATGTAAAAAAAAAAGTATCGCTCCCTTGTATGACAGCGTTGTCAATGTGATTAAGCCTCCCTCGCTAACCTTTAGAAAGGAGAAGCGATCGGCGCATTCAGCCAAGTTCTAAAATCCGATCGGGCTCTGTTGACGCCGCCTGACAGAGGTCGCAGGTTCGGTTACCGGGCGCATCGAGGTACAACGAACAAAATAACCTTGCATACTTGAATTCGGGTGTGCGTTAAGAAAATCGAAATATGGAAGTCAATCTAGAGTCGCGCGTTGTGTGATTGTATCTGAATGTTTTGAAAAGCGCATTGTGTATATATAATTAGAGAGAGCAAAAGAGAAACTGCGATGCGAAAACAGCGTTGACAAGGCATTGGCGAAGTTCCTCACGAACATTACGTCTATGTGAGGAGGCTGCGTTGTCCTCATCAACCGCTTCACCAAACTTTTTTTATTTCATTTACATATCCAGTCGGAGAAGCATTTTTCTTAAAACTATGGTTAAGGTTGTTCAGAAACTCCATCCCTCACACTTGATATGTTTCGGAAGTTGGAATGCGGTGTATGACTACACCACTTAAATGCTAATCACATTGTAGTCACACTGAGATTGTTTCAGCCGATTGTTTTTCTTCAGACCAGGAGGTAAACTTCAACATTCCTCAAAGAGACCATATGCCTGTTGACGTGCTTTGAAAGCGAGTGTTCGGCTTCCTCGCGCGCAGGTATAAATATGAAGCTGATGTGATGTGTAGTGGAACGAACAGATAACAGCGGTACAAAAGGAGAAGACTCCTCCCTTTGTCAACTTCGACTTGTGGCGCATGTCTGCTGCCTTGTTTTCAGTGCCAGTATTAAACGACTCGCTGAGCAGCGAGCGCAAACAGCGTGACTCGTGTCCTGCGAGCGGCCAACGGGAGGGCGTGCGCTGCGTCTGTGCAGTAAACGACGACGCCTCCTGACCACCGTCAACAACGGTGGTCATTCGGCCAAAGCCAGACGAATGAGATGTGCCCGGCACGACTGTTATCATTCCGAGATCGTACAACGCTGCCACGCCCAAGTCGAACTGACCGCGCACGCACGCCATTCGAAAGAGGCAAAGGACGAAGCACGCACATATAAGAATTGGAGGAAAGCAGGAAATGAAAAATAAAAGAGAGATGCTCTTTAGTAGACAGTGCATAGCTTTGTGTGGCCATGAGATTATAGCTTCTTTAACAAAGAACACACAGACAGCCATCCATTGGTTGAACATTACTGACTGCTGTAGTAAAGATGGGACACAACGAGAGAGCACGAAGCACGAGTGGAAATGAGCGCGTAAGTAATCGTGCGATCGCCTCTCAGTCACAGGCGAAGTACTCATGCTGACCCGAGGGTCGCGGAATCGAATCCTGGCCATGACGGCCGCATTTCGATGGAAGCGAAATGCTAGAGGCCCGTGTACTTGGATTTAGGCGCGCGTTAAAGAACTCCAGGTGGTCGAGATTTCCGGAGCCCTCCACTACGGCGTCCCTCATAATCATGTCGTGATTTTGGGACGTAAAACCCCCAACAATTATTATATTATTATGAAGTGCTCGGGCTGGCTCACCGTTAAGGCGACATGAACAGCTCTCGACGAGTTAAGGGTGTTTGATGCACGCAAACCCAACATCTTTTACGGCTTTTCATTAGATTCAATAAGTGAGCGGGAAAGTCTTTCCTGTTCGATACGATACAAAGACGAAAAGGAACTGTTGTTCACGCAGTGTAACAAACATAATAGTTGTGAGACAAGAAAACAGAACTGTGCTCGCTGCTTGTAGTGGTTTACTTCCACAGAACACGTGACACATTACAAGGTGATTAAAAAGATGGAGAGCGTTATTCCGAGAGAAGGCAAGCGCACGAGGGGGAGGCAGATAGTTAATTGGGCAGATGAGATTAATAAGTTTCCGGGGACAATGTGGCCGCAGCAAGCACATGATCGGGTTATTTGGCGAAACATGCGAGAGGTACTTGTACTGCAGTGGGCGTAGTCAGGCTGCTGCTGCTCACGATGATGGTGATTAAAAAGAGGAGGAGACGAGACAATAATGGTCGGTATAGCTAAACGCATACTAAATGCAATAGCGTGTGCTCTGTAGTACGATCGAGCAAAAAACAGCATACATTGTGCTCGCCGTCAGTCACTTCGTTAACTGATCGTGCAAAAAGGGCCAGACATATGTTTTATCGCAGGTCTCAAGTCAGGCTCGTGAAATGACCAAGGTTCAGCCCCTCTGTTCACTCATGTCGAATACGTTTCGAAGGAAGTGATGACGCTACTAATTAACTGTCACATTACCTAACGACAACGACACAAGTAAGGTGTTAGTGCTTAACAGGTTCCATAAAGTGGGTAACGTGCGTTTGTAATTGACGTGAAAGCTAGTGAGAAGGCCTCAGCTACTGATTCTTGTATCCCTTAGTCCCAAACGGAAGACGAAAGAAAAGCCACAAGCTAGTTGCCTTGTCGCCTGTAAAGCGTGCTCTGCCGTTAAGATTGTCATCTAAAGGTGAAGCATGTACGTGTGCCCGGAGGGTACTGTTTTGGAATGTGCAAAAACGTGCTTGAAATATTAAGGTGAAAGCCTTAGATGCCTCATCAAACGCGAAAACTGAGCGTCAGTGGCGTCGCCGTCCAGTGTCGGCGGCGTCAACAAGAGTGATGCAAAAAATTATCATCACGTGATGATGTCACCATATGCCATGATCATGACGTCACATGTCGTCAAAATTTGTACGTCATCATGACGTCACATGATGGTGTCATCACATGACATCGTCGCTTGATCAGAGGTGGGCTGATCATGGAGGCAGTGCAAAACCAGGTGGGGTGCAGAAAGCTTGCAATGACTCGGATCATGGAGGCAGTGCAAAACCACGTTGGGTGCAGAAAGAAGAGAATGGCTTTCGACTTCGGGTCGTCTTACGCGAATGCATAAAGGACCCTCTGAGTTTTTGTTTTTGTTTTGTTTTGTTTAACTTGTAAAAGTAGGGCTCACCGACAACCTTTATATATGGGTCTTGAAATTATTGCTCATTAAGCAGTTCTACGCATACAAAGTTAAAAAGGAAAACTGACGTAAGAGCGATTGGCACTTACGCCTCTATCGATGGGTTGCCGTGTATAGTGCAAAAAGTAAATTTTGGTCATCATCACATTAAAGGTCATTTGAATTAAACAGCGTCAATGTGGAGAGCAAGCTTGTTTTCATTAATCGTCACCGTTATTCGGTTTAAAAATACAGACACAGAAAGGCAGAAAACAGGGAGAGGGACAAACATCCAATTTCCACTGGAACGGGCACAACGCCTGCCTGGATCCTCAGAAGCCATTAGTTATGACAGAATAAGGCAACAACAATGATAAAGAATATAGAACGGCAATTTACGGTACTAGAAATGACATTACAATGTATCAGTGGAATTAAAACATATTTTTACTTTATCCCTGCTGGTAATAAACGTAAAGCGAGACCAATCTCTCGAGCCAAACCACGTCTCCAAGAAAAATAAAATAGATACGAGGCACTTAAATTAAGCTGGTGGCAATCAACTCAGTGTAATATATCTTGTGGCGTGTGCGTGCGCCTATTGTAATGATCAGTCTATAGTATATCCATCTCAAATATGAGCTATTTATCTTGTCGCGTTGCCATTCATATAATGAACAACGAATAACTCCACGTTGAGTTGGCTCAGCTTTGTATCACTGACTGTGCTTACGACAAGAGCTCAAACAGAACCGCGTTGCTCTCTTTACACTTCCTATTTTTTTTTCTCTGGACGTCTGTCGTATCCTACGGACGGGTATCTTTCTTTATCTGTTTCGCCTACGACATTCAGCTTAACGGTTGCTGTGGCGAACGCAGTCGGCGAGGCAGCTGACCAATAGACAGTAAACAAGCTTGGTTCAGCATGAAGACGTGGCTCTTGTACCCTCGATTAAAGACGTTTAGGCGGATGATAGAAGAAAAAGAAACACACGCTGTCTGAGGAAGGGCTTTCGGAGAAAAGCCCATAACGTTGGTCCGCATGTGGGCGGTGTGTATACGTTGCCCCGAGCCAATCACGCGCATACGTCCGATACTCGTTGAATGCGAGTGCCAGGCGCTGTTTTGGTAGCGCCGCACGGTGGGGCAGAGGGGTTGTAGTGTAGAGGGGGTTTAGTCACGCGTGCCGGCACCGCTCGTGTGTACGCCGCGCAGCGGGAACTCGTTGCGCGATGCCCGGCGGGCAAAAGCAAGGAAGACGATCCGGGCAAATATCATTATTCACGGCGTCGCAGAGTGTTTGCACGACGGCGCGTGCGACGCGAACGACCGCCGCGCTGTCGCCGTACTGCAGCGCGCGCCGCGATCGCTTTTCTCTCTCAGGATGATTGCGGCGCGCGCGCCGCACTTCGTCTTCGCTTTCTCAGCGACTTTATTACGATTATTTCCTTTTTCCCCTGCCTCTCGCTCTATACGCATTGACTCCTCCAACGTATACTTTTTTACTTGTTCTGGTTCTTCTATAATCGTGGGTGTCTTTTCCTTTTTACTACACCGCTGTTTTTCGTTCAGCGTTCAGCGTCGACGGCAGCGCTCCTTCTTTACGCTATATCTCATTCAGCTGCCCTCTCCCCCTCTCATTCCTTGCATGTTCTCAAACTCTCGTGCGATATCGTAAGCCAAACACAACCACAGGAAAGAAGACCCATGAAGACGGCTGATGCGATATTTTCGTATCAGCTGGTTGTGCGTATGTACATTTACTGCATCATATACAGCAACGCTATGTGTATGCATACCGCTTCGTGAGCCTACCTTCTTTCCGTTTCTTCCTTCTCTTTCTTGTTCTTTTTCGTGCTCGTGCACTCGATACATTCCTGCTCTTCGTGTGTGTGTTAAATTAAGCGGTTTCCGTCCTGGTTTGCGTCCGTGCTCATCAGGTACACTAGGCAAGAACGCGAAGAAGTTAAGTATTCGCGTTCAAACAGCCACGCCGAGAGCTATATGTTTTTTTTTTATCAACAGATACCGGTGGAACGGACGATGGCAAGATTTCCAGGAAGAAGGTCTCCTTCTAAGTAAGCAGAAAGCTTAAGTCGCGAGAAAGACCACCTTCACAGACGCGCCGTGAAATGGAAATAAGTAAAAACAAATATGGATACCGGTGCTTATCAAATGGCTGAAAGCAATAAACGCGGAAGGAACTAGAGTTTGCTTTGAGCGGCTCTAATTTCGGATTTCTTTAGCAGCATGGTTACGTTAATTCGCATATTGTGTACAAGAAAAGTATGAAGACGACTGGATCGTGAAAAGGAGCGGTGAATCAGCCGTGAAGGCTTGATGTAGTAAGTGTGTAAATGTCATCTTATCATTTCTCGTACCGCAATGAATACCGGTAAATCAAACATATGTCGTCGATTCACTCTGAATACTCGTTGCAATCGAAAGGCATAGCAAATGAAATATTCCTGGGATGAATTTGGCGCTGGAGTGTGTTTGCAGAGAGGCAGTTTTCCTGCCGACTGGTCTGGCGCTAATGCTAAGAAAAGAAAGACATTAGAAGGGGCAAGGACTTTAAAATTATGCGAAGCCTCTTGTAATGGGTGTTTGCCACCATTACGATTGCGACGAATGACCATGCACTAAATTTGACTGCATCCTTAATGATTAAGAGCCCTCATGGCACTTCTATTTAAATTTCCCTTCTCCAATAAAGGGTGAACATTTTATTCTCCTTCGGATGGTGGTATGCAGTATGTAGTTTTAGTTCATTGGCGCTATTAATAATTAAATATGCGCTTGTATTTCAATAACATGAAAACACCTAATACAGCCCGTCAGCGACGTAGAATAATTCATGAATTAAAACACGGAAGTATTCCTCGGGCCGTAAACATTTAAAGGTGAACATTCGACAGAAGTCTGCCTGGTTCGGAAGAAGCTGAAGTTTGAAACAGAAGGACACCAACCAAGACTGTGACCCTACCTTGACCTTGCCTGTGTGACCTTGCCGATAGTAGTACAAGGTCACATACTCTACCTATAGGCGTGCTGGATAGCACTGGACCTTCCTTTACTTTTTGCTAGTGTAGTCGGGGTGGTCGCAAATCGGCTTCTGACACTACCGTTAACGAACTTTTGCGCGAAAGCAAAATTTTTACAAGTGAGTGCACCTCTAGATACCTCAAAATGGTGTCCACTCGAAACGGTGGTTCAACAAGCTGCGTAATCTGAATTAAGGCCACCCATACTTGACATTTCCACCTATATACGTCCCAAAGTGGACGGAAGTGCTACCCCTCGAGTGAGCAAATAAGAAGCCTAGCGTAGTTGTTTTATTCGTCAAGGGGCGGCGCTGTCTACCACTCTGAGCAGTCTATGAATACCTTGAAGTCGAGTATAGCTTTTGAACACGGGCATAAAAACACTGGAGTGTTCCACGCCCACTTAGTCAGGCTAAACCTCTCTGATTATGACACTGGTTTCTCGAGTCGGAGAGTAAAGCGGGGCGATGGTCGGCTTTGACCAGTGGGACTCGTAAGTCTTTCTTGTACGATCAGTGCGCAGTGATCAAATATCAGCGCAGAGCAGCAAGCTGCAGCCATCTTACAACCGCATCCTGTTGCATCGTTAGACGAGTGACGGGCTCCACAGCAGCACAGCCGACGATAACATCGCGCGACAGGCGCGGGTGGAGGAGTTGACTCCATCAGGCTCGAATATGACGGCAGAGATTGCTTCGTCAACCGCGCAAGCACGACGCATGGTTCGCTACCCCTAATCAACGCGCCCCGAAAGGCGACATAAAAGAGCGCGCCAGCAGAGAGCGTTCAGCCTGCTTTATAAAGGCAGTGTAGTATATACCGCATGTACACTCGTTGAACTGGGGCAGTCGGTATTCAGTTACACCGGCAGCGCGTATGCACACATATAACCGGTCGCGAGTACCGGCGAGAGAACCACCCGCCGCCCCCGCGGCAATTAATCCGAATCCATCACGCATCATCGACACCCGAACAGAAGGCCTACCAACAAGGCGACGCGCATCACTCAGCAGTGGTGCGGGGGCAGTCAACGGGCCGCGCCGAGGGAACGGGAGCGAGCGACGCACACACAGCGCCAAAAACGCGGTGCGCCCCGTCCTCTGTCGCAGCATGACTCCAGGCGCTATACTCGGTTCCGACGCCCCGTCCCGCGTCGAAGAGGGCGCGGCGGCGTCGCGGGACCATATGGCGCGGACGCGTAATTGACCGCTTCCTCCTCGTGCTCCCCGCCTGCCCGCATTTCGCATCGCCCCTGAACGGAGTGTACACAGAGGAGAGGCGAGCAACTAGCGCCATAACGCAGTTTACGAGCCGCACAACAGCAAACACGACTCCGCGAGAACTCCCTTGGCGACACGCACTCGGCCACCCCTGGGAGAAGCTTGAGAACCTGGGAGAAAAAGCGTTACCACCTGCCACGTCGTAGCGAGTTATCTGCACTTCCAGCGTTTCCAATTCCAACATGAGCAGCCAATTGTTGCATGCGTTTATAACTACACCGTGAGCCAGAACTCCGATTGCCTATGTAGTGCTTAGATTAATCGCTCATAAAATTAAACTTTCACATCGCTAGCTTCATGGCTCATCCACCATTGGTGAATGAGTTACGAAGTTCGCGCAATGGAATCGTTCATACACTTGCACAAACTGAGCGAGCAAAATTGCGAAGAAAGGTAAAGGAGACTGTCTTGACGAAATACTTGTGGCGCAGCCGAGAACGAGGAATAAAAACGAGAGAAGACAGGATAGGGCGCCCTACCCTGTCTTCTCTCGTTTTTATTCCTCGTTCTCAGTTGCACCACAAATATTTCGTTATGCACCAACTCACCTAACGTTACACTCTGCTAGAGGCAGTCTTGACCCACAGCCTTGGCCATATCGATCACTGCTGTTCCTACTGATCAGTACTGTCTATGCCAGGGTAAGAGTCGACACTCCTACAGAATATCACTCGTACAAAGTGCGTGAGTGGATCTGGGATAATTATTTGGAATCCAGAGTAGCCCTCTACCCTCACTATTACTCTCCAATTTTCCTGCTTTCATGTATGACTGCAAAGTGGACAGCATGTATTGCTTTTCCTTCATTCCGTCTCTCTCTTTCCTGTAGGTCCGGTCGCGTGCATACCCTTATCTAAAACTCCCCACTAACAATAAGTATGCAACTCACTGTCTCATTGTGTCCTCCTGACAGGCCCGTAGCCAGGATTTTTTTTTTGGGGGGGGGGGGGGGGGGGGGGGGGGGGGGGGCACTTTCTGGAAACCTTGACTTTTTGAGAAAAAAACCTATTTTTATTTATTTTTGGTAAAAACACATATTTCACCAAAATTTCGGGGGGGGGGGGGCAATCCCCCGCCCTGGCTACGGGCCTGCCTCCTGGCATAATGATGTTTGGTCCTTTGAGAGGTTACGCAACATGGTTTAGGCTAGAATTGGGATTCATTAAAAATAACTCTTCATTATAAATGACACTAATTTCTAGTAGCACTCATAGGTCAGCAAAAATATTGGAGCTCACTCGGGCTCACTCAAACATATATTTTGCTCTGAGGGCTCACTCGGACACAGACTCGCCAAAACTATCGTCAACCGGACTCAGTCGGACTGAGACTCAATTAACCTTTTTCTCAGCCGGACTCACTCAGACTCAGACTCACGGCTTTACCTGATTTTGAGTGATCCTGAGTGAGTTGACTCACGAGTCCGTTGGCATAAAATTAGCTTTTTCGGTCATGGTGTGAATCCACTTTAACGCCAGTATCTTACGTAATCCGTGCTCTACGACATGCATTTTGATCTTGCACCTTCAAGTACGAATTATCATCATAAATTATATATCATCATTATCATCTATCGATCAAGTAAGGACATTTTTATGAAATACGCGACTCACACGAGATATTTTTATCAAGAACTTCCCATGAAAGAGTTTGCAGGGGGAGGTCATGGCACCCCTTCCCCTAACTCACACCTCTGATAAATAAATATTGAGAGAAGGAGGAGGAAAAGAAAAACTGAAGGACAGGGAGGTTAGCCAGTTGTCAGACCGGCTGGCTACCCTGTGCTGGGGAAAGGGGGAAGGGGAATGAAAGATGATAGAAAAGAGAAGAGAAAGGACACTGGCCGAAACCGTCCTCGGCACGGAAAGATTTGAGAGGGTTGTTGCGCTTCTTGCGGACAACTACGGTCTCAGAGACAGACTTTAAGTAGTATCGTTCATCGCATTACTGTTCTTTTTTTTTCTTTTTTTTTAAATAAATATTGAGGTGGCGCATGTATGCTAGTGCGCTGAGATATGTGTGAATAGACTTGAGTATAAACGTGAGCTGATAATAATGGTGAAGATGAGCAGATCGGACCATACGTCGTCAACAAAAGGTGTAGGTCACTCGGACTCACTCAAATATATTTTGCGCTTATGGCTCATTCGGACTTGGACTCACCGATATTTTCCTCAACTGGACTCACTGGTACTCAGACTCACTAAAATTTCATACTGTATGGCACGCCCGATACTTGGTCGATTCTCCTGAGGGGGTAGGTGCCAATCATCCCAGAAGCATCATCATCATCATCACGTTAAATTGATAGATTTTAGTGTTGGCTGCTGGTAATTGTGAGTTCAGTGCAAAAAACTAGGTTGAGAAGCTCGCTGCATAAACAAATACTGCCTTCGCGAAAACTCGTACCATGTACTTTAGTACTTGGTACTAAAAATCGTACCAAGTAGTTTAGTACTTGGTACAAGTTTTAGTGAAGGCAATATCGTAGGACGGTGTGAGTGCCGCAATTACCACACTCTAAAAAGTAAAGGAGGAAATGGGGGGTCGAGGTTACTCCTTTAGGGGAGTAACTAACCTGCCACACCCATTACTCCTTTTTGGGGGTAACTGCGACGGGACGAACCGTTACTCCCCGTAGAACTTGCTCCTTCAGGGAGTAACTGACTGGAGCAACGGATGCTCTTTGTGAAAACTCCCACGGGAGCAACAGTTACTCTTTCTCGATACTCCTCAAAGGAGGAACGAATAGTCTTTTTCGATACTCCCACGGGAGCGACAGTTACTCTTTTCAATTACTCCTCTAAAGAGCAGCCGTTGCTCCTTTCCTAAACTCCTAAAGGGAGGAACGGATGCTCTTGGTCAATACTCCTATGGGAGTGACACTTGCTCCTTACAAATACTCCCGAGGGAGGAAGAGATAGTCTTTTTCAATACTCCCAGGGGAGCGACGGTTTCTCTTTACAAGGAGGAATGGATGCTCTCTGTCAATACTCCCACGGGAGCAATGCTTGCTCTTTCTGGACACCTAAATGGAGTAACAATTACTCTTTCCCATTAGTCCCGCAGGGAGAAATGGACATTATCTATCAATACCCTCATGGGAGCGACAGTTACTCTTTCACAACATTCCTCATCGGAGCAGCATGCAGTTAATCATCCTCAATGCCTCTCGATGGAGTAACGTTTGCTTGTATTGAGTGCTCCCTCAAGAAACCAGCAGTCCAGCTCTCCCATCGGCAAATGAAAAAAAGTTTTGAGGAACATGATTTTCATCGGGTTGCGCCAAGTCTGACACAAATGCTCCAGGAGAGGGCAGAAATCCAGATCTATTTGTGAGAAAAATACTTTATTGAAATCAGTCTGGCTGTTCACTGGCTCAAGATGGTTAGAGCCACACGGACGAGTGACGTCGGCCGCAAGACGCTCTGAACTTTCAGAACTTGACACAGGAGATCGAAGGTCCGCTGAGCTTTCTTGCTGAAAACAATGTTCAGCGCCCTGTATAGCGCGATTTGTGTGGCAATGGCTGCCAAAAGGCTAGTCTCCTTAATAGCAAGGCCCTCCAGGCGCACAATAAATTCCCTTGAAGTCAACAAGCTTCCATTGTATGTCACTGTCGGCACATGATGCGTCTTGGTGGGGTCCTACAAAACAAAAGGCACATTTTAACACAAGGCTTGTTGCTTCATTATTACAGCAGCTGCTTCATGTAGCAACAGATAAAACCTAATGCTTTACGACCCACTGACAAATAAATGAAATTGCAACTTATTTGCAAAGCATGGTTCGACACTGGTAAGAACATTCTTAACAAGTCAAAGCACTTGCAGTAAGGCTACAGGTTTATCCACAGGTTAGAGACTGGTCTCGTTTACACGGAAGCCAATTAATTGGTTCTGAAAAAAAAATAAACAGGGGTATTTGCTGTTTGCAGGCAGCACGTCATGCTAGCATACTTTATAAAGTAGAACCCTGCTGATACATTTTTCAAGGCCATGTGCAAAAAGAATGTAGGAGCCAGGAGATGGGGAAAAAAGTAAAAGTGAGAGTCGTAGTGAAATCGACAATCATATCTCAGTGGTTATTGATGAAAAACAAAAAAAAAATGTGCAGCGTTAGCTCCTGTACCTTTTTTCCATCTGATCAGCACAATGCGAGCAAATTCGTTGTGGTAGGTGGGAGTTGAGCTGTTAGAATGAATTATCGACTTGAGAGACTTACTTTCCTGCACTAATTAGATACCCATTGTGCCACGTGGCTCCTACCATGATAACGTGAGTGTACATTTTTTCCGAATAAACCCAGTGTCTTTGGGTGGCCAGCACCTAAAACGGTATCTTGAAGCGACCTTCCGTCGTGATCCTTTCACATCCGTAAACAAGATTATCGCTGGATGCACCGGCGGTAATGCAACGAGCAATGACGTTCTCAGCTCACTTGCTCAGCATTTTCGGCATAGTGCCAGGTTGGTGTGGCTTGTAAATGGCCGCATGTCTCGCAACAGTGAAAGACCAAAAACACAGCCCTTTCTCCCAAACTTCACCACCACTGTACGCATTGGCACACTCGGCCATGATCTCATCAATCGACAGAATTGTGGAGTTAAGAGCTGCATTATCGACGAAAACATTATTGTAAGCGATTCCATTGGAGGTATAAAAGAGCCGAGCATGCACAGCATGCTAGCATGACTACAGCAATGACTTGCAAGTAAACAGAGTGCGAGAAGACCATGCCGTCTCTGGTCTTGGTGGCCTTAATTTTGCCAACACCTCGCACAAAAAACATTTTTAGAACTATGTGACCTTACAGATGGCTGTAAATTGCAAAAGATGATTGAATAATTGATGATTGAATAAATGTTTAGGGGTAAAATAGACTTCAAATATTCCCGAAAAAAATTGTGAAGTTAGAGAAAATAAGCGATTTGTCGCATGTTTGACCGTATTTTTCATACTGATGCGGTCCAAGTAAAAATCCTCGTCATGCGGCGTTTGATAGAAGACTTCGTCGTTAAGTAATGAGGAAAGTCTAATGAAATAATTTTTTTGTTTTAAGGAAGAAAATAATTTTTGAATTTGGCCCTCCGAACGCGGCCTGCATTTCATTTTGTTGCCACTTCGCCGCAAAGCACGTGGTCGCCCTTCCAGTTGACACTCGTCACAGGCAGCGGCAAGATGCGAGATGTATGTCAGTGGCTCGTGAGTGCTCGAAAGTCTTGTCGCGTTGATCTCAGGGCGACGAGTAATCAATTCGCGTTACAATGTGAGCTTGCTTGGCGGGCCCAATGGGAAGTATGGACGCCCGAGAGCAGCCTATGGCGTCGTTGGCACAATGTGCTAGAGGCCGTCTGCACAACTAGCATACACATACTGAAAGAAATAATGCACATTGTATACACGTTTTTTCGGGCTATACGTGTTGTGCAGACGGCCTCTAGCACATTGTGCCAACGACGCCATATAGGCTGCTCTCGGGCGTCCGTACTTCCCATTGGGCCCGCCAAGCTCACATTGTAACGCGAATTGATTACTCGTCACCCTGAGATCAACGCGACAAGACTTTCGAGCACTCACGAGCCACTGACATAGATGTCGCATCTTGCCGCTGACTGTGACGAGTTTTAGCTGCAAGGGCGACCACGTGCTTTGCGGCGAAGTGGCAACAAAAAGAATGCCGGGCACTTATGGAGCGCCAAATTCAAAAATTATTTTCTTCCTTAAAACAAAAAATGATTTCATTAGACTTTCTTCATTACTTAACGACAAGTCTTCTATCAAACGCCGCATGACGAGTATTTTTACTTGGACCGCATCAGTATGAAAAATACGGTCAAACATGCGACAAATCGCATAAGTTCACAATTTTTTTCGGGAAGATTTGAAGTCTCTTTTACCCCTAAACATTTTTGTACTATAACACACTTTCCTGAAAATCATACTACTATTAAGATTGGTTAGAGGGAGTTCGAGATAGCACAAGAAAAAATCACGAACATTGAAGAGTTTTTGTAGTTTTGAAGATACGTAGCTGGTAGTGAAACACAAAAATTTCGGAATTAGTGAATAGGACATCTAAACAGAACCTCTGCGATAGCGCCAGCGTGGTTTCAAAGCTGAACACAGAAAAATAGATTTTATATACATTTTTCTATTAGGCGCGGTTTAACAAATACAAGCGAACTTCGAGGGGGCGCCATGATCGTCAAAATTTTTATCGAGCAAAAATGTTTTGCCACAATACTCTATGTGGCACAGGAAAAAGCCACAAATTTTATCAGCAAAATCTGCGATGTGCGAGCGCCACGTCTGGGACACTTGGGATGGAATGACCCAATAATAATATCTGGGGTTTAACGTCCCAAAACCACGATATGATTATGAGAGACACCGTAGTGGAGGGCTCCGGAAATTTCGACCACCTGTGGTTTAACGTGCACCTAAATCTAAGTGCACGGGCCTCAAACATTTTCGCCTCCATCGAAAATGCAGCCGCTGCAGTCGAGATTCTATCCCGCGACCCGAAGGTCGCGAGATCGAATGACAGGGTCAGCAGTTGAGTGCCATCCATAACCACTATACCACCGTGGCGGGGCTTATCTATTGAATTTGCAACTAGCAACTGAGCAAAAAGGCTTATCCATTTGAGAGGCCTGTTTTATAAAGAAACTGACTACGAGCAAGACTTCGATTTGGGCGAGTTGGTACATGCTTAGCTGGGGAAAAACAGTGGAAAAAAGGACGAGGACGCAGGAACACAATACACTGTACGAGCGCTGAACTTACAACTGACATCTTTATTGCACCAACCGCTCGTTTTTACAACGCATCAAGCCGAGCACGCCATTCCAATCAAACCGCCAATCAAAATCATCAGGTATGCAAACTACATTGTCACTGAAAGCTATCACATGTACATGAATTACACCGTGCGCATGCATCTTCCACACTCAGATAAAATGAACAAACCAGTTCCTAACAAGGATGAACAAGCAACAACAACAACAAAAAAAAACAAACCAGCAATACCTTCCACGTTTTCTATGATGAAAGAAGTGAGGGCTGAATTCGGTGCAACAATGTTGTCATCAAGGCTTAGATGGGACCAAATTTGGCAATAACGTAAAATTTAGCGCTGCCGGATTTTTATAGAGTACGGACGAAGCTCAAAAATGTAACCCAACGCTGCAGTAATCGATGACAAACGCTGCTGCAACCGCTACAACATGAAGATCAAGCACTCACCGTTAAACCGATGGTGGAGACGTCAACTTCAGAGAACATGTCCAACTCCTTTATATGTTCCATTGAATCCCGCCCCGTCCACGGCTCGTCGAAAGTGACGACGGCATTTCTGTCGCCGTATGTAACAAGGCACTTCGATGACATTGGGCGACAACGGCGCAAGACAAAGAACAGTTCTCAAGCCTGCCGCGGTACATGCATTCGCTCACACATACACGGTGTAGTGTCTCTACGACTCGATTGCTCTAGTCCTGAAACACCCAAAAGTGAAACGAAGCAAGTGATTAAAACAAAACGAACTTATTTACTGATACACCAAAATAGGAAACGTCCACGCAGCTCAAAAGGTTCGCTGGCGACTGATGTTTTCCCGGTCCCGGCGGTCCGCTGGGCCTGGATTATCCTCCTTGCACCACAAAAACACACACACAAAAACAACCACCGACACTGGCATGGGCGTCAACAGGATTTTGCCGTGCTTTTGCAGTTCGTCCTTCGAGGGAGTAAAGCGCCCTTTTTCATGGGCGTCAACAGGATTTTGCCTTGGGGGGTGCAAACCCGTGTTACATCGCGTCTGGGGGAGGAGGGGAGAGAGAGAGAGAGAGCTGGCATAGCTTGGGGTGGGGGGGCAAGTGCCGGTGTGGCTTGAGGGGGGCAAGTGCCGCTTTTGCACACGTGTCCCCCGTTTTATGGCCCACTTCGAAGGGGAGAACAGTAGCGGTTTCAGTCAGGCGCGCTTTCAATGTTCCAAGGCCACGGTCGCGGGGGCCGTATGCTAGACGCGTGGCTTCCCAGCACTCCGAAACAAACTGTCCGCGCCACACGGAACGCATCCACGTGCGGTCCTCGCTGCCATGACCGCTGATTTATCAGTAGCTCTACTGATGTTTGTAATTTCTGCTGATTCAGTGAAAAGGCGACGGAATCTACTGCTTTTTGGTCTTTTTACAAAAATGAAAGGAACCTCTACGTTTTTTTTTAGTAAAGTTTACATCAATGCGATATCACCAGACAAACAAGAAATTTCCTTCTTTGCGATGTTCTCAAACGCAGCACTACTTTTGACTGACGAGCCATAGACACCATAGAGTTTCATAGAGCAAGTATTACAGGAAGCTCTATGTTATGAGCAAATACCAGCAAGTCGTGAGACAGAAATGTGAATGCACAACGCGCCCCACAGCACAGGGCCTACCTTTACCGTTCAATAAAGGTCATCCTGTCATCTCTCTTAACTATTTTATTTTAGTTATTTATTCATCCACTTATTGCTTACAAGAAACGAACGAGCATTGTTACGGCCACTAATATACATTTTCCAGGAACTGACACTTCGCAATGCACTTAACGTGAAAATATGCTCAGTAGTGAAAGGAGATCTACCCGCTCACCCCCTCACCCCCGCGTCCCTCCCTCTCCTTCTCGAGGCATGCGGGAGTAAGTGTTGCCATTCGTCCTCCCGTTCCTCTCATTTTGACGAAGGACCAAGCAGTTACCCTCCGAACTTTGCGCACGGCACGCATGCTTCTGCAGTTCGTCCTTCGAGGGAGTAAAGCGCCCTTTTTCGGATGAACTGCGCAGCTGCTCTCGAAAACTTTTTAGAGTGCATGTTCAAGAGCCGTCGACATATACGTGTAGTCGCTTCGCAAGGAGCAATGGTGGATAGCGGGACGAATCGGCCACATTGAATATATAGCCTTAAAATAAAGGATGTTACTTGTTCCGAAACACGCCCGAGGAATATTTGAATGTTGTATCTACAAGTAATGAGCTGGACTGAGCAAAGTGGAGTCTCGCTCCCGCTATCGTCGTCACCGCGAATTATAGTGTTTGTTGTTGGCTGAAACTGCTCCGTAGCAATATTGTATCTACCGAATAACAAACTGTACGGGGTTGGGATAGTATCATTAAAGTATTAAATCAACATAATCAACGAAATGGGACGCCGGAACACTCAAGCCTTAATAATGCCATGACACGCAATGACATACGGTATGGTTCGAGAGGATATACACACATAGTTTTGTTGACGGACTGAACATCCACCTACATTATGAATACCTCGCACTACTAAAAAGTTAAGGTAGTGTAATACTAGATTGAATAAGCTAGCAGGTGATGTAGCTACTACATTTCTAACTGCCTAGTTTTCTTTTTCTTTTTTCCCTACGAGCGTACGTCCCGAATTGGTATGTAATAAGGCAAGACTTCTATGCGGGATGTCATTGATCAACTCATCTACCCTCAGCACAATAAAAATTTGGGCGAGTTGGTTTTGATTCATGGTGTGAGGAGGCACGACAAAAACGGCACACAAGAATATAAAGACACAGGACGTCCTTCTATCCTTGTGTGTCAATTTAGTCGCGCCCCCTTACGTCATCATCTACCCCGGAGATAAAAAATATCCAGCCTCACGCAGTAAGAACATTTTAGAATATAATAAGCGTGCTGGCTCGTCCCAATCTTATCCTCGAGCTATAAGAACGAACCCTTCATAGAGACAAACGAAGTTTCTTCTTTTTTTCCTTTGGCGACGACTTTTCGTGTCAAGTGAACACGACAATGTGAATATATGCTATATGAAATGTAGTAAACAGCCAACATAAAACGGGACAAATTACTAAGAAATTCGGACATATCCCTCACAAAATATCGTGCCAGACATTCCGGTGGGTAGCAAACGGGAAGAATTAGTGGACAGCTTCCAACTGCCGTTTCTATTATCGCTGTCGTTTTACAACAGAAAGCTTTTTTTAAGCCTTAGGGGAAAGGGTGCTAGCATAGGACAGGCGAGCGCTCTATTTTATCTTTATTTCCCGATGGCATAAACTGTTAAACATAGCAATGTAGGCCGGTTTCTGCGATATACGTCAAAAGTACACGATGGTTGGCCCCATAGAGCCAAGAATCATAGCCACCACTCTTAAAGGGACACTAAAGTGATACAATGAATACATTTAAATTGGCAAACATTACTCTGTAAACTCTTATGTCGTTCATTTCACCGCCATAGCTTTAATAATACAGGAGAAAATCTAGGTCAAAGATCATTTTTTAGTTTCGCACCGAAGTCTCCGCGCGTGACGTCACGGACTTCAAAGTGTATTTTTTCGTATTTTGGCGGCATTTGCTGTACGAAATTTCCCGAAACTTGGTATGCTAAGTCTACGGCCCCCTGAGAGGACAACGTACTTCATTTTTACCGGATATGAACTACGAAGCCCCTAGTAGACGTCGTTAAAATCTATGACGTCCCGGCGATTGTTGCGAGAAGTTCAACTTCGAGAAGTTCGCTTACCAAGCGTCTTTTCGCGGCAAGCGCGGTGATTGTGGATCTGTGAAGGAGTAATTTGCTAACACGACAAAAATCAGTTTTCTCTTTAGTGTCCCTTTAAAGGTGCAAAAATGTATTTTCATTTGTTTAAAGCTTTTGTTTATTACTGTTTGATGTTTGAATGCGGCTCGCGCAACTGTAAGATCCCTACAATCAAAACCAGCACGATGTACTTGATCAGCGGAACGCCGTGACGGCGATACACCGCGGCACGCACACGTGCGCGAAGCCGCGTCTCTCCTTTGACCTTTGACATTCGTAGCTTCGCTCGTTAACTTTTTCCTTTTGCGTCGACAGCTCTCGCATGTGCTTACCCGAAACGAAACAAGGAAAAAAATGGAGGAACATCGGCACAAGACACACAATCAACCGGGAGTCCTCTATCATGGACCAGGAAGAACCTCAAGCGCCGAGCACAAGAGGGCAGTCCGCGGTGACGTGGACTAAAGTCACTGGAACGGGAAAAGTACCGCGACCGTCCTGCCCGCCGCCATATTTGGTCCAGCGCGGCCGAAGCGGCGGCGGTGCGGTGTTGATTTCATGTGGAGTAACGCTTCTTTTACGCATTGCGTGCGCTTTCGCAGTTCCGAATGAAGCATACCGTTGTTCTCTGACTGATTAGGAAAGAAATAGCAGCAGTTTTCACTAGCCTACATGCGCACGCATGCGTATTAACGCGATAAAGAAATGCGAACTGCGCGGCATTTACGCGCTCGGCTGTCTGCATTTAATAAATGCGAAGCATTTCTTAGCGAATTTCTGCGACTTTGTACGTATCTATCTATCTATCTATCTATCTATCTATCTATCTATCTATCTATCTATCTATCTATCTATCTATCTATCTATCTATCTATCTATCTATCTATCTATCTATCTATCTATCTATCTATCTATCTATCTATCTATCTAGCCGCCCCCGACTTTGTGCTGTCCTGGCTGCTTCGTGAATGGGATATACACCAAATTTGGTATGGCATAACATGACTCTATGACGAATATATATTACAGGTGATAACATGAAAATAATGACATGCATGCCATGTATGACATGAGTTACATGCCACGCTCATGGTGCACTCGCGGCCGTTTCGATAGCTTGATACACATCAAAATTGGTATGACGTGACAAGAGTGTATGACGAACATAAGTGACTGGTTATAACGTGCAAATCATGACAGACATGCCATGTAAACATGATTTACATGACATGGTCTCGGGGCGCTCGCGGTCGTTTATTGAAATGCATATATACCGAAATTTTTATGACGAGCTATTTCTGCATGACGAACGTGTGATACGTGGTAACATGAAAATCATGACTTCCATGTCATGTACGGCATGACTTACTTGCCACGCTCATGCTGCGATGGCAGGCGGTTCGCTAGCTTGAAATGCACCCAAATTGGTATAGCATGAGGTGACTGTATGACAAACAGGAATGACAAGTGGTAACGTGAAAATCATGATGTGTGTCATGTATGACATGACTTGGATGGCACGCTCTTGGTATGCTCGCGGCCATTTCGTTAGCTTGATATATACCAAGATTGGTATTGCACGCCCTGACTGTATGACGACCATGAATGACAGGTGGTAGCATGAAAATAATAACATGCATGACATTTACGCATGATTTGCATTACACTATCTTGGCGCGCTTCCGGCCGTTTTGTTAACTGGATGTATAGCAAATTTGGTATGGCATGACGTGGATGCGTGACGAACATATATGACAGTGCACTTAGTTGGGCCAGTTGGTTCTGCACGTCGATGAAGTGGATGCGCTTGAAAGACGAGGACGAAGAAGAGACGGGACACACAGTGCGCAACTTACAACTTGTTTATTGGAAAAAAGGGGGTAGCGTCACTTATATACACTTAAGCACGTGACACAGGGCCTGCGCGTTACACGTTACTGAGCACTCAAAAATGCTATCTCTTTCTTAGATAATGTCAATGAAGCTATGCTGACACACGATTCTGCGCATCCTAAAATATATTTTGCTTCAACTACGAGCCTCGCCGATTGATTGCGGTGGCGAGATATGACTGTGCACTGCTCAAATTTCGGGGTGCAGGAGCACTTTTGGCAGTGAGTTGCGAGATGACCGTTGTTACCGTTCCTGACATTACTGTTGTGTTCTCTTAGACGCTCGTTTAGAAAGAGATAGCATTTTTGAGTGCTCAGTAACGTGTAACGCGCAGGCCCTGTGTCACGTGCTTAAGTGTATATAAGTGACGCTACCCCCTTTTTCCAATAAACAAGTTGTAAGTTGCGCACTGTGGTCCCGTCTATTCTTCGTCCTCGTCTTTCAAGCGCATCCACTTCATCGATATATGACAGGTCATGCGTTGTATATACCAGAATATACGTACGTTTCATTCGTGTTGTGATTCAACATGCATGCATGTCAAACATGCAATGTATAGTGAACTAGAACTTGCATGACATGCGTACCAATTTTTTCATGTTACCGCACGGTATTTATGTTCGACATACAGTCACGTCACGGAATACCGATTTTGGTGCATATCAAACAAGCGAACCGGCCGCGAGAGCTTCATGAGCATGGCATGTAAATCATGCCTTACATGACATGCGTACCATTATTTTCATGTTACCGCAGGGTATTTATGTTGGTCTACAGTCACGTCAAGCAATACCGATTTTGGTGCATATCAAACAAGCGAACCGGCCGCGAGAGCTTCATGAGCATGGCATGTAAATCATGCCTTACATGACATGCGTACCATTATTTTCATGTTACCGCAGGGTATTTATGTTGGTCTACAGTCACGTCAAGCAATACCGATTTTGGTGCATATCAAACAAGCGAACCGGCTGCGAGAGCATCAGATATTATTTTCATGCTACCACCTGTTATTTGTGTTCGTCAAACAGTCACGTCAGGCAGTACCAATCTGTAGCAGTCAGTTTTCATGGCGCGCTGATCATTATATGTCAGCCAAAAGGCGTCAATTTTTCGCCAAACATAATGAAGATCCACCCGGCAATGTTATTGTGCGTGAACCTCCTGCGACAACCACGCGAAATAAGCTGCACTAGTGCAGGGTAGCCGCAAACATTCCCCGAAACAACATTCGCGAGTTCTCAATGAAGCGCTTACATCACAAGGGCGGGTATCGGTCGTGGGAACAAATTTTTCCCGCCTTATTCTGTGCAGCCACACAGCCCGTCGCTTGGCATCCTTTTTCCCGCTGGGAATGGCAAAGAGGGCCTTGCCCGTTTCCCGCCGGTTGCTGCACCCAAAAGCGCAGCACCCGGGCATTCTTCGATGCCTCGATAGGCTTTCAATGAAGTCTCAAAATGATACGGGATGTCGTAATGTTCCTGCACGCTTTCCTGAGCCTATAAAGACAATCGCACTCCAAAGCGCCGTGCGTCTGCGGCCGGGAGACACTAGCGAGGCGAGCGAGCTGGACCATTTATGTGGCGAAGCCGCCGAAAGGGCGCGGCGGCGAAGAGAAAAGGAACGCGGTACTTTTCCCGTTCCAGTGACTTTAACGTGGACAGAGGGAGGGGTGCTCGCTCATCAGCTCATGTTTAATTCTTTCGTATTTGCGATAGCGGATACGCGGAATTAAACAAGCGGTCCCCTTATCCCCTTCCACGTCGGAACCTGCCACCGTCGTTCGATTAACCTTATTATTTTCCCGCAGCTCTCATCCCAGCACGCAGTTGCGTGCCGAAAGAAGAGCAACAGCCACGGAAAGCGGAGCACTTGATTTGCTTAATGAAAGCCACCGCCGAGGCCATTCTTTTCTCTTTGCTGCCGCCGAGACTTGCCTTTTGTTGTGTGCGCACGTGCCGGTATCGACGGTGAGACGGTATACACCGCCATTTGTTTCCATAACGTTTGGCCGAGGCTGCTGCTTGCCTCGGGACTATTTTAATCACAGAGCCTGCTTATGGCTGTTTTGTGGAGGCGTATTATTGTGCGCCTTTCTTGCCGATGTCGCCTGGGTGCTCCGGTGTAACTAATCCATCAAGGGTTTTGTTGAAAGTTAAGGGCGAACGATCGGTGCTGTTATATATGCGATGTCACGGTATAGACGTTCCTTTTCGTACCATATACGTAAACACAGGGAGTATTGTAGCATCTGGTACACGTGAAAAAATACTGAAAAAGATGCATGTCGAAGGACATTCCTGGCGGAGGTAATGTTGACGATACTGTTGAACTGGTATCCATCGTAAACTACGCGAATCGGTGCCGATTAGTGTACGGTGATCATGACAAGCCGTTGATATAATAAGCACCTGAGCTATACATATATATCTCTACTTCCTATATTATTAAGGCAAAAGCTTAAGTGGCTCCATTGGCGCTCGCCGCCGCAATACTTGCGCATGAGACATTGGGAGGCTTTCGCGAGACCCTTCCAAAATATCCACGTAACCTTCTCCCAGCGAGAAGCGTACGCAGAGCGAACGGTTTGTTACGACGCCTTCGTGACGTCAACATGTCGTCATCACATGTCATCGTTGCTTGGTGAAAGGTGGGCCGATACCGGAGGTACAGCGCAACACCACGCGAGGTGCAGAAAGCTTGAAGGGACGGGGGAGGAACAATGCAATCGAACATCGAGGTAATTTATTAATGCGAGTCTATCACCCTGCAGCTCGTTATGGCCTCGTAAGAAGTCTGTACAACTTAATACATTGCCACTTAAGTGCGCAGGAGGCTTTCGCCATCAAGTGTCGCTGAGAGTGTTACATGTTGCCGAACTTTTTCTCTACCAGTTTACCGTGCACTGAGTACTAGAGATTTCCCGCTTTGGCTAACCCCACTTCCTTCCTCATTTCCTTTGTCCCTCTGCAGATTGAAGCTCAGAGTTTTTCTGTTGGAAGCCAGCTTTCACTACTGCGTCATACTGAACTATGATTGTTTGGTATACGTGCACAGCAACGAATTCTATAACACACTTCTAGAATTCATGCACAATACAGATGCTGTATAAGGAAGGAAGGAAACAGAAAGGCAGAAGGCAGGGAGGTTAACCAGAAAAGCTTCCGGTCGGCCACCTTACACAGGGGGATTAGGGAAGGGGAATTCAAAGAAAGATGAGAGAGAGAGGGAGAGCGAGATAGAGGAGAGTAGCGTAAATGCGAAACATTGTCATGATAACGAAAACATTCGACGAAACAAAGAAGACAAAATGTTTAAGTGCGAGGAGCGACGCTGTAACAGGTTCAGGAAACAAGCAGCCTTTTTTGCCCTGGAAGAGAAATTATACCACGGTCGGCTTATAACTGTCTCGCTTTTTAGTGGACACCTGAACTCTCCCGCGATAGGGAAGGGGAGAGGGAGTTTATATATTGGTATAGAGAGACAAGAAACGCTTGGATACCTCAAAGTTTTCACGAGGCATCTCTTCAGGATGTGCAAACTCCTACAAGTGACCGAACACAATGCCAGAGGACATCTTTATATCCATAAAGCGGTAGGTTGCCGGTGGCATCAGAATTCTATTGGAGTCGCTAGAATTTGCTCAAGAGCAAACAGAGAGATTTACGAAAAGTTGGGCATTCATATACCAGCAAACGCTCAAGTGTTTCACTGTATACTCAACAAAACGGAAAGTCGGGCTACTTGGTCTTCATTCATAATGTATGGAATTGCACAGCGCGGAATACACAGCGCTGTCCGTGTGTGCTTCTTCAGGTGTTTCGTCCTGTATTCCGCGCTGTGCAATTCAATACATTGTGTTTCACTGTACTGTCCGCAAATGGGGTGCGAAAGAGTCGAAGCACGTCGGTGTCGGTGAAGGCGGCGTGCGACGTTAACACATCTGATGACTAACTTGAGCAGTACGCTTGAACCGCTAATAATCGCTAATAATAATAATTGTCGGGGTTTCGTGTCCCGAACCACGATATGATTATGAGGGACGCCGAAGTGGGCGGCTCCGGAAATTTAGACCATCTGGTACTCTATAACGTGCACTGAAATCTACGTGCACGGGCTTCCAGCATTTCGCCTCTATCGAAATGCGGCCGCCGTGGCCGGGATTCGATCCCGTGACCTTCGGGTCAGAAGTCGAGCGCCATCACCACTAGACCACCGTGGCGGGTTACGCTTGAACCACATACGAAATATTTGTCTTCACACTTGATATCGGGGCGAGGGACTATATATAGTGACATAGGCCATTTTTCACCAGTCCCATGGCTCTCAGCAAGAAGTCTGTGCCTGGTGTTTCATAAAGACCGATTGGTATTCTAAAGTAGATATATCTACTGCTTTACGAAGGCGTAATGCAGTAATATATAGTATATACACTACTACACTACGTAGTACTGCACTATGTACGTAGTATACTATAGTTGCCGACTTCAACTACACCTACAATGCGTCTCGGCTCAGGATCTGCAGGCATGAAGGACAGGTCCGTGGCGCAATAGCTTTTGGGTGAAGTGCTCCGGTTGGTAATCGTGTTACAAGTGTATACCAACTCCCTCGGCTCGCGACTGGGCCCGCGGCCTGTTTGTTCGGCCACTTATCCGGCTGCCCCGAACGACAAACAGCTTGTGCTCCGCCTCGCCCGAGTTCCGTGCAGCGCCGCATCATCTCGGTTCCTGGATAGAATATAGACGGGAACTATATCACGAAGCCTGTCACGTTAATAGTTGTAAGCCAGTTTGGCGTTCTTGGGAAGCTTGAAAACTACACGCGTCGACAAGGTTGCCGACACGTTGCATGACCTGTTTGTCGAACCGCGTGTCGTCAGATGACCACGCTAAACTGGCACTGTTGGCCACTGCTTTATCTGGTAAGTAGGGCATGGCTTTTGGCTAGATGACATAAGGGATAATGCAGAGTATATTTCCTTATTTCCTTAGTAATCCATTTCCCGACCAAATGCAGAGGACAAGCTGGCCAGCTCAAGCACCAAAGATAGGTCCAGACTGGTGAACGGGGCCGCACTGACGGCTCTGGACAAAGATATCCTTGACTTAGAAAACCCGTTCTTTGGGAACGACCCAAAAGAATTATCTGTTCTGTGGTTCAATAAAATGCATTTCTCTTTACTCGTCTTCTTCTTTTCGTGGACTGCAGTGCGTGCACACACGACCCAGTCTCTCCACGGAACACCAAATTCACTTAAACAGAATGTAACAGAACAACTCTTGCTTCAAACTGCTGTCATCCTAAAATAAGCATATCTTAGTTGGCGTATAAAGATGACGTTGCGCATTTTACAGGTCTGTAATCGTGTGGCGTACCGGCAAACAATATTGCTTGCACGCATGTAACATCGGTCCCGATGCCAGTACGGCGACTCGTCCGTTCTGAAAACAAGTGCACGCAACTACACACGGACGAGGATGGGATGTCCGCCGGGCAGAGAAGCTTCGCGTCCACTGGGAACAGAATGCTACATCGACCCACTCGGCGCACGTGTCGTCACACCGACCATCATCGTTGGTACTTAGCAGGAAAAGCGAAAAAAAAAAGGGCAGAGTTCGATGTGGAAGACTTTTGTTGCGCAGATCAGAGCAAAGATGAGAGAACGCAATCGGTCGCCTTAATCCAATCTGCCGGTGATCGGACATTTCGGGAGAACAAGAGAAAGAAGGACCGCTCCTTTCTTCCGCGCCACAACGGTTTTCATCCAAAAGCCTATGGCCTATAGTGCAGACCCCTCTCACTCTTTCTCTCTCTCTCTTTCCTATAGGCTTTGTTATGAGCACAGTGGTTCCAGAACGCCCACACCCTTCTTCACCTCCTCCCTCTCACTCCCTTTTGCCCCACCTAGACGCCTGGGAGGAGCGCATAGAGTTTGACCAATAGCCGCGGAACTAGCGGATACAGCGTAAATACTACGTTGTCCCTTTAGCTAGGAAAACTCGTACATAAACGTGCAACGCGACCGTTCATTTTCTTCTGGCGTTGTTTTCTTCGCGCTGTTCGGCATGATTCTTGGCCTTGTTGACTCAGAAATGTTTGACTCTGTCCTGGGAGATCTCATGAAAGTAGAGTCAGTGACTGTATAAGGAATCATGGGCGTCGGCAGAATTTTGCCTTGGGGAGTGCAAACCCGTCTTGCATTGTGGCTGGGGGAGGGGGGGGGGGGGGAGAGCTGGCATAGCTTGGGTGGGGGGCAAGTGCCGGTGTGGCTTGAGGGGGGCAAATGCCCCTTTTGCACCCTCCTGCCTACGCCCATGTAAGGAATTAACGTGTGTTTTGACGTGCACTTAAATCTAAGTACATGGGCCTCGAGCATTTCGCCCCCGTCGAAATGCGACCGCGATCGAACCCGCGACTTTCGGGTCAGCAGCCGAGCACCCTAACCACTGTATACCGCCGCGGCGGCTACCCCATCCTTCAAGTCACTCGTTTCCTGTACATATTTCTCGATTTCATTTCTCACTGTTTCGCTGGCGCACAAACTTTCGTGCGAGAATTTTAGCTGTGCGTGCGACACAAACGCTTTCACCGCTGTGCAATGCGCGCATAAATGCTCGAGTTCACGAATACATGTGTATCAAGCCCTTGCCTAATGAAACCAACAGACAAAGGAGCCAAGCAAGGTATAGGATGCATTATCTGTAGTTTTTAACTGTATTCTAGTAATTATAAGTATACTCCACCAATTGAACAACGGCGGCAGTCGTCTCCCCGTCCACTTTGTTAGGGATTTTTGTGCATGTAAACCTGGGAGTGTTTGCCAGCGCCGCTCGCAGCCATGACGGCGAGTGTGGAACGCTTTTTTTTTTTTTTTTTGCCAGCTGGCGTCACGTAGCATAACAGCGAAGCTGCTGTAGCTAGCCGTACTTGCGGTGTCACAAGAAAATTACTGACGTGGGTATGCGCCACAGGGATTGGGCAAGCCCCGTGCACTACCGTGTAAAGCAGGTGCGAGTGTCAAACGAAAACGAACACGCGAAAAAGAGAGATAAAGAAAGAGATAGAAAATAGAGATAAATAAATAGAGAGAGAAATAAATCGATTGAGAGAAAGAAGAAGAAATAAAGGGAATAAAGACATAAAAAGATGGAGAGACAGAGAAAAACGTAGAAAGAGTGAAAGAAACAGACACGAAAACGAGATAGAAAAAACAGGGAACAAGACAGAACGAGGAAGAAAGAGAGAAATAAAGAGAAACAAAGAAAGATACAGAAAGAAATAGATAAAGATAGAAAGAAAGAAATAGAAATAAACAGATACAAAAAAGATATACAAGAAATAGATAGAAAGAAAGGGAAGAAAGACATAAAAAAATCACAGCATATCCACGTGGTGAATGATGATGAGTGGGGCGAAGCTCCGGAGAAAATCATCGGTAAACCGTGAATCTTCCGTGTAACGCCCCATCAATCATCATATAGTGAGAAACACTGTGTGTATATTACAAACATCAAACTTTTATTTTTCTTAATTAGATGATGCTTGGCTTGCGTTGTCCCTTCATTATCAGGGCTTTATGGTCCGTGAAATGAAAGGATAGCGGTTCCTGTACGGGTTGCAATTGGAAATTTGAAAATACCAGGTCCCTCGGATGGTCGTTAGTTTCATACGATCAAAGGACGTGCACGTGAGAGCATATTTGGCTGCCATATGTTGTATTAACCACTCATTGTTCTTTTCGGTAATATCGACATTCAGGTCACCAACTAACACAAATGGTCTATTTGTACTTGCCATAATTACACAATGCCGTGTCAATGAATGTCTTGATATTCCCACTCGACAAATTGGGTGCAAGGTACAAGGTCATGATGATGCATCCATCAAAATCGATGGCAGCATATTCACCGTTGTGGCTCTGTGTCGTTGGTATAGTAGTTTCAGATCTTGTGCCTGTTCTGTTTGTTTGACGTATACGGCCACACCACCTGCAGGACGCTCTGCATTATAGATGCACACGACTGGATCGTATCCTTTGATATACGGTCTTTTGGCGTTCCACGTCTCGGTAAGACAGAGAACGTCCACCGCAGTAAGTATGGCGTCCCGTTCCACATCGTCTACGTGGGCATGCAAAGTTCCAACGAAAGCAGTTTGCTTTCCGCCATTTTATTTACATTCCTCCTGGCTTCTTCAACCTGTTCTTCTAGTCTATTCTTTTCCGCCTTCTCCAACCAATTCCTTTGGTTCCTTTGGAACTATACCAAAACTAGCACCGTCTAGCCAAATATATATATATATATATATATATATATATATATATATATATATATATATATATATATATATTCAGTCTATTTTCCCTTTCTTAAACCTTCCGCCACCTTGCGGGATTCCGCAGAACTGATTTGCTATATATATATATATATATATATATTATATATATATATATATATATATATATATATATATATATATATATATATATATATACAGGGTGTTTCAAGAAATGTGTCCAGTATTTTTTAAAAATCACAGAAAGGAGGTATCTGCGAGCTACCTGCGGCGTTACCTTTACTGTGGGAGAGGGCATTTTGAGATGCGTAGAAACATTAATTACGGCAGTAATTATAGAAATTAAGAAGATTAACTTTTTCACCAGTGGAAATAAGTGGTCGAGTCAAATCGGCGAATGGAAGCAGTTCCTGAGAATAGCCCATAGCCGCCTTGAAATTTTCGAAAGGCGGCCACTGGTAATAACCGCGGAGCGATGAAATCTGGCTAATTTTGCTGGCGATACCGAAACCTACGCACCAAAAAGCGCGTCTGCCATTGACTGCGGAAACGCCCTCAGTGATGACACTGTTTCCCTCGCACGGGGGGTAGGAGGATAAGCGAGCGCCGTTATCATCTGTTGATCTAGATACGTCGTTTCGTTGGTGAGCGAGCCCCCCTCCCCCCCTCCCCGTGCGAGGGAAACAGTGTCGTCACGGAGGGCGTTTCCGCAGTGAATGGCAGACGCGCTTTCTGGTGCGTAGGTTTCGGTATCGCCAGCAAAATTAGCCAGATTTCGTCGCTCCGCGGTTATTACCAGTGGCCACCTTTCGAAAATTTCAACGCGGCTATAGCCTATTTTCAGGAACTGCTTCCATTCGCCGATTTGAATCGACCACTTATTTCCACTGGTTAAAAAGTTAATCTTCTTAATTTCTATAATTACTGCCGTAATTAACGTTTCTACGCATCTCAAAATGCCCTCTCCCACAGTAAAGGTAACGCCGCAGGTAGCTCGCAGATACCTCCTTTCTGTGATTTTTAAAAAATACTGGACACATTTCTTGAAACACCCTGTATATATATATATATATATATATATATATATATATATATATATATATATATATATATATATATTATATATATATATATATATATATATATATATATATATATATATATATGTGTGTGTGTGTGTGTGTGTGTGTGTGTGTGTAGCGAGCGCCACCAACGCCATCTAGTGAGCACTTCACGAACTAGAGGTGGCTACTACAAACAAACAAACGGAGGATGGACAGACCCACGGCAGAAGGAGCTTCGCCCCTAAAAAATGAAGAGAAACATAGAAGGCCACCCAGCTGCGCTCTTCCTTCAGGCTTGGAACCACTACTGAGAAGCTGCCCTAATTTTTGTTTACGAGCTGGCAGCTGACCAATAAACCTTCGCATGCTATATATACCTGAAGGCATCAAGTATGGCGTAATGAGACTTTCGCTACAAATGAACCAAAGAAGGGATCAAAGAAAACGAACCCTTGATACATTCCCCTTGTTTCGTTCAAGCCCTTGCCTCGTTACACCATGCAGGCTTTTGTACTAATCGCTGATGTTGCTGAAAGGTGGCTTTCATCGAATAATGTACTGTATATATATATATATATGTGTGTGTGTGTGTGTGTGTGTGTGTGTGTGTGTGTGTGTGTGTGTGTGTGTGTGTGTGTGTGTGTGTGTGTGTGTGTGTGTGTGTGTGTGTGTGTGTGTGTGTGTGTGTGTGTGTGTGTGTGTGTGGTGTGTGTGTGTGTGGCACATATCAGGCATCAGCATGTGCGTACGAGAAAAAATAGTTGTGACTACCAGTTCTTCCACCCACATGCATGAAACCAAGCCGCCACCTATCGCACCGTCCCAGCTATAGCAGCTTTGCGACCTGGTTAAGTAAAACCTCGGTGATACGATCACGGCTCGTACGAATTTCGAGGTGATACGAATTTTTTTGTGGTCCCGGCCAAGGCCCATTAGCCTGCAATGTATTGGACTACGGTTGTTGCGAACCGACTTGCACCCCGCGACGTTTGATACGAACGTACGCTAGCGCACAGGTACGAACAGGTGCTGCCCGCGCTGTCGCGGAAGACGCGGCAGTCACGCGCTGGCGCGGGCATGCGCGCTGCGCGACCATCAACGGTGCGTCGTTGCCTCCGAGATAGTGCGCGCGAGTCTTAGAAGCCTAAATTAGGCGCCTTCGCGTTTAGATTACAGATGACGGTGACGTCGGGCTGTCTTTTTTTTTTTTTCCGACGCGTTGACGCGTGTTCCTGTGCTCGAGGCAGCAGCGTCTTTGTACTGTGTTAACACGTGCCTGCTAGGCTGATGCAGGACATGTCCCCGCAATCAGACGTTCTATGAAACAAGACTGAAACTTAGGCTGCGGGTCCGTCATGAAGTCCCATTAAAGGTGGTCGAAGACCCCAAGAGACAAAGCGGACGGTCTTGGCGAAGGAGCTTGGACTCTATCGATCGTGTGCAAAGCGCTCCTCAAGTCACTTTCGCCGCAGTACTCTGGTGCCATGCAGAAAAGCGTAGTAAGATTAGGAAGGGGCTAGTGGCGGTCACGGGGCGCAACACATCCGGTTCATTAATTACACACGCACGCATGCACCGTATAGGCCTATTTACGAGTACAACTATGATCGTTGACGTCTCTGCGGCCCTGAGAAACACTGAATCAAAACGTATGTGAACTTTATTTTGTCGCATACTAATTTTCCATGTTTTCTGGTGATACGAATTTCGGATGATACGAATATTTTTGGTAACCCCGCAAGATTCGTATCACCGAGGTTTTACTGTATATTTATAAGTGTTATATGCCTGCTTTATCCTTTCCTCGTCTCCCTTACTCCAAGTGCTATTGTCATGACTTTGTGTGCTTGCAGACTCTCTCCTTCTCTATCGTTCTTTCTCACCCCCTTTCCCCTTCCCCAGTACAGGGTAGCCAACCAGAGATTTCCCTGGTTAACGTCCCTGTCTTTCCTTCACCCTTCTCTCTCTCTCTCCAATGGCAACCAGACCAACGCAGCTGGCGACAAAAGAGACACCAGCGCTTCGAAAAGCCGCGCCGAACCGGTGCTTGCACTCACTGCCGACAACGAACAAAGCCGCACTCGCACCCCACCCATCTTCTCTCGGTCACTGTCCCGGCAAATTACACACTTCAACCCATCGATGTTTCAGGTTGGCATACCGCCCGACCTTGCAAGCCGCCCCTGTATGCGCTGAGTGTTTCGGTCCATGCGCACGGCTCCTTCGAAAAAGCTTCTACGCACACAATCACCATGCAGCCGGAGAAGATAAAGAAGAAAAAAAAAATCGGCAGCGCGGGATTAAAAGCTTCCTGACGTAATGCGCGCGCTCTGCTGCTTAACCAGCGCATCAAAGCAAACCGCGTGTCATTCGGGACGCGCGCACTCGCCGCTCTTTAGCCGCAAATCCAATGAATCCTAATCGGCTGCAGCGTGTAATGGTGGCTCCGCAGTCGGCCGCCCCTGGACCTGCGGCGCGCAAATCAGATAAGCGAGCCGTGTGGTGGTCGGTGTGCGAGGGCGGCTCTCGCGAAGAAGACGCGGGACAGATGGCTGGCGTTATCCGTGGCCGACAATGCGGTAAGCACTGTGCCGAAGCGCCCATCAGCGTGGCGTCGCGATGCCGAACCTTTTCTCTCCCGAATGCATTTTCGGACGTCAAAACTATAGGAGATGCGAACCACTGGAGGTTATGCTCGAACGTAAGTATGGAATGCGAACTTCTTGCGCATTCCTACAAGACGCTGTGCGCCCCGGTGGTACAGTGGTTACGGTGCTCGGCTGCTGACCCGCAGGTCGCGGGTTCGATCCCAGCAACGACGGTCGCATTTCGAAGGAGGCGAAGTGCTAGAGGACCGTGCACTGTGCGATGTCACGTTCGAGTCAGTACGCGTTAGTAGTACACGATGTCAGCACTCGTTAAAGAACACCATATGGTTGGAATTTCCGGAGCCCTCCACTACGGCCTGTCTCATAATCATATCGTGGTTTTGACACGTAAAAGCCCAGATAACATTAATTACCGTTCTTACGAGATAACCCAGCAAACATCTCAGTATCGATAACTGTAATTTGGACATGTCGGTATAGGTTCATGATGAAAAAAGCGTAATAAGAGCGGAGAGAACACAGGAGGGAGCACGTACTATAGCAACTAAAAATTATTTGGTCGAAATGTCCTTATATGTATATGCATGGAATGAATATACGTCATCACAAAGCAGCGTTGCTATCAAGAACAACATTATTCAATGACTAACACCAAGAAATAAACGATTGCATAAAATCACAACGCACATGTGGAAGTATATTGAAAATCAAGAGCACTCAATCAAATCTTATAAAAAAATAAACACATATAAGAACATTTCCCCCCAAATATTTTCAGTTGCTAGTAAGCGTCCTGTGTTCTTTCGTAGCCTCCGTTCCAGATGCGCTTTTCTCCCCATGATGTTAGTATCATCTCTGGCCTTTGTTTCAGTCGCACTGCGGTGAAGCTCACGCGATGTCCCTCAGAATCTCGTTAAACCTGGCTCCTAGCCTCGTTAGTAATGCGATGGTGACGCAAAGCAAAAGTATAGTCTTTCACATTAATCAGCTGGTTGATCAGCGGCTGTCTATTCTAACCCATCGACCCATGCGTTTCAAGGACGGTGCTGTATCGAGTATGCAATGAGCGGGTCGCCACTGGTGGTATATAAGCCGTTTGAGGACTAAGAACAGAATGGAAAATGTTAATTACAAAAATATAAATTGCAAGATCACACGCCAATCAGACGACAGATAGAGCGAATGATCGAAATATGCTTTAAAATGAGTGTTAGTAACTTAGTGATTAGATAAACAAACAGAGATAGAGGCAAGGCTAACAAAAATAAGAAAAGGCAAAGTGCGAAATTGTGCAAGCGGTAGCAACGCCGGCGGCCAAATATTCCGCCACAGTGATATACAGAGAGATAGAAGATAAACTTGTTCAACGGAAAGGTTTGACCAAGCAACACAGCTAGCTGTTACTCTAAGCTCGGCATGGAAATGGTGGCATAAAAAAAGAGATGGAGGAGCAAAATTTTTGGGAACGCCTGCCCTCCTACATACCTGTGCGTTACATGATGAAAATGACCGAGATTTCGCAATGACACACGCAACGAATTTGGCGACGAACAAAGGAGTCCTCGGTTTCTATAGGTCGTTGTGACGCCGCGACGAGTGGACACTAGAGCACTGCACGGGCTCGGGCCTACCCGAAAACCCGAGCCCGGCCCGGCCCGTGGGCCGGGCCGGGCCGGGTAAAGTAGTTCTCACGGCGGGCCCGGGCCGGGCTCGGGCCTGAAGCTCCGGGCTTAGGGCCGGGCCCGGGTTTGAGGTGGCGGGCTCGGGTCGGGCCGGGCTTGGACTTTCCTGGGTTCATAAATGGACGCTATAGTGAAGTACTGAATCGGTTTAGACTGATAAAGTGAACTCTAAGAACTCGAATGTCATTCATTTCACCATCATAAGTTTATTATCAGACAAGAAAATCAAGGTCAAAATTCCATTTTTTAAATTTCGCGTCGAAATCTCCGAGCCTGACGTCACGGATTTCAAACTGTATTTGTCGTATTTGGGGACATTGGCTCAATAAAATTTCCTTAAACTTGGTATGTTAAGTCTATGGCCCCCTCAAAGGTCAGTGTACTTCATTTCTGTGATTAGGAACTACGTAGGCCCCATTAGACGCCGTCAGAATCTAAGGTGTCACGGTGTCTGCTGCGCGAACTTGAAGGGACCGTCGCCACCCGCATTTACCTTTTTGCACATTTTCTCACTTACCAAGAGTCTTGTCCCGGCGAGCGTGGTGTTTTAGGAATCGCAAAAGAGTAATTTACTGATAACAGAGAAATTGTTTTTCTTTCTAGTGTCTCGTCCAGTTTGTTCCACATACGTTGCGCATACATACAGATGTTTCACATTTTGTCCCGAAAAAAAAAAACGCTTTTTTATGTGGGGCCAGCTTTATGGAGAAATTTTATTAGAGTCAGGGGCGTAGCCAGAAATTTTTTTCGGGGGGGGGGGGGGGGGCGTGGTCCGACCATACTTTATGTACGCGTGTGTGCGCTTGTATGTGTGCGTGTACTATACACATGCAAAATTGAAAAAAATCTCGGGGGGAGTTTGAACCCCCCCATCCTCCCCCACCTTCTGGCTACGCCCCTGTTTAGAGACAAGTACTGAACTTCTTTCGCTCCTTGCATATGGGGCTACTTGATTTATCTGGAATGGCCGAACTAAAGGTAGATATACCAGACGCTTATATAGTTAACATGTCGTTATTCAGTGTTTTATTTATATTCATCACCATCTTATATCCCGAATGTTATCCTGTAATGGCAGTAATAAATGTATTATAAAAAATATATACCTGTAACTTATCGCAAGAGCGATCACAGAGCTCCAAAGCGGGGAAGCGTTTTGTGAAATTTCCAGGCTTCCACTAAAACGAAAGGAGTGCACGGAGTCTCGTTACATAAAATTCCTATACAGACACATTCTTTTTCCGTGGCTTCATAACGGCCCCCAGTGGTCATGTGGCGCGAGATGGACGCGCGCAGCCAGCTTGGTGTGCCCAATTTTTTAACATTTTAACTTTCGCCTTTTTTCCGTTATATCAGGGGTCGAAACCCACCTCCACTAGCAGGCCGCATTCACAAAAATTTACTCCCGCAAGAGCCAGCACAGTAACGCAGCTAAAAGCGCGCGTGGAGGGAGGGGGGGGGGGAGGGGGGATAGGTCATACCAAATGTCAGCTAACGTTGCCATTTAAAAGAACAGCTTTCCCATATATCACATGTGTGTTGTTTCTGAAGGGTATTTCGCGGCAGGATTCCAACAACATATCGATACCTATCTTCAACATGATTGATATCTGGACGCCGATTTTGAAATATAAAGTTTCGTTTCACGGTTAGGTATCAACACATGGTGGCCGCAGGGGATGCCTCACGACAAAAAAGCTTTAGACCTGTCATGCCTGTGTAGCTTAAGAACATAGTTATAAAGAAAATGAAAATGAAAAAAAAATGGGACGAAGACAGTCCTGTGCGGCCCGCGGGCCTTTAGGGAGAGGCGTACAGGCCGCGCGTTTGGGTCCCCTGCGCTATACAGGTATAGTGTGAGAGCTACATGACACTGCCGCAACACCGTTGGAATGTGCAGGAATAGCATAGGTTCAAACAGCATAAGGCGTCAGGCAAAATATATTCATTTGACGAAATATTAGGCTTGAAAAAAGGCAATTACGAATTCCGTGCCGGGTGATGTCCCTTTACCTCGAACCATAGGCATCCATTGAGTAAGCGCCGGGAAGCTTATTCGCGCCTTTATTACCAAACTGTAACGAACACCAAAAGCAGATCGAAATCGCTTCGTCCACCTCCTGCCAGTCCTACCTGCGTAGTGCAGTGGTCACCTTCTACCAGTACAACATCGTTAGGAAGGCACAGAGCATTATTATACGAAAAAAAAAGAGCGTGGTGCAAGCCGTGCATAACATACACTGCTGAAAACTGCAAGCAGAAGCCCTCAAAGAGGAGTTTTATAGGTGATACTGAATAGTGCCACGACGTTCGGGAACAATAGAAATGAAGGGATAAGCTGCACAGCTACGTTCATTCTGTAGAGGTCCACAAAAACATCCTAAATTTGCTCCAGTGGTGGATGTTAAGAACAACGACTGCCGACACCTTCACAATTCGTAAGGCAGATGTGCACCCCTGCGGCTATAGCGTATGCAGTGCGAGAAACTTTAGCGCGGCAGGATATGTGATGCAACGGTGGATGGCGTGCTTAAAGCCGGAATCTCTAGATACTTGAAAAGAATGCTACAACAAATACTTTTTTCGTCCTTTCGGCTGCCTATACGTATTTCTAAAAGTACACGTGGTGCGCACGGTTCGTTATAATTTTGATCTAGGTTAGTGTATTTACAACAAGGTAATAAACTTGGCTTTCTTCCTCTATCTTGCTGCGGCAAGGTGTTAAAATGTTGAAGACACGTGTTACATATCCAGAAGCCGGGTGCACGATTGCCTTTGTCGTTAGAGCATGTTTTAAGTTTCAGTAAAGAGCGCCATAAAAACAAATTGAAGAGAACGTTTTGTTCTCTGTCTCCTCTGTTTTTATTGTACTTCCTATCGAAACTGAACCCATGCTGCAAATGACTTTCTTTGCTGCAATATCTGCTACAAAACGCTCTTGATGATCCCCATTGCATTAGCAAAAAAAAAGTTATAGTATACCATAACTATAGTACTAGACCAGTGATAGCAGACCAACGTTCATTGTAACCAGTACGTCCACTCAACTGTTTCCACCGTGAACCCCTTTTTACACGAAATTACCGTTGGTTAAAGTAGAATTGTTAGCGAAATATTCGCCAACAAAGCGTAGATATTTGCTACTTAAAACAGTTTGCTGTAGATTCTGTGTTCTGGACCTATATTATTGGCTCGGGCCTCTGTCGGGCCTGATATGCCATCGGGCCGGGCCGGGCCGGGTAGGCGAAACTTTTTGTCGGGTTCGGGCCGGGCCCGGGTCGCGTATTGAATCACCGGGCCGGGCTCGGGCGGGTAAACTCGAACGAGTTCCGGGCCCGGGCCGGGCCCGGGCCGAAAATCACGGCCCGTGCAGTGCTCTAGTGGACACACATGGAGCAACAGAGAACCGATTCACCCTGCAGTCTATGATTTGTCTTCTATAGGATGCATGCCAAGCTTGCATTGTTTAAAACAAACATCGCACACTTTAAAACAAGTAAGAAAGAAAGGTAGACGAAGGACGTCTTTGTCTTAAAGTCCGCACACGTTAAAAAAACAAAAAAAAAACAAGTATAATTGAGCAGGAAAACCACGGCGACACGCTCATTTATGTTTCATGTAGGTAATGCTTGTAAAATACGCCTGCCATTGCATGCTGTTCGGTACCTATATACTCTCCACTCCCGACTTTTGCGGAGCACTATAGTACGCATGGACGAGCCCCGTTCGATATATAAAGACGTTCCTCAGGAGATTCTAATGATGCTTGAAACACACAGCTCTATAGCTGGCGCTTTATAGACGACGTTAACCACGTTGAGAACACTTTCGTTTGAGCATCCCAGTCGTTGAAGCACGATATGAGGATAGACGCTTCCGTTTACTTTCTCGGGCTGAAGTGCTGTGGCGAAAGAGGAACGTTTAACGTTATACGAACATTATCCGTGTTAAAAGCGCCGCCGAAACACGGCTTATATGTTATTCACCATGCAACTAATACGATGAGGTTTGGTCAAGATATACTCCTTCATTTAAATGTCCTCCTGCATGCTGCAAAGTATAGACAGCGCTATCAGTGCGCACGCGTAGAGTCGTGCTGTTCCTATATAGCGATTATTGTTTATACAGGTGCACTTAGTTGTAGACTGACTGTACTTGTTTGTCTTATTGGGCGGGTGGCTATAAAAACGCTAGCCGCCACCAATAAAGCGTTATTTTTCCGGCAGCCTTGTCTGCATGCGTCCTACCCCCGGCACGATGTGACACTTTCATAATATACTGAGTGTAACTTATAAAAAAAATTGCGACTTCGAAATTACCGAGGAACGTTTCGGTGATGTGACTGTGTTATACATTAAATGATGAGCAGTTGAGTCGAAGAGGAACTTCTATATACAGTTAATGCACGACTAAGAATGAGTGAGTTATATAACAAGCATTAAAGGTACGTAGACGGACAATTAAATCAGATTTTCATATTCATGCCTGCACATTCAGTGTTCATGCTGTTCCATGACATTAAGCGCTATCACTTAGCCACGCATTGCAGTATTTCCAACTGTGCGCAGCCAGTTAGAAATGGCATGCGCATATGGCAGCTCCAAATAGGAATGCGTAGCGAACACCATAGCGTTCAATAAATATTTCTCGCAAAAGATTAATGTCGACTTTGTCCTCGTACATAAGTTCCAAATGTATGAAAATACCCATATGTTGTGAAATAGACGACCTGCTTGTTGTTAACTGCTGCAGAAGTTTACCTATCCGCTAGCCAAAACTGTTGCTGGGTACAAACAAACAACCAAACCATCGAACAAGCAAGCAAAATGACTAATCGAAAGATCAATAAAAAAATAAAACAATCGAAGCCTCTCCGAGTTAAACTCGCACTATACGGCCTTGGCGTACACGGTTGCAAGCGCTATAAATGTTTAATTCGTCATGGTGAGTCAGCAAGTGGCCTGTTACAAACACGAGATGAAAAATTCAGTTCCCGGCAAAATGTCATAAAACGCCGAAAAAGGTTACGACAAATGCGTAAGTAGGCTCAGTGGCCGTGGGTTTCCGCTGCCGAGAATGAGGTCGCCGTTTCGCTTCGACCCATGGCAGCTGCACTCCTATGAAGGTGCATGTAGTGACGAAACGTCCGTGTAACGAATGCATTATGTGTGCAACAGGCCTGTAGCCAGGATTTTTTTTTTCGGGTATGGGGGGGGGGGGGGGGGCGTAGCCAGAAATTTTTTTCGGGGGGGGGGGGGTTCAACCATACTTTAGGCCTATGTATGTTCGTGCGTGCGTTTGTATGTGCGCGGGTATATATATGCAAGCAAAACTGAAAAAATTCGGGGGGGGGGGGTTGAACCCCCAACACCCCCCCCTGGCTACGCCCCTGGGGGGGCACTTGTTGACGGCCTTGACTATTTGAGGAAAGCACCTATTTTCAGTAATTATTACCGCCCCCCCTCCCTGCCAATCGAAACTGGGGGGGGGGGGGGCGTGTGAGGGGAGCCGGACCACTCCTCACCTACGGACCTGATGTGCAGCGACAAGCACATGTCAAAACACATTTAGCCACGGATATACGTGTGAACTTACACGCGGGTTATGTTCTGTTATACGCGGGTTGCTGCGCGGAGATTGAGGTAAAAAGCGTCTCTGCCACTCCGTTTGTCTGTACATCATGCAGCAAGAAATGCAGCAATAACCCCTGTCTATACATATATACGCCGCGTATGGCAGCCAACCGCCACATGTATTGAGTATGACCCGTATTACGAACGTATCGGTGTGGAGTGCTAATTTATTTCGAAGCAGGGGGACCGAGCCCATAGATCAGCGATATCGTTGCAAATAGTCATCAAATGCGATGTTTGCTCGTATTTAATGATGAAATCTGTCAGCAGCAAGCGATCAGACGGACGAAAATTGAGCTGCGAACACTCCCGCCGCCGCGTTTTCGTGCGCTCGGTCGATGGTATCGATTAGCCGAGCAAACAAAGCTGTAATCCTGAAATTAGGACCCCATTTCCTTTTGCTAAAATGGAAATTAACGCCGTTCAATAGAAGTTCGTCGAAAAACTGCCTTTTTGCTCGTAACTTTCTGTTTTGTTCCGAAGCAGTGATTGCTACGCAGACAAAAAAGGCTGATTTAGCGAGGGCGCCGTCTCTCTTGTCTCTAATGCTAAGCGAACCGATCGCCAGCTTTTATCAACTGAAATGCGAGCAGCACGTTGCTTATCTCTCTTTCAGGCCATGCACCGAGCTCATCAAATTGCTTGCCCAGTGAAACGGAGCGAGCGCCGGAGGCAACCGCACTCCCGCGACCATAATTACTTCATTGCACTTCATTAAAGATGTTTAGCGTGCGCTTTAAAACAAGCGCGCTAAGAGAAAATCGAAGCCGTCCTAATCGAAACCAGAGGATCCCCCCTCAGCCCTCCTCTCGCTCGGGCTAAATATATCTCCCAGCGTTACCGCGCGGGCGGCAAGGCGATTGATGCGCTTGATCGCGCTTCCGAGGAGAAAACCGCGCCGAACGGGAGAAGAAACGCGCGAGCGGCGCGCGCGCGCCCTTTGGAGAGGTAACGAGAAAGAGCGCGCCAAAAGAAGATATAAAGCGCGCGAAAAACTGGAGCGCGCTCGTTGCGCGCGTTCTCGAACCGCCAGTCCGGTCGCGGGAAAACGTGACGTAGCCACGCCTCCCGGCCAATGGGGACGACGCGGAGAGCAACGGTAACCACCCCTGGCTTTTCCTGCCCCCCCACCACAGATGGATCGAAGCGCCGAGCCTAGCGGCGAGGCGTGGCGACGGAGTGCACGGTGGTGAAGCCAGCATACCCCCTCCACCTCCGTCGGAGACGCGTCGCACTCGCCGTCGGCACGCGCACGCACACTACGCACGTCGCGACGGGGCGAACAAGCGGCGGCTGTCAGCACGCGGCTGTAGCGGGCCACGTGACTGCCACGCGCTTACCCCCCGTGCGTGAGGAAGACGGTCAAGGCTGACATGCCCGGCGCGCGAATTCTGTGAGTTTTGAAAGTCGGGAAGCGTTTTCTTCATGTTCCGAATGACCCGAGCTATACGCAGCTTTTGAAATGTGTACGAACCGCAAAAGAGGACGCGAGCAACGATAGCGATGATGACCACCGCGTCTGCACAATTGTCCATCTGAACTGCCTGCGCCCGATGACCTATAACTGAACGCCATCGCACTAGTCGGTGTTAACAGGAGTTGGCTAACTCATTCAGCCGAAAGTAAAGAGAAAGAAATAATAAAAGAGATCATTGCTCACGGGAACAGTTCACGACTCGGTTCACTATTTCTGTTGGCTTATCGCAGACCCACAACTGTTCCGCGCGAGCCGATCATTCTAGCGTTACGTGTGCCGGTAGCTGCCTGCAGGGCTCGTCCAACCACTGCGACACCTCGCTGCATTTTCAGCTGGTATCCCTCTCGTGCATCTGAACAGCCTCGCTTCGAGGACAACTCGTCCGAGGTGCACGTTTGCGACGGCCACTAGTGCGCAGGATGTTCTGACTGCAGTCGGCGAGAGTGCCAACAGCGAGCGACCATGGCTTGTGCCGTCCATTCGGGCCTGCATCGACTGCGTGGCAGGGTAGCGCGAGCACGCTGACTCGCTCCAACGACAGGTGCAGCCGCCGAGACTTACTAGGCAGTGACGTCTAATCTCGGTTGTGGACAGGCGATGAGCGCCGCAGCAACTACAGCAGGCCTCCAGCAGCAACGGTGCGCAGCAGACATGAGCGCCCAGGCGTCCCAGGCAGCCGCAAACGTGAGTACACACACCGGATGTATTTGAAACCTAATCTTAATGATAACTGCTGGTGTTTTACGTGCCAAAACCACGACATGATAATGAGGAGGGCTCCGTTGTAGAGGGCTCCGGAAATTTCGACCAGCTGGTGTTCTTCAACGTGCACCTAAATCTATAAGTACACGGGCCTCGAGCATTTCCGCCTCCATTGAAAATGCTGCCGTCGCGGCCGGGATACGATCCCGCGACCTGGTCAGCAGTCGAGCTTGCACCCTAATCACTGGACCACCCTTCTCTCTCTTTTTCTCTGGCAGGTTTGAAACCTAACATTGCCATGCACGCTTATTTCATTCACTTTAATGTGATCGGACTTCACCCACACAAAACCTGTTACCACTACTCGTCGCAGGCCGCACCGAAGTTTGGAAACTTGGCGATTGTTTCAGACTCTTATGTTAAGGCTACGCGCAGGACACGAGTAACCGAGTTTATTCTAGAGCTAACGTGAGCACTAGCGATAACGCTGGAAAGTTCGATAAGGCATGAATAAAAGCCCACGCGTTTCACAGACGACCACATTATCGATTACCGACGTCCGTGCTCGCCGTCATCATTGCACAGCGAGTGTTGCTTGTACTTAATCTTTGTTTTCCTGGGCACAAGTTTGCCCAATAAAGCGGTTTTCATCTTTACCGGCTTGACTTATGCGTCCTTCGCCGTCACAAACACGTGCCAATATCTCGGGCAGACTTCTTTGATTATCTGATGGATGCCGTACTTCTTACACTGTTTCTTCATTTCAGTTTATCTCAGGGGCGTGCACCTTGTCAAAGAGCGAGGCATATGAGTCCCCGTTTTAAGCCAGCCAACGAAACACTTAAGCTTATCATCTATGTATAGTCACATTCACTAGGCCTATACGTTAATCGCGGATGTGATTTAAAAAAAAAGTCAATTGATAGATAAGTAAACATTGAACGTTACAAAGAGCGCCTGGTACGGGATTCCGTAACAATTCAAATGCTATATGCGTTATCGCTGTTGGCCAATGGTCCAAGCTACACGTCCTCATTTTCACTAGAATCGGCCGGCCGCGGATGGTGAAGGATGAGAAAGGAATATATTGAAGCAAAAGAAAGCACTGCATTATAGCAAGCCTGCAACTTTGTCGAGTATCTAAAGAAAATTTATTCCAACATCCACGAAACCATGACATACCGCATCCAAGTGAATTTATAAACCATGGTAAGCTGAATGGCACCGCATACTGTAAAACCGGCAAATAACGTCATTGTTGTTATGTAGCCTACCGTGGAGTCACTGTCGACTACATTTGACGCCATGAGTGTATGAACGACATTCGGATCTGCATGCTTAACACAAACTCGATAGACTGACGCTTTCCTGTGGCCTCATCTCGTGCATTGCATGGTCGACTTCGTTTTCTCTTGTACCTTCTACTTTGGATAGCATTAATTTTAAGCCCTTTTGAACCAGCATCCCGCATGACATGGTCAAAATAAACAATTTTTAGTGTCAGGACCTTTGCTTCGACTTAAAACGTATAAGTTGTTGCTGCCTATCAGCCTTTTGTTTTCTTATTATGTCAGCAACTATTTTAAAAACGAATTGTAGCACAATAACTATGTCAATATAATGCTGTTGTAAGTTTCTGCGTAACTAATGCATTATGTGAAGTATATAATGACTCTGTGCGTTTCGTTCACTGCCAATGAACTGCCACAAATCATGTAAAATGCTCTTCTGATGTGTTACGGATACAGCGCCCCCTGTCAGGTGTAGCTCGCCTTTGGCTTCTGTACCTTTGTTGAAGTTGTAGTCAAGATCAAATAAACATGCATTCATTAATTCATTCAAAAAACTTCACTCTCACTTATAACCGAAAGATTTGTTCACTTGGCACTCTTAAGACTCTGCGCTAGCAACAGCACTGCAGAAAAGAGCCGTCTTTCCTGCTTCATATTTCCGTAAGGAGATTCGCACCCGTATACACAAATGCAAGAAAAAAACATGAACTACTGCAGAAACCATACACATATGTGTTACTTCTAACTCTAACGTCTTTGTCGTTAATAATCATCGAAAGTCAACCAACGGCTGTATTTTTTAATGCAATAATTCTCTGTACTTCTATAGAACTGGCCTCTTTATTCTGAAGGAGAGAGAGAGAGAAGGAATGAAGGAAAGGTAGGGAGGTTAACAAGACTACGTCCAGTTTGCTACCCTACACGTGGGGAGGGGAACAAAGGAGTAAGTCGCTCCAAAAAATAGTGTTCTGCAAAACATGTCGCATCGTTGCTTATGTGGATCGTCTGCTCTTCACCTATTGACCTATCGTTAGTATTACCTATATTTAAAAAAATATCAGCCTTTTCGTTTTCTTCATTGACCTTCAGAATCAGGATTTTAAAGTCCATTGTACTTCCTAACACTCAAGTTCGTCATCTTCATATCGTAATTTGGTTACTTTTGTTCCTACAGCACAATTTTCACTCGTATGTCACTTTCTTTCAAATCTCAGTTTCCCAGAGCATTCGTACATCTGCGTATAAATTAAATAACGCTATGGAGAGAGATGCTAACTTTTGGGACTTTAGAGCAATCTGTATATATGCGTTACGAATATTTTGCCTTAACAAGCGGTTCTAGTCCCGTGCACACGTATTATAGTAAGGCTATGAGGTGCTCAGTGATTCCCGTTTTCAGAATAGATATACAAAGAACTGTGATTGTGTTCAGAAAAAAAGGGAGACGATATAGAATACTATTCACACCATGTGCTGTCATAGAGTTGTATGAAGCTTTCTTTAATAAGGAAGGGTCACACAAGAACGCGTAATAGGAAGTTTTATTTCAGGTGAATAATAATATCAGAATTGTTAGGGCTTTACGTCCCAAAATCACGATATGATTATGAAGGACGCCGTAGCGGAGGGTACCGGAAATTTAGACCACCCATGGGGTTCTTTAACGTGCACCCAAACATAAGTACACGGGCCTGAAGCATTTCACCTCCATTGGAAATGCAGCCGCCGCGGCCGGGATTCGATCCGCGACCTCCGGATCAGCAGTCGAGCACCATAACCACTGATGTCTACCACCGTGATTATTGTAGATCAAAGCGTTGTACAACACAAACCGGTGCAGCAACATAGTCAATATGCAATACCTCATTCAATTTCAATTTTTTTATGCTTTATCTTACACTCTTGGTTAGGTCCCGCTTAAAGTGTTAGATATAGCCAGGAAAGCGGACATTTTTCGTCTAGTTTCCTGGATATAGCCAGCATTTAACCAGGATCTGATTAAGAGTGTACATATGAAAATGTCTGACCTGATCTTTAGCTGGTATACTGTGAACTACCTATAATTCAGAAAACGTGAATCCGTGATAGGCCAATTGACTTTTTCTTTAATGGTGGTCAATTATTAAACATCCGCGTTCGTCCTGTCATGGCTTTGATTCCTATAAATTCTTAAACCTTGAGTATTGTTCAGGTTCGCCAACGTTCTTCTTCAGCCCTTCGTTTTTAGTTGTCATGGCCTTATTAATAGGCAAAACAGAGTTCAGTTTTGCTGGAAACGAACACTTTCAATAAGTCATGAGGCCATTAAGCAAGCTCGTGCTGCCGTCTAACATACGCGGTTTGCTCACCGGCATCCATACCAAGGTGATTAATGAAATGAGTTTAACGTTGACAACGATTTGGTTGGCGAGGTGGTTTATAGGAGATGCTCAAAGTTTGATCGGCACGTCAGTTTTATCAATTCAATTTTTTCACGCATAAGGGCGCCCTGAAAAATTAATTACGACATCTTTTTAAAAGCTAGTTCCGGTTTCTACTGTACCCTGACGTCACGAGACGGTATGAGCTTCTCGACACGTGCTCACGCAAGATATCGTCACGTTTCCACGGCCGCTTCGCTGTGTGGCTCCGTTGGTGACGCACAAGCGACTATGTTGTATGTATTGGTACCTGACGTCATCACAGCTAGCCATACTGGTGCGTGAAGTTACCAGAACTGATACTGTAGCGTGACATCACGATAGTGTCTATGTAAGTAGGTGCGCCAGGCGAATATTGACCTTATAATGTCAAACTAGACTGCCTTATAAACATTTCCTGAGCTTCACTCTTGGCCAGAGCCGTCTCTACATAGAGGAAATTTGTGTGGCAGAGTAAACTCACCTTCGGTACCACTTGAAGGCATCGAGAAATGGCAACCACACAGCTCTCGCACAAACACCGATCGATTGACGCAACAAACGAAAATAGGTCACTCGTATGCTTTGAGCACATATCAAGAAAAAGGACTCGCCTGGGACAACCGACAATGTTTACGTTGCGTAAAACAGAATCTTCTGAGCTTGTGGACTCCTGCATGTAGAGCGGTGGCTCTGCGGCGGCCATGCCGTTCCGCTACCGCACAAAGAGAAGGTCGGGGGTTCGGCTCCTGGCAACGGCGGCCATCATTTCGACGACGGCAAAGTAAAATATCCACGCATATCAAACTGCAGTGTTAGAATCTAAATCGTGTTTGAATTGTTAGCGCTTGAATGAAGTGGAAGAAGTTGTTTTAGTCAGCTAGGTATACACAATGACATATACTACGCACGGCCTCGTCACAATAATATATTGACGCTTTGTATCCGGAGGACAAAGTCCGTGCTCACCGAAGGAAGAATGCTGAGAGTTGTACGCACAACGAAATACGACATGTGTACACATGTAGCACATATGTCCAATGGGCCAAGAATGGGGTAGACAAGCGTCAGAAATGTATAAAAGAAAATAATAGTATGTCTGATCTGCTAATACACTGAGAGATCAGTGTGATTCAGAGATACGCATGCAGTGATAATTTAAGTGCACGTTTCAGGCAGAGATGTGGCGTCTCATTTCGCAGTACAGAGATGCGTTAATTGGCACAATTTTTTTTAATTATGTGCTAAATAAGACGGAGCATCTGGTGGCGCACACCAAGTTCACAAATAAACGGGCAGCAGAAACATAAGGCAGGTCCTGCAGAGAAGGCTTCGCGGAAAAACACTCGCATGCTTAGACTTAAATTACACCTTAACGTACATCAAGATCTCTAAATTAATTCCTTTCACATGTGTACAGCATCTCTCCGGGTCACACTGCTGCTTTAGAAGCGCATACAGAGGCTCGTGTGCTTGCAAGCATATTGAAACAGCGAGCTCAGCAGCGGACACCGCGGCGCATAACTAGAAGCATTGTTAAGATTCTGACGCCCAAAATGTTTTAGAGAGAGCTTACTTAAAAGCACATACGTGCATTGCTGTGTAAACGATATAGTGATCATCAGCTCGGCCACTCTCCGTATTTTTCTTCTCTTTCTGCATATTTCGTCATGGTTGACCTTCTTGTCTTTTCTCTTTTAGTTTGCCTATCTTCTCTCTCTCTCTCCGTGTAACAATTTCGCAGGTCATCATTTTTATCCTCATGGAGAACTTATTGTTGGGATTTAGCCACAGGAATGCTTGCACTGCACCTCATAGCTGTCACCGTGGCACATTATAAAGTGGACCTGCTTGAATACTTAAAATAGCGAATCACTCTCTACTAAATTTCTAGGTATAATCTTCACCATCTTCAAATGATCCTTAAATAGTCCATTCTACAAGTTTTTATATAAAAAAAAAACACTGGTCTAATCTAAACAGTAGTTTGTTTGCATTCAGTCGTTCTTGTTGTTCTTCTCGTATCTTTTAAACCTGGAAATGCAAGAAATCCGCCACGGTGCTCATGCTCACCGATTGTGGATTACCGCTCTTGCGCAAGTGGTTGCGGTAGCGTTATTATCAATCAATCAATCAATCAATCAATCAATCAATCAATCAATCAATCAATCAATCAATCAATCAATCAATCAATCAATCAATCAATCAATCAATCAATCAATCAATCAATCAATCAATCAATCTTCCTTCAATAAACACTAACTCTACACATGCTCAGCCCTACTTGTAATGCGCTTTTTCGTAGCAGCAATTTAACTTAGAGTGAATTCTTGCATTTAATCGTGCCCAAGCGCCTACACGTACTAGCTTGAGGTGTCGCATGGAGCCAAGTTTGCAGATAATCAGCGATCAATAAATGCAAAAAACTCAGTCGTCACTTGGTCCGCGCTATAGGAATTAGACGGCACAATCGAAATGAGCTGAGTCTAGTCAGCGACAGACATGGCATGAAAAATATACCTCTGTCAGGCAAGTACTTGCGAACGACAGCACAGATAGTGCATTTGATATAGATCGCATTACATTAATAGCACTTAAGGAAATGCACGTTCGATGTAGTCCGCTAATTCGCAGATATATATTACGGTCCGGGCGACCATGTACTAAACGGCAGAATATTTTGCTTTATTTTTTTCTTAACACTTCCCACTGATACAAAACACGGTCGCGGTCATCCCAAGCTTTCCCGAAAAATCGTTTCAACACAGAATGCGAACAAGGGAGGCCGCAGTTTCAAATAAAATGAAATTAAAAAGTGCTTTACTGAGACTTAAATGCACACAATCCGTACAAATATACTTGGACCAATAGCCTACGTGGCTACTGTATCTGGTTCAACACAGAAAGTATACATAATGGTTAGACATGCACATGGTTGGTCATGGAATGATAGGTTTTACACATAACCAACTTGTCGCCGTTCCCACCGAAACGAAGACACTGGCGTAGCCGAACGAGGGGGGGGGGGGGAGGAATTGGTTACGCCGCTGATATACTCGTTTACGCCAAGGCAAACCTCCTTGGTTTACGCCAAGGCAACAACCGTGCGACCTGGTTCATATAATTGCGTCAAGCACGAATAACAATGCCAATCTTGAACCCGGCGGACGTTATTTTGTTCCTTCGTGATGATATGTCAAGTGTGCATAGTTTATTGTGTCTGGAGTCTGTGTAACAAAAGCGACTTCTTTCAGAAAGATATAGGGCTCGTAGTCACAAAAAATGACTTTGCTCTTTGCTATATAATATTTCGCAAGAGATTATTTCAGCTAAATCTGATGTTGGACAAACCATTAGCAACGCTGGCTGGACGATAACAAAAAGCACTTATACGGTCGAAAAGCACGGCGAATTCGGTCCCTGGTACGAAAGTGAAATAATATCGCTATAGGAGAAGTGAACGGTACCTTACCATGTTATTTTATTTACTTGTTTCAGTTTGGTACATGTTTTTTTTCTTTACTTGTTCATTTAAGCCTTTGGGTAACCACTTTTTTTTTGCTGCAGAACTTATAGAAATGGAGTAGCCTAGGTGACGTAAACCTCAACCTCTCCACAGGACGCCATTTTTTTTCTACATATAAGCGATTGCGAAAGGCAATATCAGCGGAAAGCGACCGCTTATAGCGCGAAATTAAACATCAGCGCATGTTCCGAATGGTCAGCGAACACGTACGAGCCATCACGACCAATTACGCAATGCGTGGGTACAATATAGGGCCTAATACCACAATGACTATAGCCTGACAACACAGACAGAGCCGGTGGGAGGCGAGCCCATCGTTGAACTCGCTATATCGTTCCTCCCACATCGTTCAAGTATTCACAGGAGCGAGCGCATTGCAGCGACAAAACGGGGCGCACCGGTGGCTCATGTTTATTCAAGCAACATTCGCCGCAGGCATTCGCACACGCTCGAGCGAAATGAATCTTGGCACTCAGCGAACCGTGCAACACGCAGGTGTACACACACTGCGTTTTCTGTGTGTGCACACGGGACGCATTTTCATTCCGAACCAGCGCCGCTCGAGGCCTGCCGCACCGAGCAGGTATAAACAGATAGGGTGCTGAGCACAAAGTTGCTTACGCACGCTGCTCGACGAGCGAGATTCGCGCGAGCCAGCTTGTCGCACGTGCGATCTGCGCCACAAGCGCCGTGGCTGCGCACGTGGCTACGGCATGGCTATATACGGATCGGCCACGAGCAACGACGTCTGCATTTTAAGCACAGTGCTGCCGAGGGTCGGACGCATCCCTTTTGCGGCGTAGTTGTCGCTCGGTCCTGGACGTAACGAGCGACGAGAAGTCCTGACCGTGGGAAAGCGTCCGCGCCACTCGTCCAATATACAGATATGAATGCTAAGCATGGAGAGTTTACCGATAGACCCCGACAGCGGCGTTAGCATGCGTGAAGCCACGTATTACATTCTGGTATTTGGTTTATGGGCGGCCGCCTGAAGACGTTTTTCTTTAAAGACCATGACCGGTATATATTCACAAAAAGTTCTTACAGACCGCTTTAGGAGCACACACTGACGTAGCCAGGGGGGGGGGGGGTTTTCAACCCTCCCTCCCTTCTGCCGGATTTTTTCATTTTTGCATGTGTATAATACACGCACACATATAAACGCACGCACGGACATGCATAAAGTATGGTTGAACCCTCCTCCTCCCCCCTCCCCCCCCTTTCGAAAAAAAATCACAGCATATCCACGGAGTGAATGATGATGAGTGGGCGAAACTGCGGAGGTTCATCGGTAAACCGTGAATCTTCCGTGAATTCTGCCCAGTACATCATCACCGACGTGAGATCGGGCGCGTTTATACTAAAGGTTCGATGAGTTATGACGACTTGCAGCTCACTTTAATTTTACATGTACGCTGTGAATTTTCATTGTTTAGAAAACCATTGCTTTAGAAAACATCTGGCGTCTTTCGTTAAGCAGCTGGCGTCTTTTCGTTTTGCTTTAGAAACATCTGGCGTTCTTTCGTTTTGCTTTTAGAAAACATCTGGCGTCTTCCGTTGGTTTATTTCATCAATCAACGGCGTTTTGAACAAAATTTTTATTGTTTAATCACGCACAGGAGAAATCTCACCAGGCACTACCTTGGAGGTAAACAATGGCTGCTAATGGGAATGAGACACAGAAGAAGTCGGCTTTTAGCTAACACTTACACTTCTACTTCTACTAACGTTTCCTACTGGAACATGCCAATGGCTGCTAATGGGGAATGAGAGACAGAAGAATTCGGCTTTTAGTTAACGCGCACGCTGCGAATTTTTTATTGTTCAACAACGCACAGGAAAAATCTCCCACCGGCACCACCTTGGAGGTCAAGATCTGGTACTAGCGTTACGACTGGTTACGCACTACGACTACGACAACTACGAGGGACGAACGGGTGCCGCTTTAAGGAGCTTCGCCCCTAATATTTCTGGCTACGCCCCTGGGAGCAGACAATCCTGAAGTGTCGGCCTGTGAACAGTCGTCCCACCGGAAGTCTGTCAAGGCGTTATTGAAGTTTCTACATATAGCAGTGGCCTATCAGGGAAAGTGGACTGACTATCTTGTGCGCGACTTGTATTAATTTTCCCGCGCACCTGCATTTTTTCTCCGCTGTTCTTTCCTTCTTTCTTCTCCCGCAGAGCGTAGGATAGCAACCTAAATGTTTTTCTTCCGTTTACCCTCCCCCATGCATTTCCCTCGTTTGTCTCCCCCCCCCCCCCTCTACACTAGAAAAGTTGATGGCAATAAAGATCGTCCAATATTTACAGCGAGCAGAGAGCTCAATTTATTCTAACATGTCCAATAATGAAATGAGTTAGAAATTACTTCGTTAAAACACTCCCCCGATGGCACCATATAACTATCAGTGATTAACCAAAATTTGCAGTGATGTACGGTGAGAAGCCATTTAAGAGAATAGCATGCACGTTTTTTGCGAGGCTCAATTCCACATATTACGTGGTTGACGCTGCAGCGTGGGCACGTTAATTGTTTCGAGCACTGGTTCCCAGGCGTGTGCAAGCCAATCCAGGATGCACTACACGAGCAGACTTACACTCTAAGAAAGTGTCCTTTGATTCTCTTACGTGAGTCCTGACTTTCTACGTATATGACTCTCTTTAAAGAGTCACGTTAACTCTCTTGTGGGTCACACGACTCTCTGACCAGAGTATAAAGATCTCCAAACAGAGCTCACGTATCTCTCCGAAGAGAGTCCTATACGTGGCAATTCAGGACTCAAAAAAGAGATGCAAGGACTTTTTTTTTCTTGGAGTGTAGCATCAAACTGAGTGCAACTTCGAAGCCGCGATGCTTTCCTCCTCGTAGAGATTGCTATACAAGAAGACCATAATGCATTCTATATAGCATCGAGTTAGAGCGATTTGTTTGACGACTTCTCAGTTACCCATCGTGCTAACTTTCTGCATGGTATATTTTCCATTGATTTTCTTCCTTGGAGTACTCTATGAATGTGTCTTCGAATGCAGGGAACAGCCGTAAGTGGCTTTTATCAGCCTACAGGCACACAGGAGTAAAGGTGGCGGCATATAGGGCGCTGTAACGCTATGCTGAAATATTTCACTGGCATCGCTTTTGGCGCTCTGCACATATACACAGAGGCAGCTGCGCCAAATTCGTCGATAAATTAATTAATTATTACGGGAGCAGCCTTGAAGAGTTACACACCTTTTACAATTGAACCTTGACCCTGCTCGCGTGCTCCGCGCTTTCGGAATCACGAGGCGACGCACGAGCGAAGTAGTCAGCGGAGACATACCAGTGCACGTTGTAAAACACGCTGTAAAACAAGCCCTTTTGCGAGGTCGCTTGTATAAAGTAAAGAAAAAGGAAAGAAAGAAAAGAAAACTACAGTACCTCACTCACATCTTCCTCCATGAACTAACCTGGAAACTCTAAACCATCGTGCCGAAAGTGCCCTTGGGGGAATGAAGAAATTGAGGTGGGGGGAAAGGAGAGGTAGGGGGGGGGGGGCAAAACTGCGAACAAACGGTGGTGAACTATATACGCTTGTATAGTGTTGTCATGCGAGGCCTAGGGCAACCTAAGTATCGCACGCGAGTAATCAGCCACGAGCTGTATACGTTGATACTCACACCAGAGACACGAGATGTTGGTGGCGAGAGCGAGGGTCGCAACCCTTTTCTAATTAATGGAGCTTCCGAAGAGGCAAGGTCTTGCAGGCGGGGACCTCTTGTAATTAGTGTCCGGATCTCCTTGCACACCGGAGGCGACCGCTCGGTCGACCCTGCAGGGTCCGGTGACAAGCATCGCTTTTCGCAATTCCCGACGGGGGACACTTCAACGCCGTCCACGCCGCAGGCAACCGCGACAACGTGACGTCGTTGCTGCATGTGCACGGCATGGCACGAGCACGCCGGCGCACGCTGCCTGAGAAACGGTGGCTGCGACTGTCGGTCACCACAAGTGCACGTATGTGTAACACAGGGGCAGCTTTGCATTGCAAGATGTTGCGGTGAAGTCTACGGAACGTGTACGCACTGCTGACTGGTGTCTCACAAGAGGTGTAGGCGTTAGCGGAAGAATCGGCAGATAGCGGGACACAACTCTTTGCTCATGAAATAAAATTCAACATATATTCAAAACACAAAGAAAGAAAGAAAGAAAGAAAGAAAGAAAGAAAGAAAGAAAGAAAGAAAGAAAGAAAATAAAGAAGAAGAAAAGAAAGAAAGAAAGAAAGAAAGAAAGAAAGAAAGAAAGAAAGAAAGAAAGAAATCGACCATATATAACACGTCATAACCAAAAACAACAAGATCAACTATAGATGACACCCATTAGAGTAGTTTTTCAATAAGCAAACTCCTTCATTCAAGGTTATAAACAGAGGACACTATAACCAATTAAAACACTGGGAACATAATATCAACGCATTATAACCAATTAAAACACTGGGAACATAATATCAACGCATTCACTTACACTATCGCGAACGCTATATAAGTGAATGCGATAGTGTAAGTGGAAGCTTCATGTAGCGCTACTTAAGCCTGCCTCAACTTGCCAGAACAACGGTATAATGTGAAAGGTGACGACCAACAGTGTTTTACAAGAAGAACTTGCATGTGCTGACAATGCAAATTTGAAAGCAACCGCTATTTTTAAATATTACCATGTGGGGTGGGGTACATATTGCACGCAATCTCGTTCAACATCGAAAGTAACATTTTATTATCTATTTACTTCTTCTTATCGGCGACACCGACATTGTTCGTGCACTAGCTGTTATACCACATATTAAAGCATTAAATCCCAGTCAAATGACTAGTCATTCTTTTAAACATAACATTCACCAGATAGCTAAACAGTAAATTATAGCTAAGAAATGGTATGGCCGTTTATAGCTATTTTGACGGTTAGTGACGCCCATGAGCGTGTTGTTGTCAAATCTGGCAATTTATCAATGATAGAGTTTCTTTTCTTTTTTCGTGCTGGGAGACGTTTACCACAATTAAAAACAAAGTACACAATCTAAAAAAAAGTCTGCACTCTGAACGGTGTTTCTTTATCCCACGAGCAACGACATCATCTTTACAGCAAGAAAAATTTATAACAATCAGCAGCGAGCTTGAATACACGAACAACGAGAAAAGGCATCATTAAAATCTTCATATAGTACTTCTGATCACATGACGTCCATAAAAATATTTGACGCGATATTTGGCAGCGAGAGCTAGGAAAAGTTATTTATTGCTCTTTTTCAGAGCCCGTTCTCAGACGCTATCAATATATTACTTGGAATGATAAGTCGTTAATCAAGAGAACTGCATTTGTTCCATTTACGACTTGGTGTTGACCCTTAAAACCTGAGGGCATTTTCCATGAGACAAGCAAAAAACCCTCTAAACGCCCATTGTTGGTACACTTTCTGTGTGTACGCTGCCAACAAGCCATGGATTATAAGTCTTCTACGAAAAAAAAGGAAAACAAAACAAAAAAAATCCTGTCTTTTCACTCACTGTCATAGACATGCAATATAAGCATGTCGGATGGAGGCAAGTGCTGGCGGAGCATGCGCGAACGGCCTTGCGGTGTCATGTGCTAAAGGCCAGCAAAACTCTGTATTTGTTTCCTCATGTTAACGCTCCACCAGATGTTTATGGACTAATTAAACCGCCTGTATAATAGGGCTCTACAGCGACGGCCGCCTCGTCTTTTATTGCGATAGCAATTATATGAATGCTCCAGGCGAGTTTGCGCTGTCGGTGTCGCCGTCGCCGTGAGGATCTGTATAAAGTCCACGTACGATAACATCGGCCCTCGCGTCGTATGTTCTACGTACGAGTAAGAGCGCGAGAGGGAAGCCGGCGATCGTGGCTCAAGCGGCGAGGAAATGCGGTGGCCGTCTTCCTTGACTTTTGAAACTCGTGACTTTTTAATGGTCCCTGCAACGAGTACTACACCTTTTTTGAGGGAGTAGAAGGAATAATGGGCAAAAAACAGCGCGCAGACGGACGGGACGAAGAAAGGGATACACAGAACAAGCGCTGACTCTGTCAGTCCTGCTGCAGTAGAAGGAAGCAGCTGATAAGCTCTACACTTCTCTAGTGGACTCATGCTCGAGTACCTTGGCAATATTCCCACAATCTTGTGCGCATGAGTGCTCGTGCAGGTACAGCGACGCCCGTCCCTCCACATCTCCCACATTGAGCAAGTTTTCAGTGTCGCTGCTGATGCTCTCAGAGAGAAGAAAAAAAAAAGGGGGGGAGGGAAGATTACCGACATAAAATTTGAAGGCTATTGTTAGTGAGGATAAACAAGGCGTGAAGTGTTGTAGCGGACACATAGAAATAGACGACCACTCAGTATGAGCAAAGTGCTTGCTTGGACCGTGGCCACACCCTGACAATCAAAGACGAGCAGTGACCGCTCTTTGTCGTTTTTAAATGGACACAAGTTTAATCAACTGTTTGTAATTGACGTTATTGCTCCCTTTCATAGTATTGCGCTGTTAATGAACATATTTCAGAGTCATCTTATATGTAAGTGCATAAAAAACTTTCTGTACGGACTCTATCCGCGGTAATTTGTGTGTCCACCCTTCCTGTATTGAACTGTGCCCTTTGACTCTGCCGATTCTTTGCACTCCAGAGATCTTATATGTACAGGGTCCTCTGCATCTAGGGTGAACACATCATTAGTATTTAAGCCGGTAAAACTAATAATAATAATTTAATAATATCTCGGGTATAACGTCCCAAAACCACGATATGATTATGAGAGACGCCTTAGTGGAGAGCTCCGGAAATTTCGACCGCCTGTGGTTCTTTGACGTGCACCTAAATCTAAGTACGTGGGCCTCAAACATTTTCGCCTCCATCGAAAATGCACCCGCCGCGGCAGGCATCCGAGCCCGCGACCTTCGGGTCAGCTAGTCGGCAAAACTAGAACATTTATTCTACTCTACGATGGAAATGTCTGTTATATGACGTCGAATCGTGGTATGGACAAACACAATAAAACTCTTCGGAATTATATATTAAACATCAGCTTCTATGTGTCTTGAATGCTAATAAGGTGTTCACCTTTGATGTAGACGACCCTGTACATAGTGCTTCTGACTATTTTTTCTTTTCCTATTTTTTATTCAAATTCTTTCTTGTTTTATTAGTGTTTTTCAACACTACTACCTTGTTTATCAGATAGCCGGCTCTGACGTAGCCTACCTTCCCATTTCATATACATAAAAACATAGAAATAACCGTGCTTTTCTAATTACTGTATTTGCACAATATTAATAACAGTTGGGAGGAAAGTAGCCCAAATGTAATCGATCACGCTTTAATAATTACTCAAGTTTTTGGGGCAGTAATTGGTAAGTGTATTCAATTACATTTTCAAGGAAGCATTTTTAATTTTAATCGGCTACTTTTTTTTTCTGTATAGTGTACAAGTCAGGAAATGGCTAGCGGTGGCCTGTTTCTTGGCACTGTCACTTATAAAGACGTCCCAAGCAACACGAGTGAGAAAAAATTGCAGCTCACTCAGTCGCTGGCGCAACATGCTTCAATAGCGCAGCAGCACAGTAACAGCGAGAAGAAGAAGAAGAAGAAGAAGAAGAAGAAGAAGAAGAAGAAGAAGAAGAAGAAGAAGAAGAAGAAGAAGAAGAAACAAAAGGTGGCCAGGAAGGAAGAAACTGTCACCATGCAGTTCGCTTAATCAGGAAGCTCTGGGCTTAATTATCTGCGTGATTGGTAATTAAATAGTCTGGGGCCCTGTTTCTTTTCACCCAGTTTCTCGTCGGTATAGTTCGAGCGGGGTAACGTGCTCTTCTTTCTGTGTGGTTGTCCTACATCCGGACAAAAAAGAAGTTGTCGTCTGTACAACGCGTCCACTTCGCTCATCAAACACTGGCAAAAAGCGAGTTGCAGAGAGGCAGCAATCAACGTGCCTGATTCTGTGAAGAGGAAGAGAGGGCGGACGGAAGTTCCGTAGTTCCGGAACGGCGTGGTAAACGATATATGATACGTAGCTGGTGACGCTGTCGGCGTTTGGAAGATGGCGCGCCGCGATTGAATACCGCCCAAGAAAAAGAACCTAGCCGAGCGCTCGTATGATGACGTCGATGATACGGGTCGTCTGTATAGTTCTATAGCTTCGTCCTCTACGTGAGTAATTAATAGTCGTTGAATGAACAACAGCAGTTGCAGCGAAAAATTAAAACTCAACGAGGTTGATCTTCTTGCGCAAATGTTGAAGCGAGGCCAGAGCGCAATTCACGCTCTGGGGCACGGTTTGGGCGTCTAGAAAACTGCCTGCTACACTCTAAGAAGTTCTTTGACTCGTTTTTTCGACGTATATAACTCCCACACATGTAACCTTAACTCTCTTTCGGAGAGTCGTGAGACGCACGGCTCTTCGAAAGAGATGATGATTGATGATTAGTGGGGTTTTGTGGCGCAAGGGCCATGGGTGGCCAAAAAGCGCCATGTATTTTATGTGGTGTTAGCGATGTCCAATGATTACGATGGCTCTTCAAAAGAAAGTTTATATATATGTGAGAATTATATACGTGGCAAAAAAGAGTCAAATTACTTTTTATTTCTTTAAGTGGACGTTTTTAAACATACGTCTGGTTTTCCTGTTATTGCGCGCATGCTTTTTTTTTCCGAAGCCAGTTTCATTGAACAGCAAACCGTTTCTCAGTAATACCATACTTCCGCGAATGTGTCATTTGCTGAATACTACGGATATACATCAGCCATCTGTACAAAGATATGTTTTTATCTGTAATACAAAAGTACAATTCTCGTTCACCCTCATAGAGCGGCAGTTATGTACTCACATCACTGTTTATAACTTCGGTGATGTAATTATTCTCGAAACGAAAAAAAAAATACACGTTTAGCGTGATCGGCTAATTTGTCGTATCCTGTATTACGCAGAACTCAAATGTGTTACAGCCACGGTTAAGTTACCGCCAGCTTGATTACCATGACCATGGCGTATCGTCGACGTGTGGTAATCATGTTGCAGTCTAAAATCATCTCAATTGCACAAAGTGGATCTTAGGGAGATGGAGAGATATAATTTTACTTACAGAAAGGCAGGGATGACAGTCTGCAGAAAGTACTTGCCTCTGTTACCCGCGGTATTAGGTATGAGTTGTCGAATAGAGGCCTTAGGTGAACTTCGCAGCTCGCTACTAAGACACACACAAAAATTAGGCAGCAAGAAGAGCAAGTGAATAGTGTGCTTCTTCCTACGCGCTTTCTGCTTCTTAGTAGCGCGTTGTAAAGTTCAACTACGTACAACCAACTAGCCCCTACCCTGGCCATTTTATTATTCCCCCTTTCCCACACCCCACGTGTAGGGTAGCTAACCGCGTCAAAGCATGGTTAGCCTCCCAGCCTTTAGTTTTCGTTTCTCTCTCTCTCTCTCTCTCTCACTATTGCTTCTATTAAAGCACCCTGTTAGTAGTAATACAACTATATATTATTACGCTGGATATAATTCATTCATTTAAACGTTCGTCAAAGAACAGACAAAAAGAATACAGATGCGTTTCGGAAAAAAGAGGACCTCAAACATCTCTACTCAGACGCGTGCGCTTAAAACGGAGAGTCCAAACAGCGCTAAAGACGTGGCAACAAGAAGCAGGCGCGGCCATGGCCACCAACCACCGGGAAACAATTAAATCCCGCCAAAGTAAACTCTTTACAAAAACCCCCGATAATGCACCCCTGATCGGCAGTAAACGAGTTAGAGCCCAATCCTCTTCTACGCCTGTATGGGGACAAGAAGCGCCAGAGCGCGGCTCCACCAAAGGAAAGCCCTCCACCTCACGGCTGTTAGCGGCCTCTGTATCTGGTGTTGTTGCGCCGTGACCAGATTTTCTCCCGCGCAGCCTGTACCTCGAGCGATCGGTGTAATGACATTTCACGGTACAAAGGAACCACGAGATGGGTGAACCCGCCACGTCGACAGGAGGCGTGTGTGTCTGTGCGACCCCGACCCGACCGTCATACCGCTAGTAACATTTGCCTCTCTCTCTCTCTCTCTCCTTCGCGAACAGCGGCTTTCAAAACCGCCACCGGCTTAACTCCCCGACTACTGTTTCCATCCGAGCGACAAGCGCATCTTTCCATCCCTTCCCGCAGTCACTGCGGCTTTGTTATCCTCTGTTCCTTTTTTCCTCGTTTCTTTTTGGCCGAGACCGGCCGATGCTCCGGGAGTGCGTCGTTGGGGCGTCGCCAGTGGATCGTGAAATGCAGCCCGATCGACGAAGATGCGATACTGGAAGCGTTGCGGGAAAGAAGCGCGACTGTTTCGACGCCGCCGAGCTCAGGGCGTGGGCCAGAAGGGCGACGGGGGGATTCCGGATTACTCCTGCGACGCGCAGCGATTGGCGAGACGCGTTGCGAGAAACGATGCAGTCAGTGCGTTGCCTGCCGGGGCCCGAGGCAAAAGAAATCGTCTCCGGAGGATGACTCGGGGAAATAGAGAGGAGACGAGCTTCCCTGGACAGACATTGCGGAGCTATGTATAGAGCTGGGGTCTCGTCAGAACTGTGTTTCGATCTCGTCCTTGTCGCGGTCTTGAAACGGTTCGCCCGATTAGGTATACGGAGATTGTTTTAAGCGTAACTGGAGGAAGATGTAGCTTTCAGAAGTTCCTGTGTATTGCGTATTGCATCTCTATCACGGCAGGATCAGGCGCTATAAAAAATCATAAAAGATATAGGTTTACAGAACACTTGATTTATAGTGAGCGGAGTCATGCGTGTATTGTTCACATATTACGATCACTCGTGGAATTTACCGAAAAATACATGCATGTATACTTCCACCTTCCGACACTCCCAACTGTTTGTGTGTGTGTGTATTTTGTTTTCTATATTGCGAAGAAGCGTTACGCAACAAAATACAAGACGAAGGTGACGATTTGCGCAATTGAATATTGCACAATCTTCAACATATCCATTGAGTTTCCACAAGCTTCAGCTGAATATGTCGAGTTTGTACCTTCTAATAACACGCGCACTTGCTGAACTTAGTCGTAACTTCCATGCTGCATGATCATTGTTTTGATTTTGATCGGAACACTGCTCTATCGCGACAGGGAAATTACGGCTAAAAAACGCGCACAGTATAGAGACGCGCGCAACACTGTTATCTAATTTGTTTTTATTATCACCGTCACCATATCGATTCTTATTTGTTGCATAACTTCAGCTAACATTGCTTTGGGTCAAGATGCCACAAGAACGTCGATGGCGCAAGCTCTCGCATTTCAACAGCGACATTAAGTGTCACATCCAAATATGGTACGAGTGCTTTTCCGCTCGCCATACTTCCTATGTGCAATAGAGATGCGTAATTTTTATAACTTCTGAAATATGTATGAACGAGTACTCCTTATGTTCGCGATTTTTTTCCACCACGCTCAAGAAGGTGATTTAATCGCGTTGTTTCAGAAACACCCGTCCCCGTCCACCACGCGCCCAGAGCCACGGGACCTCTTCTGGAACCGAACCACGGCGCAGGTGAGCAGGCGAATATGGAAGGTACGGGATTTGATTATTACTGTACTAGTCAAATGCATCAATCAAATGCGAGCGTAACTAGACAGTGTGAAGCATGTAAGCAATGGTTCAGGATGACAATATGGATGTGCACTGACATGACATGTGCACTAGTGAGTTCGAAAAGAGAAATACACAAAATTAGCGGCCGCTACCGACCCGGTGAAGACACACAGGCAAAAGCAGAGATTAGGTTCTGAGCACGCGGCAGCAGTGGCACGCTAACGTTCGCTGGTCGCTTGTGTCCAGCCACTTTCTAGAGATCTGTGAATTGGAGAGCTGGGTGTTGCGCAATGCTACAGATTGATTACGGAGGCTTACACAAGGAAATAAATAGTTGATTTAACCGCATTAATTAATTCATTCATTTCGTGCAATTTATAGTTTCTTTTTCTTTTTTGTACGCGCACGCATTGAAATGATTGCATCGCGCTATACTAAAAAACGACTGCGAAGTGGACTTCTCCACACAAGATGTCATACAGCGGAGAAGCCAACCTCAATAAATGTTTTCTCAGCGAATTACGCAAGCACACTGAGATTTTGAAATAATGGAAAAGGGTTGTTTGATCACCTTATCACCATCAGCGCAATATACATTCCTCCTAGCCACCAACTACGTAAGACAATTTCACAAATGTATCAACACGCTTCCTGAACCGGATATAATAATCAGAGACATGATCGTAAAAAAGTCTGCAAGGAAGAAAAACAGGAGAGGCAGGAAAGGCAAGGATAACCAGTATGCTACCCTGCACAGGGGAAAGGGGTGTTTGAAAGTTAGAAGAGTATAGTTTGCGGTTGTGGTATACGCTAACTACAAACACTTCCGAAGAGCGTTTCACTCAGCAGCCTTCCCGCGCTGTTCGCAGGAGCAGCCGCACCCAGCACCACGCAGCAGCGGCGGTGGTAGCCGCCACTCGTCATCGCAACAGCAGCAGCAGCAGCAACAGGCAGCCGCCGCCGCCGCGGCCAACGAGGTGCGCACCGTGCTTCTGTACGGCGTGCCCATCGTGGCGCTGGTGATCGAGGGCCAGGAGCGGCTCAGCCTGGCGCAGATCTCGAACACGCTGCTCAAGGACTACTCGTACAACGAGATTCACAACCGGCGCGTCGCCCTGGGCATCACCTGCGTCCAGTGCACGCCCGTGCAGCTGGAGCTGCTGCGGCGAGCGGGCGCCATGCCGGTCTCGTCGCGGCGCTGCGGCATGATCACCAAGCGCGAGGCCGAGCGGCTCTGCAAGTCCTTCCTGACGGACACGCCGCCCCCGAAGCTGCCCGAAAACTTCGCCTTCGACGTGAGCCACCAGTGCGCCTGGGGCTGCCGGGGCAGCTTCGTGCCGGCGCGCTACAACTCGTCGCGCGCCAAGTGCATCAAGTGCGCCTACTGCTCGCTCTTCTTCAGCCCCAACAAGTTCATCTTCCACTCGCACCGACTGCCGGACTCCAAGTACGTGCAACCGGACGCAGCAAACTTCAACTCCTGGCGGAGGCACATCAAGCTCAGTGGGACTCCTCCGGAGGACGTCAGCTACGCCTGGGAGGACGTCAAGGCCATGTTCAACGGGGGCTCGAGGCGACGCGTGGCCGTCTCTTCTTCTTCGTCCTCATCGTCCTCTTCCTCGGCCTCCAAGAGGGCGCGCTCCTCGGCAGGCGACAGGGACGCTCTCCAGGTGGGTCTCCCAGTCACCCCAGATTGTCGTCGGTGCTTACCTGCTCTCACTGGGTTTGCTGGCACCATCAGCAGGAACTACTTGATTGTTAACGCCGCTTGATTCAAATTATTTCAGCAATCAATATCTGTCTAATGGGAAACAGTTGTCTTAAGAAAGAGCTGAACTGGTTTTACGGCTCGCATTGCAGGTAGTAGTGGAAGCTGCAGTGTGTACGTTATGCTCATGACCCCCGGTGAGCACATGTGTATGCGATCTCGGCGCACGCAGCCGCCGAAGCCGCAGCCGCAGCCGGTGACCGCCCCGCCGGCGCCCTACTTCCCGGTGCTGCCTCTGTCGAGCGGCGGGCCGGCGGCGCTCTTCCCACCTCCGCTGCTGTGCCTGAGCGGCAGCAAGGCGTCTGGCGGCGGAACACCGGTATTCGGCGACTACGTCTGGATGAGCGGCGGCAGCGCCAAGCCGTACGGCGCCCTATGGCCTCCGCCGCCGCCGCCTCCCGGACCGCCGAGGCTTCTGGCCGCCGAGCCGGCGTTCGCGTCTTCTCTGGCCGACGATGCGCCGCCCGCACTGCTGGGAGGCCTGGGAAGCGGCTCGGCGCCGCTGTCCTACGCGTCCGCCTTCAGGCCCGTGGCCGGCACGGCCGTGGGCCGCGTCGCCAGGTCGCCCACGTGAGTCCGAACTGATGTATCATCATCGTACACATTCGCCATGGTGGTCTAGTGGCTATGGTGCTCGACAGCTGACCCGAAGGTTGAAGGATCGAATCCCGGCCACGGGAGCCGCATTTCCGATGGAGGCGAAAATGCTTGAGATTTAGATGCACGTTAAATGCGTGTACTTAGATTTAGATACACGTTAAAGAAGCCCAGGAAGTTGAAATTTCCAGAGCCCTCCCCTACGGCGTCCCTCATAATCATATCACGTCTTTTGGACGTTAAACCCTAACAATTCTTATCATTACCATCATACAGATAAACTTTGAAGCGATCGAGATTGAATCGACTCCTAAAGGCAACTAAACAACTCCGAGTTCAAAGATGAGAGAGTGGTGTTTTTCTCGCTTTCGCTACTCCTCCTACAGGAGCTACTCCTCCTCGCCACTTATTTCTTCATACAACACGTGGGCATTGTTAGCACTAAGCGTTGAGCCTATCAGGATTTCGCACTTTTCGGCTACACGCTGCTATCTCCGATTGCGCAGTCGGAAACACACAAAACGAAGTGAAATCAGTTGATCGCACATGATAAAGCCATGCGAAACAAGGCAGAACGGGCGTGTGACTGCATGGCAAAGCAGGGTAGGAAACAATTCACGATATGTATCCCTCTTATATGTACCAAACGAGAGCTTGGGGGCGATCGGAGACCTCTGTTCGTTCCGCGTTCGATCAGGTAATGTTACGTCACAAAAGTGGGCGGTCCGCAGCTCTCTCCCGCCGAGAGGAAGAGGACAGCCATTCGTCAAGCGGCGAGCTTTCCGGAAGTAGACGCGCACCGTTTGTCCTCGGCAAGGGGACCGTATACTTCAAAACGAAGTGTTTCTCGCCTTCTAATAACTACATTTGCTATACGAAAAGATATTGTTTTTTTCTTCTTCTCAAGCTCAAGCAGTTTCTGAATTAGCAATAGCTTTCAGTACTGATATTTATTAGTGTTAGTTTTTCTAACGTGGTCGCTATGTGGTGTCGAGCACGCGAAAAAAAAAAAAAAAAAGAGAGAGAGAGAAAAGTAGCGGTTGGCGCAGTTTTTTCAAAATGTCGTCCCACCGCAACGTCTGCCTTGGCCCCCGGGTGTCGGATCGTCAAAGGGAGCTTCTGCTGGCTTTTATGAAAGAGCACCCACAGATCGCGACGCCGTCGTGCTCGCTGGGGCCGTCATTCACGAGTGAGGATCGGGAAGACATGTGGCAGTAGCTGGTGGCGCTTTTGAACGAAGAAGTCCCTGCGCGTAACACCGTAGCCGAGTGGCAGGCCCGTTCGTTTCGTTCGCACCGTTCGTTTCGAGAACCGAAAGCGACGCCGCACTCGCTCATGTCTTCAAACGCATCTCGCACCTCCAACCGCTCTGCCTCTGCTTCGAGAAACGCAGCAAGAGAAGCACCCGTCGCAAGCGCCATTTTCTCAAAATCAGTTGTTGCGGCAGCCGCAACCGCCGCATCATGCCGTGCGAAGCCGCTTGTTCGCTTGAGAGAACGCGTGCGAACGGTCTCGCGCTCCGTTCGTTTGTAGCAGACGACATGCTCGTTATGACGCGGTGCGACGACATCAAAAACTAAAAGATCAAGCAAAAAAAAGAAATGGCTACGCCCATCAGAGACGTGGTTTCTCCGGCTTCGGCCAATCGCGTGCGCCGCCAGAACGGGCGCAGAACGAAAGGCGCAGAACAGAGATCTCCGAACGCCCCCCTTATTTCCTCATGACGTCACTCAAACAGACAGCTGGCGTCACGAATTGCACCGAAAAGACGGAAAACGCCAGGAGAGAATAACGCACTCGTTCTTTGTATTTGAGATGCGTTCTAAGGGCCCTTCAGAGCGACAACTTAACTCTTTACCAAGGATGGGTGAAATGGCACTGAGACACTCTTATACACGCTATTAATATTAGTGACGAAGAGGATAAACTGTCTCCATTGTTCCACACGGATACATTGTGTACGGCGTTCCCAATGCCTTTCTCTCACTCACAGGCGTTAGCTAGTTGTCTACGCCAGCACACACTTTATGTAACAGCGGAACTTGTTATTAAAGAGCCATTAATGACAGATTTATTTTGTACGGCAGTACGACTCCACAGGTCCACAGGTCCACCGGTCGAATGGAAAGAAGGAGATCGTGCTCGCCGCATGCACTGTAGTATATTACTATCTCGGCTCTCCTTTCCTAGTCTTCGGAATCATTCTATATGCATACATTGCAATCGTCTGTACTGTCCATACCAACTCTCAAATTCCCTGAAGCACCGCTCTCGAGGACACCACGAACCACTTTGAAACTTTGCGCTACGAATAACGGATTTGCGAAAAAAATAAGAAATGCTTCCGCGATTTTGAGCTTACCGCCAGCGAAACACCAAATCCTTGCGCTTCAAAGCTCCTAAAGCAGCTAACTTAGAAGCACGACCGACGCGACTAACAGCTAAGAGGGAGTCCCGTAACGATTCCGAACTTTACTAACCACATTAGCCGAATGCTTTCATGCGCGCTGGTGAAACTCCGCACGCGCGTTCCCAGTCGCGAAATCCTTCAAAGCGTCCGCGCCCGTCGCAAAAAAGGAGCAAGTTCCACGACTGAGTCGCCCGCAATTAAAAGGAGCCTTCTTTTCTCCACGACCGGGTTCTTACCACAATTAGCGCAGCGACACACACCCAGTCAGTCGTTTCTCTGCCCGGAAACAGCGAAGCGCATCACTCTCTTCTTAAACCGCCGTGGTAAGCCCATTTCGACCGCAAATTAATAGTGTCTGCGTCGAGCAAAGACAAGCAAAAAAAAACAAAAAATATCAGGGCGGCGGTGCCAGCTCTTGAGGATGTTTCATTAACGGCGGCCTTTTGACGACAAAGGCAGCGTGACACAGGGTTGCCTTTGCCGGCGGCGAAGAAAGGGAACGGCGCGCTCTCTTCTTTCAGCGAGGACCCTTTTGCGCGGATTAGCCGAAGCGACCGAGCAACCGCGAAATTGCGGTCGACCGCGGGATAATCCGGTGGCATCGAAACCGCGCAGGCGCGCCACGCGCCACCGAACGGCGGTGGAGTGCCGCTGTCGTTGACGGGAAGCCTCGATTTGAGAGGATTACAGCCAAGCGATGCAGCCAAGCGGCCTCCCCTATAACTCACTCGCGTGTGCGTGTGTATGTGCGTGTATACAAATGCACCTGCGAGCGTTTTGCTTGATGCGCGCGTAGTGCGGGCAAAGCATGATAAAACGCATTAGCAGGGCATGCACGTAGTCCGCGCGTTGTATACTTGTCACAATGTCACTGAGTTAGTTCCGGTTCCAGCCTTTGAACAGGTCCAGGCCTTTTCCGAGTATATTAGTTGTCGCGCTGAAGTCGAGATTGTAGACAATACACATGATCGATCGCTGTTGTCTTTTTGTCGGTGTTTCATAAACGTCACCGCATTCGTCGACATTCCACGTAGCGTGGCTCGATTCACTAGCCGTGACCACTCCGTGCCGCAGGGAGAAAGCTGTGCCCGGAAGAAAACCGCAGCTGCCGTGTAAATTGAGCCTTCGTGATCCGTTGGGTATGATGCTCCCGCGCTTGCCAGGACATGGGCTCGCAGAAGGCAAGCGCTTATAGCAACACCCTGTCTTCAGTGAAAGCACAATTGTTTAAAGCTACAGCAAAAAGAAAAGTAATAAAAAAAGGAAAGGAAAACAAAAGCTACATCTTGCCTTGTTCTTCGCCCCTACCCCTCATATACTCACGTTTAAGGCTAACCAAACCTTGTACTTTGGATCACTGAAGAAAATAATTTTTTAAAAAATGTCTGTGGTTTCCTCGAGGTGTTAGTCTTACCAAGAAGCGACGTTAATCACTCTGTAATTGCAACAGTATAAAGCTTTAACTTCTGAGTCCTTGTTTAACGCGAACAGCACACCATCTTGAACACGCGCAATTTGTACCTTCGCTATCTTCCTGGCATCAGTGGCAACGATTGCTAGGCGTTCGCGGTGGCAAACCGCCACTTTGCGTTGATGACTCTGTTAGCGGGCCGCATGCCGCACCAATTACGTTCCGGTTTCCCCTCGCCTCATTGGCGCCTTCGTCGAAGTGAAGGAGGATACGCCCGCCGCTTCCACGATACACCCGCCGCTTCCCTCCCTAAACGAAAGCCTCCCTCTCTTTTGCGTCTGCAGTTCCACGGCCGAGGCGTGCGTCGTGGCAGCTGTTCGCCAGGGTGACCAATCAGGCCTACTATTGCTTTAAGGTGGTAGGCCACTCAGAAAAAAATTTTTTTTTCAGGAGCAGCCAGCGTTGAAATAACATTTTATTCAAAACAAGCATGTCTTATTTAACTTACCCAGCCATTTATGATGCAAAATATTGATTATTTATTTTTTGGGAGGTGATCTTTGTCAAAAATTGCCTTAAAAGTGGTAGTCACGCCAGCAGTGATAAGTGACTAATGGGTGGCTTAATTCACTGAAGCTTTGGTATTTGTGTAACTAAATGTTAGAGCTATGCAATGAACTAGGATAAATATTATGCAGCAAATATCAAGGAAGTACTGTTAAAAAAACAAAAAAGATGGGAAAAAAGAGCCAGTTTAGACAGAACATTTTTGCAAAATTGGCTGTGAATTTAAACATATTCCATCAATTTCATTTATTCTAGTTCATTGCACAGATATATACATTGTAAACTATTATACAAAATTTCAGTTAGAAGTACACACTTAAAAAAAAGTTATGAATGTTGGCGTCACATGACTTGGAGCAAATTCTCATTTTGAGAAAAACGCAAAGAAAGATTTCTGAGCTTGCAAGAGGTGTGCGTCCCCCTGTGGCCGTTTTTAGAGATTTAATAACAATTAGAAACACAAAGTTATATTTATTGACATCCTCATATGTAACAGTCACATTAAAAATTATAAAATATTTGAATATCATTAATATACACGAAACAACACTTGCTTTCGAAAAAAAAACACAATGTGATTTCGGTTTCGCTATACAAGCATGGGCTATGTAAAACTTGGTGTAACTTGCAAACTAATGACGATAGGAGGATACTTTTTGTTGGAACATATTTTTGAATCTTTGGGCATTCATAAAAAACAAAAAACTAAAAATCGACCTCGTGAAAAAAAATTCGATTTTTCAAGGTGGCCTGTTGCTATTGTTACCATTTTTTGACGCTATATGAAACACAACCTTCACTTTGTGTGATTGACTTGGGTGATGGGAGTTGGCTTCGAGCCATAGGGCTTGATCCTATTAACGAATTCGACTGGTTGCAGGCTGCGGTCTTCTACGCCCGCCTGCGACACGACCACGGATCCGAGCCGCGCTGCTTCGGGCGCGACGGGTGCGGCTGCGGGGTCCGAGGCGAGCGACGGGGCGCGTTCCGAGGACGAGGACTCGGACAGCTTTCACGGCGAGGTGGACGTCACCGACACCAGCAGCGACGACGGACGCACGCTGGTGGCCGCCGCCGCGCCGGCGCACACCAGCTGTAAGTACAAGCCTCCCTGATCCCGTGTTACAGAGAGTGACAAAGGGGCCGTGGCAGTGCCCCTTAAAATAAAAAAAGTCACGAGGTCCCTAATGCATTCGCCTAAGACGACTCGAAGGCGAAAGCCATCTTATTTTTCTTCTCATTCGATTGTATGATTCCGCCCAAAACCTTTCCGCATCCAGCGTGGCTTTGCACAGCCTCCGGGATCCGGGGAATTGGAACCTTTCTGCACCTCACGTGGTTTTGTCATGCCTCCGTGATCTGCCCAAATTTGAACAAACGACCATGTCATGTGTTGACGTCATCATGGGACGTCACGATGACTTCACAATTTTTTACTACATGTAACGTTATCATGACGTCATATGGTGAAGTCATCTCGTGATGATGATTTTTTGTGTCACTCGTGTTAACGCCGACGGTCACTTCTCGCGCTTGGCGATGCATCTAAGGTTTTCGCCTTAATCAATACTGAAACGACCAAGTACTTCCACGGAGCAGCAACCAAGAAAGAACGATTATTGCGGGTAGCCGTGTGTAATATAAAGCACTTCTGCGTCTATCCCACATTTCAGTTTGTTACTGACTAGATTCTAAGGTTCGAAAACACGGACGCGTATTTTGGAATTGATGCAGATATAGCTGACTGAGGAGACCTTGAAGAGTATAACTTCAGGCCAGGGACGCGAGCAAGCTGCCCGCACCTGTAAGGTGTGTGGTTTGCGGAGTTCTCTACTTTAACGCACCACTTTTATTCAACAACGTTGGTTGAAAAGTAAACAAGCAAGGAAGTGCAGTTTACGACACCAATGAACTATAAATGAACTTCAGCACGCTACTTGATTGGGCTGGTTGTCGCATTATGAAAGAGAACAAAACAGCTCTTTCGACAGGACGAAGTGAAGCTCCTTCTATGTCGTCTTCACTTCGTCCTTTCCAAAGCGCTGTTTTGTTTTCTTTCATAATGCACCAACCAGCCCAGTCAAGCACACTTCTACAGCGCCGCTGAATCCCCATGCCTCACTCAAGTCCTCGGAGATGAGAGCCCGTAAATATTTTTTCCTCCCCTCTTGACGGCACAACGCGCATATAATACACCGCATGTGTCATTCTTACACAATGTGTGTTCGCAGCGTCGCCGCCGCCAAGCCCAGCGGCTTCGGAGGCAGCGCCCGAGAGCCGAGCGGACGGTGGCCGCACGCCAGTGCCGGACACCAGCGACGCTGGCATCGCCAACAAGCAGGTCAGTGTGATTGCCATCGCGATAAAGCTAAATAAGCAACGCGAACGATTTCGTGCAGTTTGTGTCTATGGACGTTTTATCGGCTGCAGACAAATGAAATACCACAGGATTCTATGACGGGTTGACCTTCCTATGCTGCTTCTCGCGCCAAAATACAGCTGTAGAGAACTCAAGATTATATTGATAGCATCTGTGGTTGCTAGAGCCGTTTGCTTTGTAAAATGTGCATGTTAAATGCAAACAAACCACTTAGCTAATAATAATTGTAGGGGTTTTACGTCCCTAAACCATGATATGATTATGAGGGACGCCGTAGTGAAGGGCTCCGGAGATTTCGACCACATGGGGTTCGTTAACCTGCACCTAATTCTAAGCAAATGGGCCTCTAGCATTTTGCCTCCTTTGAAATGCGGCCGCCGCGGCCGAGATTCGATCCTGCGACCTTCAGGTCAGCAGTCGAGTCCCATAACTATACTTGAGCCCAGCGGCGGGTCACAATAGCACTCACAACGTAACAAGCATTCTCTGTTTAATACCTAACCATCTATTCTGTGATGGACACTACATGTAACTACGCGAGAGAGCCCAACTTAACATCTTTCACAAAGATGTATTACGCCCTTTTAGTCCAAATCGTAATTTCTATTGCCTCGATCGGCTAAAGCTTGTTTATACCATCTCCACGTGGCGCAAGAAGCAAACATGGCGGTATTGTATGGCATGGCCTGTTTCGAAAGGCCCCTAGTATAAAGTATAGAGATTGAGATGCTGCCATCCATCATTTACGGTTACAGAGGAAACCGGGGGTACAACAGACATCACGCAAATGTACAAAGAGAAAAAAGTCACCTAGCTGAGCTAACTATATATGTCACTTCAAAATCAAGCACGCCTATACATCCATACATGCCTGCTGGTAATGCGCTTAAATGTGCTGGGAGTGCTCAACCTAAATTTGCTCTGCGTTAGTTAACTTATCTTTAACAGGCTCAAATTTGTAGACTACACATTGACTACGCAATATGTAGTATCACGTAGTGCATTTTAACGCACAGACTCCGCAAATTGCAAATATTTACAAATATTTAGACCGGCAAGTAGGGATCATAGTCTTCGTATAAGTAAATGCGTGAGAAGGCTAGATGCGCTACAAGGCCGCACAGAAATGATTTCTCGTTGTGGCATTATGAGACCGAATCCACTCACATTTCACATAGTAAGTGCTTCTGCCATTGGCCGACGAGCCTTGCTAATAATACGTCCAGCATCACAATTGGCTAAAGTTTCCTCTGACGTTCTAATAGCGTAAGACGTTTCCTTGCGAATAAGGTCCCTGGCTTCCTGTTGCGAGCATCTCCGCGACTCTGCATACCCTTCTCGTGCATCAAGGAAGTTGTTGGTCTGGCAGCCGCCTTTTCAATCGCGCACGACAAACATTAACTGCTTCGGGTCTTATATTTGCTCCGCGTCTACCGCGTATTAGCTGTGTCGGAGAACTGGTAAAGCTGATAATTTCCGGTGTGCCTTATACATTACGCCGGGTGTAGAAATAAGGACGAAGGGAGGGAAGCGTTTCGTCATTCGTAATGATAGCGATCGCACGCGGGAAACAAAAAAGAAACGGTAAGATGTAAAGTTGCTGAAAGAAAGAAGCGAGAGAGGGAGAGATAGAGAACGTCTAAAGAGAAGAAGGTGTTGAACGAAGTCCACCTCTCCTTCTCAGTTTTCGTCGGCGTTTGCATAAAAAAAAAGAAAAAAGAAAGGAAGAACGAGTGTACCGCCCGCGCTGAGGTTCCTCAACTGGATCCCATCCGAATCCAATCTCGGCTCCTCTTGTCAAACAAGCGAGCGCGCGCGACAGAGCCGTCGAGAATGTGTAAACGTGGTGCACGCAAGCGGGAAACGCACCGAGGAGCGGTAGCAGTCAAACCCTATCGCCTAAGGAGAGAGGGTTACAGCTCGCCGTCGAACGGCCAGGCAGGCAGGAATATATACACACACACGGGCAGCCCAAGCGCAAATTGGAAAGCGGCCGTGTGCGACAAAGGATGAGGAGGCGGCGGAAACGCGACACCACTTGTCGTCGTGCTCGCCTGCCAGCTGCCCCGACGCGGCACAAAAGGAGCGCTGTGTCAACTCGGCCGGCGACGCGACGGCGCTAATCGAAGCGCGACACTCGCGCATTGTCGACGCCAGTAGTAGCGCTAGAACGGTACAGCGCGAGCGTAGCAGCTTGACCGCCGGTGTAGTCGAGTTAGAAGGAGAGAGAGAAAGAGAGAGACTTGGCAGAGAGGATCGTGCTACGAGGCGTTGCAACTCTTTTCGCCCGTCCGAATGGCGCGCCCCAAACGGGTACTTGAGCACTGATTAAAATCGCAAGCCGGCGGCAAAGGTAAACAGAGCCCGGTACGCCGTTCCCCGGGCCGTGCGTCGCACCGTCCTCCTCTTCTTCTTCTCCCCTTTCGGTGCTGCAGTGTGCTGGCGTATTCCCGAGCTTCGCTCCAAGTGCGCATTTTTTACCGGTCGTTTTGAAGCGGACGATCCGGCTCTGCGCCGACAACGTCGAAGCGCCCATTCGGAGGATCGCGCGTATAATACGAACCCACACACGCAGTCACTGCTGAAAAAAAGAAGAAAAAAAAAACGGGAAGTGTTAGCTAGATGCATAGACGTAGCGACAGACCCGAAACTCAGCAGCGCAGTTTTCAATTCAACGCCCTATCAATGCAGTTTTACTTTATCTCTCGGTTTAGTTTACGTAATTTTTTTTCGCGTCTTCCAGCGGTGGGAAATGATACGTTTTTCCTAACGCCATCTTTGTTCGGCGCTCGTCGAGGTGCTTCAACGCGCTCTGGCGCATGAAATCAGAGCGCCTTTATTTAAGCGCGCTGTTGACACTGGTGAGCTAGCGCTTCGTTCGGCGCCGCGGGCGACGAAGGCTCGATCATGCGAGCCAAGTCCGGAAACAAAAGGTGTGCGACGCTTTGCGACGAGCTGCCCGGCGCGCCTGCGTTTGCCCGGAGTATGTAACGATGGGGCGGCAGTTCGTTAATGAACAGAAAACGCGCCGGGGATTCCTTTCAGGTGCGACGAGGCGCAGACGCTAAGGTTGGGGAAAGACGAGAGGGTGAAGTGATGGTGGGGAGAAGAGAGTCCAGCTCTGAAGCCGAGAGCAAAATCACCGTGCTTGCAAACGATGCTCGCCGAGCTTGTACGTCGTTGGGAGGGGCAAGCGGGAGAGCGTATGCAGGTGGCTGACGGGAGGGCGAGAAGCTATCCGATGCTGCGCATTCGTCGTCATTCCATTACCATGTGAATAGAAAACTATACACAGAAGCGAAAAAAAAAGAAAAACAAGAACGGGCGCGAGTCACCTGCTCTGTTGCTGCTGTTCACGCATAGCATGTCGCGGAAAGTAATCAGTCGTGCTTCCGTGGATCACGCCATCTTCGACGAGTTCTCTAATTTCCCGTTCGTGCGAACCTCGCCAAAGCGTTTACACGCCCGGCGCGCTTTAGGCCAGAACCCCGGGGCAAATGCACGCGGGGTGTGTGAACGGGTATATAGATGGAGTTGCGTACAGGTTACTCGTGCTAGCTTGGAAAGTGGTTACCGTTTGCAGCGAACTCAGCGCGTATATATCGATTGGCGAGCGTTCTTGTATTTGCGACCGAGTGCAGACGCACAAGCACGCGAATCCGGTAACGCGTTGCAAAAGTTAGCTGGCTGGTGTTCATTATTTGGACTTGGAAGCGACGCAAAAATAAACAGTGAAAGCAAACACAACTTACAGGAAGTGATGAAAGAGACGATGACGAGCACAGTGTATCAACATATTTCATTCAGCGGTAAATGAAAGAACTATATGAGAAACTCACGAAGGATGGAACTTGGCTGTTTCGATCGAGACGACGACTGTATCAATGATGACGTCAAAGCGCCCTGTGTAGTGCAAAACAATGCTAGCTTTCGCAATCACTCGCTACGTATGTTTGCTATTATCCTCTGCAACTATATAATTCCCGTGTCAATTTTATAGCGTGCATGAGAACAATTGTGCTGCATCCAGGAACAGACTGCTCTGCTTCACAATCGTCCTATGTTGTCACACACCTCACTCATCCGCCAGTATGTTTTCACCAGGTATACACTTTGGGCAAGACATATTAACTTAACAAACTTTGTTACTGGGCTAGTTGGTTCATAATCTTATAGTATAATGGATAGCGCGAATTCAACACAAGACAGAGGAAGAACACTGATGTGCTCGTCCTGTGCATCAGTGTTCTTTCTCTGTCCTGTGTTAAATACGCCCTATCCAGTATTTAAGACATGTTAAGTGTGCCTGTCCGATAACAGAGACGAACTAAAGAGAAATAACTGCACCATCGCCCAAATATCAGACTAGAACCCACGTCCTCTCAATTAGGGACCTACGGTCTTCCGAATAAGCATGCTATGTCGTTGAGAACGCAGGTACAAGCTAGTAATGCTTGCCACACTTGCGGTGCATGTCTTCTGATGTCGTGTGCTAAACACAACGAGAGCATGTGAGACGTATTAATTATCACTCCAGGCGTTATTCACATCATTGCACAATACTCTGTTTCCAACCTGTTTACTTCACTGCGCCGGTCATGCCCGTTTCCACTTTCCATCTGATGTATTGGAGAAGAAGGACAAGATTCCGGGTTGCAGGCGGATTTAGCCTTGCGAAATATGCAGGCAATTTCACCACCCGATTTCATCCTTTCAAATCCTGCGGAAAACATCATTTTTAGGAGCGAAGCGCAGGCAGACGAGCACGAAGGCGCGCGTAGCGCGACGCATCAATTCACATGCCGGCGACCAGTGTTAAAAAAAAATAGAGAGAAAGCATAGCCATTATAGTACAGCATAGCAAGTATAGTTTGTGTGTGGCGTAGCAAAACTATCATTTTCATGAACTGACATGCGCACCCTTCGCTACCTTCTTAATACTCGTAATCTTCTTCCTCTTCTGCTTCTAGTCCACCAGCTCTGTTGTGACCCAGCTTTGCGCGACTTTGTGCAAGCTGCACTATTTTTTTTACAACCTCTTTCTTGTGTCTGTTTCTTTCTATCTCTTTCTGTATTTCTTTTAACACGCAAGTGATTTATGCCGGGGTGAACCAAGACATGCATGACGTATTTCCGTCACGGAAATACGTCAGCAAAATGAGCGCCATCACATGGCAAAGAAAAAAACTATTTATAAGATAAAGTTCCGGTGACAGGAGTCGAACCTACTAACTCCCGAAGTCAGCGACGATGGCTGTTGGGCAACCATCCATACATCCATAGATGGATGGATGGATGCTAAGCGTCCCTTTATTACGGGGCGATGACATGTATGCCACCAGCCTCGAAAAAACAAAACAACAAAAAAAAAACAAACGCGCCGTTGCTACAACCGTCCCATTCGGAGCATTTCCAATAGGAGAATTGTAATTTCGTCAACACTTTAACAAACCGCGAGGTGGCGGCTTTAGCCCAAGTCTCACTCATAACATTCATCCATATCGAAAAAATAGCTCTCCGGCTCTCGCCTGGCTGTCGCACCGCGTTCCTCGCTCGCCATGTGAGAATTAAAGGCCAGGCTAGAGGGAAGACACGACGCTCTTCGCGTTTGTCTTCACGTTTCACGACGCTTTAAAGGAGTGCATATCGAGTATCAGTGTTTACTATGCGCTTGTTGATGCCATCTTTGCACGGGATTCACCACATGCGGTGTCCAGGTATATCTTGACAACTTCAGCTACCACAAGGGTTAAATCATGATCATGGGCGTTAGTCCTCGGTACGGAGATGTACCACTAGGTGTCAACGTGGGTGCGTCCCCATCAAGCGGTGCTACACCTGCCAACAACGATAGACATTGTACAAGCTCTCATATACCAATGTACTATGAACAATCAACTACTTTTGTGACGACACGTTTTACTTTCGTGTTATACCGATTCCTATGACGGAGGGATCAGCCATCCTTTATTTCTCTCTTTCTGTGTCTTTTTCTCTTCCTTCCATTTCTTTCTCTCTAGTTCTTTATTTATCTTTCTTTCTATCATTTTCTTTATCTCTCTCTGTACTCGGTGTCTCGCCCATCCTAGTAATTGCATCGCATTCCGACAAACTGGCTCAGCGGAAGAACACGTCACAGAAGCGTCACACGGCGCTCGAGTTCGCGAAGCAGAAGATGAAGGAGAGGACGAAGAGAACGCGCGCCGGCCGAGTTATCGCGTTGCACGCGCTAGACGCAGCCGTGCTTTCGAATGCCGAGGCCGGTCATGATGATGATGATAGTTTCTTGCGCACACATTAAGCGCCGAACCTCGAGCTAAGCAGCTGCGCTCTTAAAGAAAAAAAACTCTTTTTTCCTTGCAAAAGAAAAGACGCGCAGAAAAGTCTCAAGCATATCATCCTCTCATCTCGGCACTGTCCTAAAGGCGAGTCTGCAAAAAGAACGCGAAGCACGTTGAAACTAGAAAACACTATGTAGGGAGCGCGAATGCTGGGCGGCACTGAGCCGTGCCGCGTCGTTTTTCAGTTAGCCCTTAAGCAAATCCTTAATGGCGCCGCGCCCGTCCCTCAAAGGCGTCGGATTCCCGCCGTTTATCTTCGTGAAAGAGAACATCCTCCCGCCCCCGGCAGAAAGGCGCGCGCGCAGGGACCGGGACATTGGCGAGGCGCACCGTTGTGTCAGCTCGAGCCAACGCCCGCCAGCTGGTGTGACCGCGGATCATCGGGCTCCCCGCTCGTCAAGAATGTATAGCGCCCAGTGCACCGCTGTGCGATCTGCCCTCGGCTTGATCACCCTACGGAGCGGCCCAGTGATTACCGCGATGCCCCTGCGAGGGAGCGCTGCGCGCCGCACCGTCATACGACACGCTTCGCTGCACCGAGGACAAAAGAAGACCTTGCTGGGAGCGCGCACCCTCCTGTCGTCTTCACCTGCGTCATTTGGTCGCACTTATGTGAACCACTAGGTTCAGTACAGTCGCGAACCAAGTTCTGTACTCGACAGCTAGCGGTAGACTTCGTCCTACCACAGGCAGAACGTTTACGAAAAATGCAGCGTAAGCGTAAGTTACGCCCCTAGTATCCTAGTAAGACACGATCCTAGATCCGTGGAAGGAACGAACAAGACACTGCTGGCGCAGCTTATTCGTTCCTTCCGCATGTCCTAGTTTTTCTTGCGCAGTTTTAACCCCAGAACTAACTGGGCCGCAAGAAAGAATGTCCTACCAGATCCGCGCATGCTGTAATACTAAGCGTCACAAAGGACATGACACAAGCGAGCGCAAACCAGGAAGTGGCGTCGTTGCCTTTGCCGTCTACGTATCGTGCTGTGCCTTATTCACGGTGTTGCGGCAGCCGCGTTGCATATATAGCCGGCCAGTGTTCCGACAGGGCACGTCATGCGTTTATAGCGGGGCTTAGTTGATCACCACGCATTGGTCAGCCCAGTGTCTTGAAGAAAGAAACTCTGCATTGCCAACCATAATTCGCGTACGAAACATGCATTCTGCAACTGTAAAGCGTGCTTCGCCACATGAGCACATTTTCTGCGGAGAAGCTGCCGTTTCAGTTAATAAAGTAAACCGGAGCAGGGGCTGAATTCACAAAACTTCTTTTTGGTAAGTGCGTTTTCGCATTCGTCGGCTGGCTTCACTAATGATATGTCCCGCATCGTGACTGTCTGAAGTACTGTCTTACGAATTTTTTTATTGTGAGACGTTTTGTGAATACGGGCCCAGCACTTTTGTTGCTTTGGACTAGTCCTATCAAGTTAACATTACCCAAATAATCTTTAGCAGCATTTATCTGAATAAAAACAAGCTATATCACGTAATGGAAAAGGAACACGACTAGAGTTTGTTTTTATTCGCCTTTCCTTTGCCGAAGAAATGAGAGAAGGCACCGTACGCAAAGTAATGATTATCAGCTCGAACGCTGCTTGACGGCGAGTGCAAGCGTGAACGTAAGCAAAAATTTTGTAATGGGCTTCAGCTCAGATATTATTACCGCCGAGCTTTGAATCCTACTTGTACACATTTCCCCGCCACAATTCAAGGCATATGCATTAAAGTTTCCTCGGCGCTACTTTTTGTACTCGCCCAGCCATTCGTTTCGTCCCAACAAAGACGCCCCCGCAAATATTCGTACATATACTTAGCTACATATAAGTCCGGAAGCCTCCCGGAATTGTACGCGCGCTTTTCCTTTTCTCCATACGTTTCATCAATTTCCTCTCCGACTCACGTACCTACCTGAATTTAACTATCGGCACCTTTTTCCCCTTTTGGAAGACTACAGGAATGTCTAAACCAGTGTGTACATTCGCACTGAATGTAAAATAATTCTCCTGAACCTGTAATACCAACGCCTGCTTCCTAAAGACAACCAGCGAGCCAGAAGAGAAGGTTAGTATTAAGCCTACTCTTAAGAGAGACTAGGGATGTATAAACCTCATTGAGTATGTATTTGCGCTCCGTCTAAAATAATTTTCGCGAACGTGTATCTTCAATACATACGTTTTAAAGACAGCAAGACAGGCGGAAGCTTTCGAAACGTGTTTGAGCACGGTGACACGTGAAAAGAAACAGAGAACAAAAATAATAATAAAAAAACACAGGTCGCACCTATAGGTGATTCGCAGCATTATAGCGAACGCGCTCGCGAAGTAATTCTTTCAGCAGTGTGTCGCTATCTGCGCTTTTCTTTCCCGAATTTCCCCGAGCGCATTTAAATATCGTCGCACCGCGGTGCAGGTCTCTTGTGCACAGTAAGCAATTTGAATCACGCATCGACGGCGCCCAGTGCTGCCTACGGGTAATCTTTCTCTCTCTGCTTTCTTTTAGTTAGACACCCGCGCATCCCTATTTCAAGAACACGACTCCCTATTCATACGTGCACCCACACTGTCTCGCCAACCTAAACTGTTGTTTCGGTTCTTTTATTTTCTATCTTCTTCTTATTTTCTTTTTAATTTTTAGTCTGCTGGCTTTTTATTTTCGGTGGATTTCTACGACAGTGCCCTCGTTTCATACCAACGAGCGAATGCAGTTCGATCTAAAGAAATATGCGTCACAACGACTTTTATATACTTCAACAAGGCGCAGTATAATCGCGGAAAAATCAAACAAAAGAACGTCGTCAAAAGACGGTTTTTGCAAATTTCTATCCGCCTCGTGCGCTGCTGCTTTCAGTTGTACTGGTGGCGCCACCAACGGCGAACGGTGGCGAAAGGTGGATACGCGCGGCTCATAGAAGCCGTGGGCAAAGCGCCCGTTACTCGCCGTTTTTTTATTCATTTTTCATTCTGGTTTTATATTTGTACTGCCGACGCTGCTCCACTGGACAACCATGCCGTCTGTTGCGTCGATTGTTCTATATTATTTGTTTTAAAATGACATGCCCGCTTTTTATGCGTGCGCGCGATGCACTGCGTACGTTTCTTACGTGCATGTGTCCAAGTTGTTTGCGTGATCTGTTAACACAGATGAAATAAAAACTGTTGCAGTACAAAACAGCATTCTTGTTTTATTGAACACCCCAAACAGTACAACAATGACTATTACGGCTGTATGCCTGCTTAAGAAACGCACATAAGACACGCGTTTTTATCTTCGCCCAACACTCGTAGCACTCAACTAGGCCAAGAAAACCAAAATCTAACTTGCTCAACGTTTTAACAGCCGTCACACAGCTGCATAATAATGCGTGAAAGTACTTTAGCAAATGACCAACAAACATTCACACAGCGTTTTTTTTTTTTTGTTCACAGACCGCGTTAACATATGAGAAAGTTCTAACTGCATTGCAACCACATATTTCGGAATATCTAATCACTTTCACCATTGAAGCCACAATCCTCTAACACATGCGCTTTAAATTGAGCATGGCATTACTCAGACGTATATAGGAAATGCGCACGCGTGGCATTACTCAGATTTATACAGGAAATGCGCACGCGTGTAATGTATCTCGTATGCTAGATTCTCCTTTGGTACGTGCAGCTCAACATAAAATGCTATTCTGGAAGTAGTGCTCGTGGAGTAGCGAGCATATAGAAGGGCAACTACTTACAGCTTCACTTACCTTTGCAAAAACGGTATTCCAATTGCAATTCAATATTAACCGACGCAACAACGATAACAACACACTTGTTGCACACAGGCGTACCAGGTTGAAGCGCGAGGCCAAGCGCGGTATTTTAAGTGTAGCACAATCGTGCGCGTACAGTACGCTAGAATATTCTGGCACAATGTCGTCAAGCTTGCAGTCACTTCAGCGGTTCCCACGATGTAGCACCAGTTGACGTCCTCGCGTCATCAAACTGCTACGACGCCGAGAACTACACACACAGCTGACTTGGAAAAACGCGGTCTTGCAGGAGGCCATCTTGTCCAGCAACCAACGGACAAAAGTACACAGCTGAGGCGTCTGAAACATTGCTGTTGATGAGATGGCAGCTGAACGAAATCAGGGCTCATCGTCCGACGTGTGGCCACCGCCTTAACACAATATTAACGTCGCAACGTTCAAGGAAGACGCGACGAAAGCGACGAGCCCAGCCGGCCTTTTCGGGTGCGCTACTGCACAAACTGCACAGTGCAGAGCGCGCGCTCTCACGGCCACCGAAAGAAATAAAAGAAAGTGGAGAGAGGAGTTAGCTTGGAGCATGGCCAGTCGGTGGAAGCAAGAGGACGTGTTGCGTCGTCGGTGTGGCGTATTGTCGAGAGATGGCGCTAGTTTGTTTTTGCGCAACGGAACCGCAAACTTCATTGAAAATGCATGTGATCCTATGGGGGTTTGTGTACAACCGCCTGAGCCGAGCGGTGGCGCCACCATACCGATGCACGAGGCGTCACCACAACAACGGCGTTTAACCGCGAAAATAAACGAATTAAGGCTCGCGGTCCTACATTTAGAGAGCACTGAAACACAACCGCAAAAACGCCCACAGCAAGGGTCCCACCAGCGCAACGCTGCGCTCGCAGCTCGTCTCAGCGCTCCGCGAACAGCCCTGCGCGCTGCTACGCTAACGAAAAAACAATATAAAAAAGCAGAGAGAGGTTAACTAACGACATTGCAGAGCGGTGGAAGCAAGAAGAGGTGTTGCATCGTCGGTGTGGCGTGTTGTCAACAGATGGCGCTAGTTTGTTTCTGCGCAACGGAATTGCAAACTTCATTCAAAATGCATGGGATCCTATGGGGGGTTGGGAGAGGGCACATCCTCCTTTCTCGTCGCTAGTCACCAGGGGAGCCTAGCGGTGGCGCCACCATACCGATGCACGAGGCGGATAGGCAGAAACGTAGCTCTGAGACATCGTGGATTTCTCAGAGCTACGCAACTCCAGGCCGCATGCGAAGGCAGCAGCCATCGATAACATAAACTCGTTTTATGGCTGCGTCAGGCATGCTGTGCCTGGCTACAGTTGTGACAAAAATTATGTTAAAACTTTCGAAAAGTAACATTAGAACATTTGTCTGGCTAACAACGCAGTGTGCTAACAACTATACGTTGACAGCTGTTCTGAGGGACCAACAGTTGCGACAGCAATTATTTTTTAAAAATAATTAAACAAACAGCGGTATACGTTAAGCCTGAGCTTAGACGCGATGATGGGTGTTCGAATGAAAGCAGCGGCGCAGCATGCTTTTGCTAGCAGTCTTCGAGCTTTAGACACACGTTGATTTCATGAATAATTTCATATTAATAACGTATTATTGGCTAACCAATAATGCTGCGTTATATAACGCAGTACGGATCACCCAACTTGAAAATACATGTCTGTTTCATTTACAGGATGAAGAGACGAACAAGCGCGACGCTGAGCCCGGTAAGACTTCTTACGTGTATTCTGCTCATATATTGCATGCGCGTAAATGTCACTTGGAGATTCGTGATTACGCTATGCTGAGTTTTACATCAAAAACTAATAAAACATTTGAGGGGAAGTCTTGAGTTTCATCTTCAAGAGTGGAACGTGATAGCGAAATCGGGCCCCGTTCACATTGCTTTAGCAATCGCTAGCCTAGCTTCTCGCCAGCTTCTCGGTAGACACCTCAACTGTGCTGCCGGGAAAGGAACATCTGTGCGCGTGTAAATTGGCCGTTTCAAACTATAATATAATGCCTACTGCAAGTACAGTTGGGTTGGTTGGTTGGTTGGTTCCCAGAGGAATGGCTCAACCCACTGCGGGGGATCGGCCATGAATAGTTCGGCAGGAGGATTTGTGACAAAAAAATAATAAAAAGGGAATCCTGAAAAAATAATTTGTGGGCAAGCGAAAATATTAGTTGTGTTTACGGTTTCTTTATTGAAAGTGTCCACTGCGCCATAATTATTCCTTTTTCCAATTGGCAAAATACCCACTACGCTTCCGTAAGGCAGCACGTACCACCTCCCCACTTTGTTGATGCTTTTGCTGCTTCTGATGATGATAAATATGCCTCAGAGTTTTGTAATGGTTAGTCCTTTAAACCACCCACTCGTTACGCAATTCACATGTTTTGACGCCTGGTGAAATTATACGCTTCTGCCACACAATATTAGATGCGTTAAGGATACTCCTAGCGCTACATCAAATTCGTATATAGCTTTTTTTTTTTTAGAAACAGTTTCAAGCACTGGCGTGGTCATGTGGTAGAACACCTGCTTGCCACGCAGGAGGCCCGGGTTCGTTTCTCATTCGAACCAAAGATCTTAACGCGAAAGCGTTAAAGAGCTCGTTCCGCAGAAATTCCGGTGTCGGCGTCGATGTCGTTGGTTGTGAGCGAAAAATCATCATCTTGTATAAAATAAATAATAAAAAAATCTTAGGTTTGAGCGAGAATCGAACCCAGGCCGTCTGCGTGGCACGCAGGTGTTCTACCACAAAGCCCACTCCATTGCTTCGGACTGCGCTGAAGTTAACTTTAATGCTTCACAAACATACGCGTCCTGTGTACAGGTGTAGCAGTACGAGATGTAATATCGCAGTAAAACGAGGTACACGCGCATATTGCCATCGGCGTCACACCATGTGAACTGCATAACGAGTTGGTGGTTTCAAGCCGGCCATCCATTACAAAAGGCACACGCATTACGGCGCGTATTTCCTTACGAACACGCAGTGCGTGCATCGCAACTTCGAAAAAGTATCACGCGCGTAATTGCTGCTGGTTTAAAGCATGCCACCCATTACAAAGGGCATACACATTAGTGCGCGCATTCTCTTACACACGCGTAGTGGGTACACTGTTGTCATAAAAGTGCTGTTGAAGAGTGCGGAAACCTTTTACCTTTACTATATATGTATGTCGAGTGTGTGTGTGCGTGTGCGTGTGTGTGACCGGGCGACTGAACGACGAAACAGACCACGATGAAGATGGGGCCGGATATCTCTATCGCGGTCAACTCTTAAAGGCGAAGCTTAAGCGTCCCCCAATTTTTATTATTTATTTTATTTCCATCTCTCCCGATTTTCTTCGGTCACGGACAACGCTGATTTTTCGCTAACAACCAATGACGCCGATGCCGACGCCGAAATTTCTGCGAAACAAGCTCTTTGACGCTATCACGTTAAAAATTTGTCTAAACGACAGATTAGAAGAACACGCGTATGTGTGTCAGCTACCAACGGCCCAGGAGCTCGGCTGTCCACTGTAAACAGCGAAAATGTTCGCCTCTGCTTTACACGACCAAGGTTATTGGAAAAACAAACAAACGAAAAAGGGGAAAATAGATGTGAAAAGTCCTGGCAATAAATAAAAAAAAGAATAAGAGTGTAAACACTCCATCCGTCAGATTCGGAGAAGTAGAAATCCGAGCTTGCTGGACAGAATGAGTGCGAGCGAATACCGTGGTTAATTTCTGGATAGAACTTTGGCACATTACTTGACATTACCTTACCCTTTCCTACTCACTTCCTTTTTCTGTGATAGTTTCGGTATAAAAACTCAGCGTGCATCAAATAGCCCCTCTTATTGCTCTACTAAATGTCGCTTGGAGAAAGTTATATAGAGAGAGTTTTTGTCGTAGATTTATACGATCGGTGATGAAGGCGCTGATGGTGAGAGGAAGCAGTTAGAAATGGGCTAGTGGCGCATGCCTTTATTGTTAAGTTACTGCCGCAATACGACAACACAATCATTCCTCCTCTACCGCTTTATGAATCTATTCATCTGACAGCTTTCTTAGAGACGAGGAAGTGACATTTAGGAAAAAAATAGTTGCGTTCAGATCAACGAGCACGGCCTGCCGATTTTCCAGCGGCCTGTGGAGCGCCGTGTCCTGTCCTCCCCTGTTGTCGTACGTGTGTTCTATTAGACTGTATTGTACATGACGCCATACGAACTAGCTCATCAGTCGAGCGTTTTGCAATCAAGGATGAAGAAGCGCAGTATTGGCGACGACGATGTTAGCCGCTCTCAAAAGAATATAGAGTACGTGATTCAACTGGCCTACTGGGGATTGTGAAGTAAATGGTCCAGCTTCAATACAAGTCAGTTTATAAACAGAGTACCCGTTCACTCCCCCCCCCTCCCCCGATTCATTGTGCTGCACTGGGGGAATCGAGGCGATTATCCCATAACTGCGCGACGCCTAAACGCGTAAGCATAGGCATCTGATGCATGCTGTTTCTGCAGCGATCTGCCCAAACAACCATAGTCTGTTGAGCAAAATTTTCTCACGTTCCAACTTCTTATTAAAGCCGGTATTTCTTCCTTCTCTCTTGTTGCCAAAGAAAAAGTAGTACCAGTATTTTGTATTAGCGTCTTGATTTGGGCTGCTTGGTACGTACATACTGATTTTGAACGAACAAACAGCGCTAAAACAAGACGTGTTTTTGTCCTCTCGTCTTCGTCTCGTTACAGCGCTGTTTCTTCGTTCAGAACCAGTACTTTGATTTACGGGGCGATTTGTATACCGAAGTCCATCTTGCAACCCGAACAACGGCGGAATCTGTGCGGCCGAACTAAGAACCCTTGATTTGTGAGGCACAGCCATTGTAACACTGAAGCTTTTTACTCATTGTATTTAGAGAGGTCTGCGCTGCCCATGGCCTCTCGTACTGCACAGTGTATACAGTGTGTCGCACACTCGCCGTGCTGAATTCCCGAATGTTGTCTTCTTGTGCGCAGAGAACGCCGTGACGTCCGTGGTGCAACTGATCAAGGAAGAGTGCCGAAAGCGAGACGCCCTCGAGGCGTCGCCATATTCGGGTTCGTGTGGAGCACGTTTGTCCAATCAAATGCGGAGACGAGAGATGTACTGGTCCTCCCGATCGCCCACTCAGTTTAATCTAAACCCTCACGACGGAATAAAAACGCTAATGAGCATTGCGCCTGCACACAGGTTTCTTTCATCGCGTCTGCCTATACGCCTGTTCAAGGATCCCTTCCAACCACACCATAAGCACCGTGTTTCGAAACCCGAGCACAGTGAATTTCGAACAGCGTAGGAGCTTGTGTCACCTACCGAGAGCGAAACTAAACAAAGTGTCACTTTTTGAGCACAACAAAATATAAGGTGTTGGCACGTACTTTGGCGGCGTAAACAACGTTTTCAATCAGCACCTTTTTGTTCTGTTTTTAAAGTGAGATTAGACACTTTAAGCACCTACTAGCTGTCTGTTGGAGACAATGAGTTTCGTGTTACTGTTCAATGGTGGCGTGTTATTCTATTAATCCTCTACGACGGAGAGATGCTCTACAGCGTGCCCGGAAATTGAAGCGGAGTTACAAAGGGTGAAGATCTAAGCTCACACTGAATCGGCGATTAGAACGAGGCACCTTGATACAGGCATCGGTCGAGAATACACTTAACTATATTCTTCTTCACCTAGTCCCAACTCTGAAAATACGGGGCGAGCTTGTATAAATAAGATTTATGCACAACCGCTGAAAGGAAAAATTAAGTGCCCGCCCTACGTCCTCTGTAATTACGTGTATATTATAATAACGTGGTTTTGCTACTGCAGTCAAGACGTAAGCCTCGAAACTCGCGAGCCCTTTATCTGCCGGCCTACTGCAATTCATTTGTCTGCCTGTCGTTTCAGAAACGCAAACCTTCGACCACTCTTTGGATCCTTCGAGTGTATTCACACTTAGCAAAGGTAGGCAGTGCCGCACGTTGCTCTTTATTAAACGATCCCTTCTAGCTGTTTCTCGTACGACGACTGCCGCTTTAATAGAAAGAGCGACCAAAAATGGAGGCGTGATTTTAACTTTGTAGCGGTCACCTTTGTGTCGGTCTAGGACAACAATGTTGCCTTAGGCTATACTGTATGAAAAGTTATTAAGTATTCAGTGCGAATATTGTAATTTAGATATAAAGAAACGGATGGTTTGAAATTCACTGACTTTTTAGGTATCTGCTTAATTGATTGAATCAGTTTCAGGCTTCAATAAAAGTTTGCATGGGTGACAGGGAAGCGTAAAGGTTTTTTTAGTTATATTTTATTTTACCGATTTTAAACGCAATATATTTACGTTTATATTCAAAAGTTTGGAGTCCACGCATCACAATCATTTTTTTTTGTTTTTTCTAAAATTTATTGAAGTTGAATCTATATCAGCGTACTACTTTCAAGCAAAATGGCCTGCTTGAAGACACGTGTTTTTAAAAAAATAATAATGTACGAAATGCATACAATATATTTCTTGAATCAAGCAAACAATTGTTGGAAAATGAGAGCGCAAATGATAATGAAGTGGCCTGATGCGCGTGACAAGCGAAACGAGAACAGCGCTTGAATTAAGAATGTTGTCTATCGTTTTGCTTTTTTTCCCGCAGATGAACTGCGGGACGTACTGCTTAGAGAAGCACAAGCCAGGAAAAAAGTGGAAAGAGAGTTTCGCCTTATGCGAGGTAACTCGTGTTTTCACTTTTTTTTTCTATGTTTACAACTATACGTCAAATGTTTTATTGCTCGTAGATATGGAGAACTGGCGTGCAGAGAAGCAATGAAAAGAAAGAAAAAAAAGAAAGAAAGAAAGGAAGCTCCTTCACGCGGAACTCCAAAAATTGCGAGCGTGATACACATATATACGCGCACTTTTTTGTACATTCGGGACAGTTTCACCATTATAATTTAAACAATAATCGAAACCTCGTTAACCTGAACCATCGTTGCTTACCGAATACAAAAGGAACCAAGTCAACCAAAAACAACGAAAAGATGTGTAAGGTGCTCAAAACCGGAGAAAAGGGCGAGAAGGAGTAAAAACAACGTAGTCGGCGAACCATGAAACTGTGCCCGCTAGACTGCATCGCCTACCGGTTTATCTACCTATTCAACGAACTGCCTTTAATCGCGGCAACTCTCGAAGCCGCTCGAATATGTATAGGGTGGCTGTGCTGGGTGGCAGCAACTAAAGAGCACCAAACCGAGGGTTGCGGCCGTCGACGCCGCAGGGTGCTCGCCTCTAGGTGTATGCTATCGGCTCCGTACGCTCTGCACACACAAACACACCGCCGACGTGGTTGTGTACGCGAAGGGGGTTTCGCGCGTCGTCAGAACATACAAGCACATAGAAAAGGGGCAGTACGCTCGGTCCGATATTCAGCTCGCGTGCCGCACACTGTTAAACACGCGACAACCGCGCCGTAGTCCTCACGCGGCACTCATTAGCCGGAGTGTTTTCTTCGCTCCCCAGGCGTGGTGTACACGGGACCACCACGCGGTTGCGACGACGCGTGCAGGCGAGTTTTGCATCACTCGGTGTTGAGCGCGCGCACGGCTACCGTACACAGAGTGCAGTTGGCACAGAAACGTACACTGGCTGTCCGCAGCTCTGCATTGACAACTATATATAGGTTATTCGCCGTGTCGTTACGTTCCCTCATCTGACACTTCAGCTTCGCCGTGTAAGCGCCGTCTCACGCTATTGAAAGAAATGAATAGATGACGTGAAAGCACTATAACAATTAAAGCCTCTGAGTGACCTCTGATATTGCAGAGAACGAGCACGTCATTCTCTCCTACCGTTTGCAAAGCTTCAATTTGGGCTAGTTGGTACGGCATTGTAATGTAGACGCGCTGAGCGAAATGCACGAACGCGAAACGTTACAAGAGGACAGGACTAGTGGTGCCCACCACTAGTACTGTCCTCTTGTTACGTTTACGTTTCTCGTTTGTGCATTGCGCTCAGCGCATCTACATTACAATAGCGTTTGCAATCTTTTCGGTACAATTCAGGACGCACGCGGTCTGTTCACGTGACGTCATGAGGAAATAAGCTCTCGATTGGTCCATATACGAGGGATATCAGTTGTGAATCGTTTCCTACCATGCTTTGACGTGCAGTCGCATGCCCGTTCTGCCGTGTCTAACCTCTCCGGGAACTTCATTAAAGATTATCTCTCTCTATCTGCCTTGTCTTGCATGGCGTTCATGCACGAATAACTGATTTCACTTCGTTTTATGCGGTTTCGAGCGCGCGAGAGGAGATAACAGTGTGTACCCGAAAAGCGCGAGATCCTATAGCTCGACGCTTCGCGCAGACATTGTCCACGTGTTTTATGAAGAAACAAGTGGCGAGGAGGAGATAGCTGCTGTAGGAAGGGTAGTGAAGGCGAGAAAGAAACCACTCTCTTGCAGGCACGTAGCCAGGATTTTTTTCTGGGGTGGGGGTCAAGGCCTAATTGTTCGAAAGGAAGTCTTTCCATGGCAACAATAAAAAAAAAAGTTGCCCGGGAATATAGAAGGTTGGACGAATTTCGGGGGGGGGGGGGGACGTGCCTGCTCTCTTGTCTTTGAACTTGGAGTGGTTTGGGACCCTTTAGCAATAGATCGGGGTTTCAAGTAGGAAAGCTTGGATGGATCAGCGGTGCCGTAATCGCAACTTCAGATTGACTTTAGCTACTTACGATGAGACTGGAAGAAGCTAATGACCAAAAACAGTAGGATTGGGCGTGTTGGTACAACATGATAAAGAGGGCTTAACAGCGCAAACAACAGGAGAGGATAGAAGAGAGGAGACAGAGCGCTGAACTGCCAACAATTTATTTCTTGCGAAAGTCTTCGCTTTTATACCAGACCTAATGAACAGACCTTTTGAATTCCCAGTAGACGCGATTTAATGAGCTTTGGATGATGAAACATTTCAAGGACCACTCAGAACGAGATTTTGATTCAAAGTACACACAGTCGTTGACTAACTTTCGTCGACTAACTTGAGCGTCGCCTTAAACACAGTATTTGCGCGCTACGTGAACGGAACCCACTCAACGCTGTTCGCTGCATTGAGCAACTCAAGTCGTCTTTTGTTATGAGCCCTACTGTCTCACAAGGTTGACATGCTTGAGCAACTCACAATTTGTAATCTTAGCAACAAGCAACCCAACTGTTCGGCAAGGTTGGTTAGCTGTCTTATCCAGTACGAAGTCAAACGCAAAACATTTTATTTAATGATGTCTAGTGTACTGAAAACAAGAGAGGTAATCATCTTGACAGATAAAGAGGTCGCAGCAGGCCCGTGATATCCGACTCAGACTGGAGTTAAGTCACGTTAGATTTTTTTTATTATATACCCTTTCCACAGCACAAAACTGGCCAGAAGCAGTGGAGTTCCTGCGAGATACTATACTCTCCACTTCTGTTCATTGGAAAAAAAAAGAAAGAAGAAACTGCACAATCCTTATTGACCACTTACGAATATTTTCACACTAGCTCTTCAATGACGTAGCGCGCGGAACAACACTACAATGGAGCAACGATAGTTATGCCCCACTGACTTAACTCTGAAAGCGATATGTCTGAAAGCCATCAATCGGGACTAAGGTATACGTATGCAGTGACGTCACCGAGGCCGCCATAGTTACGAAGCTGCGTATTATGTCGAAACGGAAGCTTCCAGCAGTGCTGTAGAATACGCGAACAAGCCAACAATGTGGCGGCGTGTGTGCTCCTACAATACTCCCTACACGGCCATATGCTATTGAGAAACCTGCTAAAGTATAAGTTCAGAGGAGATATGAAAAAGGTTGCCATCATACTCTATTCACAATCATGCTCTCCTCGCAGAAACCTTCGAGGAGCAAGTGCAGAAAGAGGTCGCGTACCGCGAAGAACTCACAAAGCAGTTGCAAGTCGTGCGAGGTGAGTGAGAAACTCTCGATCTCTTCTTCTCTCACTCTATTTTGGTATACACCAGTCCCGGCTAGCAAACAAGTACAAACTTTTCTCTCTCTTCTTCTTTCTCTGTCGGCCATAATGATTTCATTAATACCGAGAAACATAATGCAGGGACAACGAAGCTCTATCGAATTTTAGTGTCCGCCGCGGTGGCACAGTGGTCAAGGTGCTCGGCTGCTTGACCGAAAGTCGCGGGTTCGATCCCGGCCGTGGCGGTCGCATTTCGACGGTGGCGATATGCTAGAGGCCCGTGTACTGTGGGATGTCACTGCACGTTAAAGAACACCGGATGGTCGAAATTTCCGGAGCCCTCCTACGGCGTGCCTCATATTCATATCGTGGTTTTTGCACGTAAAACCCCAGTTTGACCTTTAGCGTCAGCCGAACTACGGGAGATGAACCCACGTTCCTCACGATTGTATACCTTTCATTTCTTTTAGACGCCCTATGCCAGGAACTGGACCAAGAACGGAAGGCTAGATTCGCTGTTCAAGCTAAGCTGAAAGGTAAAGAGCGGCACGTGAAGTTGTCATCGCTTGACGACCTGTGAATTCGGTGCTCACGAGCAAATTTCAATTACAAAACAATTCAAAGCGCCCAGGATTATGCTCAAGCATTCATCAAGTGGTCAGAGAGGAACGGACAGATGAGTTTAAGCCAGGAATCGCCTTAGGTACTTAACGTCGTGAAAGTGTGTCATCGTTGGACTCCCGAGAAACAAGCCACACGCAGTATATTGCATCACATGTGCTTATAAATATGGAAGATTATTTACAGTACTATGCATTCTACTTAGGAAGGTGGTAAGCTGTATCTTCAAAAAATTACCCGCGAATCTTGTGACGCCACAAATATGGCTGCTCAAAGGTCTATGCAGGGATAATACAACCGTTTCTATTCTATTTATAATCCTTTCATTCTTAGCTTTCTTTGTCCGTGGGCCGATAGACGTCCCCTAAGGATCCATCGATCCTCAGTGGTCGGCGACAAGGAAACAATATACACGAGCAAAATCACATTACACCAGTCTACCGTGAGGTCAGTAAACAGCCTCGTTTTCTTGTTTGTTTTCTTCCCCCGCACAGAGCTTTCCCTGCACTACCAGCAGATGCAGCAGCGAAGCATCATTGCCGGTAAGCAGTGGAGCTGGCAATGCAGCTTGCGCCCGCGAGCCGAAACCAGGCGCCCGTTGACAGCCCGTCTTCTCCCGCGTTCCGCAGACACGCACGACACGATGCAGCACCTCGCGTGCAAGATGCTGGGCGCCAGGCACTGCGCCGAGTGCAGCTACAAGGCGGAGTGACGGGGAGGGCCTCGCACAAGACTTCATCGCGACAGAGCTGCAACGATGATGGACTGCGACCTGCCGATCGCTGCAGCGGTGGTCGAGCGCAAGACCGTGACGTCAGCGTGTGCTCCCGCGCATCGCATCGAAGGAGAACCCAGCGGTCCGGTTCCTGGCCGACATAACAAGTCACGCGACTGCGTTGTGAGCACCAGAGTCTCACACTCAAGTGTATACGCTTTATTCAGAGTTTGGCACCTAAGAAAACGAGAGTGCGTCACGAGTCGAGTTTGATCATCAGGCCAACTGGACAGACGCGGCTGTACAGACAAGCGTTTACAGCTGTGCTAGTTGGTTCTGCTACTGTGAAACATACAAGGACACGGACAGCATAGGAAGAGACACACAAGCCCAGTTGTGTGTCTGGCGTTGTGTGTTTCTTCCTATCTGTCCATGTCCTTGTTCGCCAGTATGTTTCACGTAGAGGCAAGTTCACTTCAGGCGCGTCATCAAATCCCGTAGAGCTAGGCCGTCTCTCTATATAACTGGGCTTTTATTCGGCGCTAACCGCGATGTGTCGTCGTACCAGAGACGTTCTGCGTGTTAAGCGCAACTCAGAGTAAAACGAAACACAGGTAGGCGTAAAAGGAAGGACGGGGCGACAACGTGAGCGCTGCCGTCTGAGTTGTTCTGAGCTGCGCTAAACACTCAGAACATAATGGGATACCAACTCACCTAAACTGCTTCTCTTGTCGTACCAAAGCATTTTTTTTTTCCCGAGATTTCGAACTCTGATCGTTATAACTTCTCATTTTTGATAGCTCAAGAAAAAGGTCCCGCGTGACGCGTTGCTTAGAATAGCTCGAACCCACACTCTCACGCACGATGCTCCCCATGTTGCTCATTTAATTTATATGTACAGGCACTGTTATCGCGTTCTCTCGAGAACGTCGCAACGTGACAACCACGTGCGCATTCACATGCGGCATGTGAGGGCAGAACAGGAGGCGCACGCGTTTACTACATGCAGGTAGCTAACATTTAACTATATTGTCAGGGTTATGGCATGTCATTCTGCAGTTGTCAGCCCCTCTACTAGCCGTAATAAACTAGGAAAGTGAAGTTCCACTTCAGTGACCGGTTCCTTTTGCCAGTCAGGTTGCCAGGTTGGTCAAATTCTTCAAATCGTTAAAAAAAATGTCGCCATCTATAACTAACTGAGTGATGATTATCGTCTGACTAAGCCGCCCTTGATGTATACCGCTTCCTTTTTCCGATGATATTTTCCCCTTCAAATTATTAGTGACTTGGGTGTGGTGGAATATGTAAACGTTGGTTTAAGCACAATTAAGGTTTAACACAATTAACCTATTTCAAGTCAGCAATAGACTGCGCATTTGATGGTGACCTCAGTGCATTCTTTAGTCATTCGCATTTCCATTTAACTTCATTAGGTAAACCATGACTGATGTTCAAAGACACATACGAAACGCGGTCGAAATATGAAACAGACAACGTAGAGTACTCATGTAGTTGGTTTCTTTCTTCACCTCTGTGTGTGTCCTCTTCGATTTTGAAAATGTGCCGCATGGGGTTTTCAAGTGCGGTACGCACTGTCACTTTGTGCGCGAATGAATGCGACCGGTGGAAAATGCTCCTGCTGCTCTGTTTTGTCGACGGGTAGTTTTGGGTGGCATGAAAGTGCGCTAACCTAACGTTGAAGCAAATAAATCACTGGTGTTTGTTTTAAACCACTGTGCACATGCTTTCTTGTTGTTGAACGGAACGAGGCGCCTCCAGTCTGATGAATGTGTCGGTACAAAGTGCGACCTTCTCTCCTCCTCCTCCTCATCTTTAAGTCTCATTTCCTTTTCTTAAACCCGGGTAGTAAAGCGAGCTCAGCCTGGCTGACATCCCTGCATGTATTTTCCTTATGACATCTCTTCCTCTCGACCCTGGCCACGCATGCGCAACGGTGCACCGACTCATGAGTGAAAGGTAAGTCATACCCGCAGCATCGTGATGATCACGTGATGTAAGCGGTTGGTATCACGTGTATAGTCGGCTACAACCAAAGAATAACTGTAAGCTCCGCCCAAAGCCGTCGCTTTCCCACTCAGAGAGAA